>NC_058130.1:789623781-789658221 GCF_016433145.1 Gracilinanus agilis | reverse complement strand
TTTCTCTTCCTCTTCCCCTTCCCCTTCCTCTTCCCCTTCCTCTTCCCCTTCCCCTTCCCTTCCCCTTCCCCTTCCCCTTCTGTGTTTAGGCAGCTTGAACTCTTCGGAAGTCTTCTCTGCCATCAAGCCTAAACTGGGGCTAAACTATCGCTCTTAAATGATTTTGCTCCTGGTTCTCCTTCAAATACTCTCACGAGCATCTCTCATTGGCCCTTCCCTTCTCCAGGCCACGCGTGCCCATTCCCTTCTGAATTGCGGCTGCCTCTCCTAACCCTAACCTGTGCCAGCCAGTTGCCGGCTTATTATAAAAGCAGAATCCCAGAATCCCAGAGCTGGGGGGGTCCTTATGATATCAGCAGATTCGGTGACCTTGTTTTTGTGAAGGTGACTGAGGGAAAGTGGTCTGTCCAGGGAGCCCCGAGGCAGACGGAGCCAGCCCTGGCCCCCACACTAAGACCCAAGGCCAGGGCTCTTTCTGCCATCCCTGCCCAGCAGCCATGCCCCAAGGGTTGGTGCCTGTGGCTTCCTCCTTGACCCAAGGAGTTGGCCATTCCCTGAGGAGAGCACGCGGCCGCCCCTTTAGGTTTCTCTAGTGTTTTGCTGCACTCCAGGGAAACCTGCAGAAATGTCAAATGTCAGAGGAAAAACCATGGAGCTGATGGACATTATCAGGACTCCTAATTGTCCATCTGCGCCTCCTGGAAATTAGGCCGTGCTCTTCTGTCATTATCCTTCATCCCCCAATAATCCCATCTGGTCCAAGATGTTATTTTGTCCTTGAGTTGTCCACATTGAGATGAGTTTGGCAGAAGTTTGGTGTCTCAGTCCTTCTCGAGTCTATCCCCCGGCCTTCAAGGATAGTCTCTTCCTCCCTACTTGCCCACAGGAGCAAAGGACATCTCCAGGCTCTGGTGGAATGAGCAACCTGAGGTCACTTGGACTAGGCATGCCTGGAAGAGGCCTGGGATTGAAGATGAGAAATCCTTCTCTTTTCTCCCCGAAGCTTTCAGTGACAATGAAGCACTAAGTTGTAAGGTGTAAAAAGGGGTTTTAGTTGGGTGAATATTAAAAGATTTGGTCACCAGGAAATTGAATAATTATCAATCCCCAATTAAAGAATAACCTCAAGTCAAAATGACTTTTATGAAAGTTTATTTACAAATGAGAAGAGGAAGATAAAATAAGAAAATCAGAGAGAGGATAGGACTGGATAAGTAATCTTAACACACTAAGTAATTTGCTCCAGCCTCCTTGTTCAACCCAGGCAGATCTAATTAATCCTCAGTCGGAGGAGTCTCAGCCTTCAGCCCAGAGCCGGAGGGCCACAGGGCTGGAGATCAATGAAGCAGAAGCTCCAGTTGCAGAGTCTCTTTTGAAAGAGTAGTTTCTCTAGAAAAGTCCAGGAAGATTTAGTCTTTACACTCACTTGGTGTAATTCCAAGGGAGAGATTAACAGCAGTCTCTCTTAGTCCAAGGTCTCAGCCAGCAGTCAGAGCTCCTCCAGGTCCAAGTCACCCACCACAAGAAGATGCGAGCAGCCAAGAGAAGGGAACCCCCAGAAGTTCTTTCAATTTAGCCAGGCCATTTATATCGTCACTTCCTGTGCCTTCTTTCTAGTTTACGTGTCCAATCACAACAGACACTTTTCTTAGGACTGCCTAGGGGGCAGCCAGTCAATTCTGATTCATCACCCATTCTTTCACAGACCTCCCCACTTGAGAATTAAGCGCATTAGATTTGAGAATGGACAGGATAGATTTAATCTCATTATCACAAAGTATTCTATTCTTTCTGCAGGGTCTGGAGAATCGCAGGTGGGATGCTTGTTCTTCTCATCTGTAGCATCAACATGTACTTTGTTGTCATCTATGTTCAAGACCTGGGGCACATCTCGCTGTATGTGGTGGCTGCCATACTGTCTGTGGCCTATCTCAGTTTTCTGTTCTACCTGGTGAGTGATTTCCCAAGACCCTCTGGGGAAGGAGCCATAGATACCAGGGCCTCGGAGGCTCTTGTGGCATGTTGGTAAATGAGTCTGACTGGCCAGGGCTCAAGTTTAAGAAACAGAAACTGTCTCAGTGTTATATATGTTGCCGAATCTCACAGTCATTTGGCAAGATTTAGAAGAACCATCAGAATATCAACCATCTGCAAAACTTTTTTTCTCTGAAATCTTCACTTTGGTTCCTGAGATTTACCCCTACTTGCCTTGTGGTCTCCTTTTCAGCCCCCATCAAAAGAGCTAAGGAAATCCGTCTGTGAGCCCAAAATAGAGGGTCTTCTGGCCCTCCCCCAGTGAGAGGGATGGCAGGGAAGGGGGAGGTGACCATCTGGAGAGGAGGGAATGAGGGACGGAGCGCCTGACCCTTGTGTGTCTTCTCTTCCAGGGTTGGCTATGTTTGATTGCTCTGGGCTTGTCCTTCATGGGCTGTGGGAAGACATTAAGCATCAAGAATGCCCTGCAGACTGAAGAAGCCACCGCTGCTGGCTCCGCTAGCTAAGCACTGGGTTAACCTCTCTGGTCTTCGCAGGTAGCCATCAGAGCCAGTGCGTTTCTATGGTTTGCTATGTGAACTTAGCCACATGTATGTGCCATTGCACAAACCTCCATGTCCCCTTGTTGTTTTAGCCCAAAGCCAACTCTGTCAGATGTGTTAGACACACGCAGGTTTTTCCCTGACCTCACAGCCTTCCCCTTTTGAACTGTGGGTGTCATCTGGGTGGGAGGGTTAGATGTAGGCTTGAAAACGATGATGTGTGCTGCTATTATGGACCTCCTGAACTGTAATTCCAAGCTCAAGCTGCAGAGCAGTAGCCCTGAGAAGAGCCAGATTGCCTCGACTTTCCTCCTAGGATCTAGATTCGGGGCCCCTTTCCTGGGAAGCTCTTTTCTCTTCTGATTTTTCATTATGAAGAGAAACCATGGCCTGAGCTGCTTAGAGCTGTGCCATGCAGTCCTAAATGTGAAGGCCTCCTTGGTCACCCCCCAGCCTGGTCACTCTTGGAGATGGAGGAAGGAGAGCAAAGAAAGGGTCAGCCTTCTCTTCCTGTCCCTGCCCTCGCTCTCTCACTGTCTGCTAGGCAGGAATGAGGAAACCCATGTTCATTTCTCTCCATTTCTAAGCATGGAATGGTTTCCTGCCCCTTGGGAGAGGGTCCTCCCTCCCTCCCTAGCTTTCACATCAGCGAGGATCAGTCATCCCATTCACACTCGCTCTTTGGCCCCTGCAGGGGGATGCGAGTCTGGCTTCTGCAGGATTCACAGCTGTCAATGGTTGGTGATGATGGATGTCAGTGATGGGCTTGGCCACTTGGCAGAGGAAGACTCTTCCCATCGATGGCATTTTTTTCAATGAGTAAAAATCCATCCCCTCCCCCTAAAAAGCACCCCCCACCCTCCCCAGCCTTGTAATGAATGGGCAGCCCGAGTCAATGCCCGCCTAGCACTGGCTATTCCAGAACCTTCTGCTCCCCGATTCAGGAGACTCTCACAAGAGCAGAATCAGTGCTCTCTGAACTTCATGAGGAAAACTCTCCTTTCCCCGAGGATACTAGCTGGTCCCCAAAGCGAAATCTTCCAAAGCTGGTCCACAAGTCACCTTCTAATGGGTCTGTACGTAGGGGTGGGACAGGTGTGATTTATGCCATTGGACCATCTGTACAAGCTTTTTGAACTCCAAGATGGTTTCTTTTTGTCCGTACACCCCCAGCGCCTCGTGTGGTGCCCGGCCCAAAGCAGACACATAATCAGTGTTCTGGGACTGACCTTCTCCTGTGCTCTGAGAACAGTCATGGAGGATTTCTCGTGGCTTCTGAGGAAGTCGGGTGTTTGCTCTGGGAAGCTCTCAGTGATTTTATTGACCTGAAACATGACGTAAATTTGATTTGTAATTAAATTCTTTTTCCAATTTTGTTTCTTGGGTGTTTTTTTTCCACCTTAATAATGTACTGAGTCCTCAGTGACTCTCCATCAGTGGACATGCCCGTGACCTGCACCATCCAGCCCAGAAAATGTGCTCTCTGGCGTGTGGTTCTACATAAGATGAAGGCCCGCCCCTGCCATGCACTGAGTCCTCTTTTCTCTATCCATGTCAAGAATGGCATCGATGAACAGGCATGCGAATCCTATAAAAGATGCCAAAGGATTTTTAAACATGTATTTTAACCATCTGATTTCTTAAATGTGAGCTCTTAAAGAAGCCTGACTTGAGGGCAGCTGGATGGCTCAGTGGGTTGAGAGCCAGGCCCAGAGCTGGGAGGTCCTGGGTTCAAATTTGGCCTCAGACACTTCCTAGCTGTGTGACCCTGGGCAAGTCACTTTCCTTATCTATAAAAAGGGAGGAAGGAGTTGGACTTGAGTTCTAAAATTGCTTCCAACTCTAAGGATGTCCTCCCACCTTTTCTCTTTTCTGCCCTTATGATGTGTTCACACATCAGAAACTTGCATGCCTCCCCAATGCATTTTTCTTCTGCAATATTAGGGACAGACTCAGTGCCAACGTCATAAACAGGGCCCAGGCCGATTCACTGATTTAAGCAATTTGAGTAAGTTTCCCATTTGGGGTGACATCTGGTACCAGACAATGTCTCTGAGCCATCTTTAGTCCTGTCTGGCACTGACTTCTCCTCCTGAACTCTTCCTCCAGATTCTGTTTTCTCTAGATGACAGCCTCGAGAGACTGTATCGAAACAGTATTTCCTTATGCCAAGTTACTGTTACATGATAACTTTGTTCCTTCAGAAACTTGAAACAGGCAGAGATTTCCTTATCTTATGATCTCAGTTTCCCTTTTTATTGTTACAGAAGGCTGTAAGTGGAGGGCAGAAAACCTGGTCAAGGTGGCTTAAACAGCCATGAGAGAGCCCAGTCCAATGAGTGGCTTACTTTGGACCCTCCCTCGCCCTCTGGGCATTTTTGGAAGTTGCCATTTATATTTATAAATGCTTGTTTTTTCAAGCGGGATTTTTAGTTTTATATAAATCAATAACTTTGGTTTTGAAAACCATATTAGAGCTCCAAGAAATCAGATTAGACCCAAATTTCTGGATTAAAAGTGAGAAAAGAGAATTAATGGGGAGGGAGGAAGTTAAGTGGAATCCGTCAAACCGAATCCCCTTTCAAATAATGCTTAATGTAAGAAGTTGGAGTTTTACTTAAATTGACTACGGCTAAAGATCAGATCAGATACTTGGCATTTGGCAAAAGAGTGCCTAATCGCAGTGTTTCTTTTTTTCCAAAGAAGCTTCTTGCCTGAGAAGAAATTTAGGCTTTGAACTGAAAGATAACCTCATGTTTGCTAAAGACTTTAATTCACTGCTAACAAATGTTATATCCCAGCTCAGCATCAGGCTTTCTTCTCGTTTCTGATCAGAAGTCAAATGCCTTTAACTTTTCTCCTTGAAATTCCTGCTCTTCTTTGGCTATCCTCATCATTTCAACTATTCTCACTTCCTGTAAACACTCCACACAGTCCCTGTGGTTACTGGGATTTCTTTTATCAAGAACTTGCCATGATCTTAAATGTCATCTTAAGGGTAGTTCTGTCTACCTTTTAAGGAAGAGAGCAGAGAGTAGTAGGTCAGTCCTGGTTCCTGAGTACTGGGGTAGAGTGGAAATGGCCCTGGCCTGGAAATCTGGAGATTTGGCTTTGCCATCACCTCACTTATCTTCAGCATCTTTAACCTTTCTTACTCAGTTTCTTCAGATGTACAATGAAGCTTTGGATTAGATGATAACTTGAAGATTCCTTTCAGCTCCCACATTCTCTGATTCTGTGAAATCACTCCAGCCACTCCAGGTCAGTTTGCTCCATCATGAAATGGGAGAGAATGATATGATCCAAGCCCAATTCAAAAATCGAGTCCACGTCAAGTTAACGTTCTTTTTACGTGTTACCCAAATTGATTGACTTTCTACTTTGTTGCCTAACTAAGAGCCTGGGCTCCCACTGTCAGAATTATAGCTTAAACTTTGTTTTAAGGTTAAACATTCCCTTAGGCATCCAGAATTCTAGAAATTCTTGAGTATTTGTGGCATGTTGGGGAATGAGGTTGAAACTTAGGAAGGGTTTGAGCCACTTAAGTGGAGAAGTCTTCTTTCATTACAAAATCCATTTGTTAAATGCCTATTATGTTTCCGTGAGCCCGTTAGACATGGGGGTGAGCCAGAAGATGGGGTCTCTGCCCCTCAAGAGACTCTAAATTGGTCTTTTGGAGCTCAGAGAGATTTTCTTTATGACAGTTTCAGCTCTTCTATTTCTTTTTGAAAAGCTTCCCTCTAAGTTGTTCCTCCTGCTCATTTTCCCCTTGTTTAGTTGGTCTCTAGATCATCTCACCACTTAGTGACTCCTCTACCAAAGAGTAGCCAGAAAGAAGGATCAGAAAGTTCCTTTATAAAACAACCAGACTTCCTTTCCCTTGTCCTTAGAATCGGTCGCTTGGATAATTGGTTGTCCAAAATAAGGTTTAGGGAATGTCTGCATTTTCCCTTGTTTTCCATTGGATTTGATCATTAAGAATAAATGTGCTTCAGTGGTCTATCTCCCACATGACATAATGACAATTCATTGTTATGGCATTTTTGTAAGCCAAATCATTCCAAATGCTCTAGAATTGTAGAGTCCCAAGGGGCCTTTTCCCCCCTTGCTTAACTTCCATGATTTCCATGCCTGGCATCCTGCAACAAATTTACTAGTTCCAAAGGCATCTTGTTTCATTTGTTAAGTTCTTCTTTATTTTAGAAATAAATCTAATTCTGCTTCCTTGCTCCCTAGAGTGAACTTTGACTTTTTTCTTGTGATAGTCATGAATCAATCAACAAACATTTAATCACTTCTGATAGTACAATCACAGACAAAAGTGAAATAGCCTTTGCCCTCAAGGAGTTCACATTCTAGTGAGTAATAAAACATGCACTCAAATTCCCCAAATTCCAACTCATCTTCAGTCTAACCCTCACCCTGGTCTAACATAGATGCAGAAAAAGTATAAAATGAATATAAACTGGTTTGGGGAGAAGGGTACACTGGAGTCTGATGGGACCAGGAAAGGCTTCATGAAGGTTTCCCTTGAGCTGAGGCTTGAAGCCAACAAGAGATTCATTCCAAGAGGCAGAGATGAGCAGGATTAGTAGTCATGGGAGAAAGTGAGGGAAAAATACGGAGACAGAATCTATCCTGTTCATCAGTCATTTGTTGTCATTAAATTAAATTTAAAACATTTAAAAATAAATCATTTATTAAATCCCATACTGTATGCCAGGCCTACAAAGAAAGGTAAAAGCCAATCCCTGCCCTGAGGGAGCTCATAGTCACACACACACACATACATACTGTTTGTTAGGATAAATGAGAAGCCAACAACTGAGAGAAGGCACCCAAATTAGAAGGGGTTAAAAAAGCTTTAATGCAGAAGGTAAGAGTTTAGTAGAGACTGGAAGAAATTCAGGGAAGTCAGGAGAGAGAGAGAGAGAGAGAGAGTTCTAGGTACAGGGCCAAATCAGTAAAAATGCCCCAAATTAGCAGATGGAGGGGCCCAAGGAAGAACAACATGACTTAATAGAACATCAATGGGCCATTATGACTGGAACACAAGTGTGAGGATGAGCAAACAGGTAGAGAAAGGGTCCAGGCTATGATAAGCATTGAATAGCAAATTGGAGTGTATGTGTGATCCTCCAGACTGTTCGGAGTCAGAGGAATTTGTTGAGGGGGGCAGAGATCAGACCCATAATTTAATAATAACCATTTCCTACTCTGTGATACGTGGGAATCTGAGTTTCCGCAGGTCAGGTTTTCTTAAAGCAGAGTACAGCTTGTGTCGGATGTTCAGACTGGGTTAATGGCCAGAACAGCTGAGCAGTGGGCATCATTCGCATCCTTTCTCAAGATCTGTCAAGGTCAACGAAGAATACAGCAAAATGTGATTAAATAATCAGGTGGTGATGAGTAAGGTTTGTCTGTGTGTAAAGCTCTCCCAGGTAACTCATAGCCAAAACAAAATTCAAGCATGGGAAATAGTTTAATAAGGAGAAAACACACCACCAGGATACTGTATCCAGGATTACTCTGACATTCTTTGCTTTCAAAAGCTGCCTGTGAAAGATGCCACCAAACACCAAAGCTGTGATGAGGAGGTACTTTTCAGTTTCACAGGAGTATCATCCTTTCTCCAGGTTTCTCTGGGATGATGCTTTTTCTTGAATTGGCCCGGAATTTGACATTGAAAAACATATATCCTGCCAACTGCCTAACTTGTTCAAGTATAATTTTACAGCCGAATTTTAACACTTTGCCAGTTTTTCCAGCATCCTCTACTGAATCAACCTACTGTGCTTTAAATTAGAAAATAGACACCAGGAAGAAATGATGGTTGTTCCTCTTAGAACACGGGTTTTTAACCTGGGGTCCATAAACTGTTTGTAAAAAGTATTTTGATAATTGCATTTCAAGAATTGATTTCCTTTCTAATCCTATGAATTTTATTTTAGACTTTGAATAATATTACAAAGAAATTTTGGATCCTTATTAAATTTATTGTGCCAAAAATATTTTAAAAATCTTAGCACTCTTTGTTTCTCTCCTTTCTTCTCTCTGATTCTTTTCTTCTCTCTTTCTCTCTCCCAATCTCTCTCTCTCTGTCTCTGTCTCTCTCTGTCTCTGTCTCTGTCTCTGTCTCTGTCTCTGTCTCTCTCTGTCTCTGTCTCTGTCTCTCTCTGTCTCTGTCTCTCTCTGTCTCTCTCTCTGTCTCTCTCTCTCTCTCNTCTCTCTCTCTCTCTCTCTCTCTCTCTCTCTCTCTCTCTCTCTCTCTCTCCCCCTTCAAACACAAAGCATTTTGTGTCACTGCTGAATCTATATTTCACCTTCATCTTGGCTCTGCGTGGTCCAGTCAGCAAGCCACACTGGGGATTAATCCATCCTCTTGCAGGTGGTCATCTTCTCCCAGATAGTGGCTGCTAAGGGAGAGAGGTCAGGGGGGAACAGGAAATCCACCAGAAGTGTGGCCAAGGCCTAGGTAAGACCCAGGAGCACTGTAGTGGTTGGTGGGTATCAGTGAAGATGAATGAAAGGGAGAAGAAAAGAAAGAATTTGGGGGGAAAGACCCCCCACTTCTTGAGGGGATTAATGACTATTGTCACATGAGTCAAGAAATAGGAGATTAAATAAACCTAAGAAAATTCAGGGTTCTTCCCACTCTGTTAAGTTTGTAGGGATACACTATCCTAGTCAGACACATTACCAGTAGTGGTAAAAACATGATGGTAAGAAATCAGTCCCAAAAAAATGCCATCTCTGTTGGGTGTCTCCTATTTCCCGGTAGCACCCCACATTCTTATTCTTCCCCAGTGAGATTTATGTTTTAAAATACATTGATTTTCAAAATTCTTTTTACATTTAGAATTCCAAATGTTCTCCTTTCCCCCCACTCCTCTCCTACTTAGTAAACTACTAAGCCAGAAGGTTAAAGAGAAAGAAAAGTGAGGGTGGTTGATATCTTTATGGCTCTGGATCCTTCCCCTCATCCCATTTTCCCCTCATCAACCAAATTCAAAGGATCAGCCTTCTGGAAGTAATGGCCCCTCTTCTTCTTCAGTCCTGTCCCACCTTTCCTGACTGACCCCATCCTTTGCCATTTCCTTCTCCAGTTCATTTTACAGATAAGGAAACTAAAGCCAACGGGGTGAAGTGATGTTAATTGATTGTTTTGGCAAAACCAGTAGTCTAAGATAACTGGCCAGTCTTCCAGAGGGTAGCCTCAGGGAAGGGCGAGGAATTTGATAAGGTTGAGGTTCAATTTAACTCAAGGTGACAGAAACCAATCAAAAAATATCATAAGTCAGCTTTTTGAGCCCCCTTAAAAGAGTATCAAGATTAATACATGCCTGGATGGCTACACACACACATTCATATAAACATATGAATGAAAACATTTTTTCTTTTGAAGACCTTTTTATGTACTTTAGAGAACCCAGGATAATTGTTTTTTTTATTATTTTATTTTATTTTTTATCTTATTATGAAATAAAATATATTTTTATTTTATTTCAAAATGTTTATTCTAACTGAATGTTATAAGAGAAACAATTGTTTTCTGCCCCAAACTATGATTAGGAAACTTGCTGGGTGAGGTAAATTCTTGGAACTGTAAATCTGTTTACTCTGAGTTGTTTTTGTTTTTGTTTTTGTTTTTTAACCCATACCTTCTGTATTAGGATCAATACTGTGTTCCAGGGCATAAGAGCTGAAAGGGCTGGGCAATGGGGAATAAGTGACTTGTCCAGGATCACACTGCTATGAAATACCTGAGCAAGACCAGATTTGAAACCAGAATCTCCTTCCTCCAAGCTTGGCTCTCAATCCACTTAGCCACCTAGCTGGCCCCTTCCTCAGATTTTTGAATTCAGATATAACTGTTTGAATTATCCTTGTCCATAATCCATCATTCAAAGGAGATGCTTTGAGCTGTTCAGAAGGAGTTTGATCTGAAAAATGCTCAGTTGGACTTTTGAAGGTCCTCTTTTACTCAATTTCCCCTTTGTGCTATTTCCTTCCTAAATAGGAAAGGTTCACACCTTCTTAATCCTGAGCCTGGCTAGGATACCCTGGGAATAATGTGGAATTTTGCTCAAAAAGTTAACTATGACTCTTACCCAGAATCAAACAAAGCAAAAGGAAACTTTATCCTATTGTACCTATGACAGATCAGTCTGTGCCTTTAGCCTTAGTCCTGAAGTAATAGTCTTGGTATTGTTACAACCCTCAAACATCTCTGAAATATTGGATTCAACTGGATAACTGTTGCTTTTATTTTTGCAATTTTTTGCCACGACAAAAAGCACAGCTATAAATATTTTCATATAGACAGGTCCTTTCCCATTTTTTTCTCTTTGGGATACAGACCTAGTAGTAGTATTGTTGGACCAAAAGGTATGCATTCTTTTTTTAGATGTCATTTTTTTTTCTTTTTTAAATTTAGAATATTTTTCCATGGTTACATGATTTATGACCCCTCCCCAATACAACAAGCAGTTCCTTTGGGTTATACATGTATCATTGTTCAAATCTTCAGATACTATGTCTGTTATTCATATCTGCAGTACCAGGATCAAAAGGTATGCATTCTTTTATAGCCCTTCACAACTCCACCACCAATGCATTAGTGTCCCAATTTTGCCACATTCCCTCTAACATTTATTATTTTCCTTTACTATCATGTTGGCCAGTCTGATAGGTATAAGGTGGTACCTCAGAGTTGTTTTAATTTGCATTTCTCTAATCAGAAGGGATTTAGAACATTTTTTTCAAATGATTATTGATAGCTTTGATTTCTTCATCTGAAAACTGCCTTTTCATATCCTTTGGCCATTTATCAATTGGGGAATGCCTTAGATTCTTATAAATTTGACTTAGTTCTTTATATATTTGAGAAATGAGACCTTTATCAGAGAAATATTTGTTATAAATTTTCCCCAGTTTGTTACTTCCTTTGTAATCTTGGTTGCATTGGTTTTGTTTGTACAAAACCTTTTTAGTTTAAAATAACCAAAATTATTCATTTTAAAACTATTCATTTTGTATCTTGTAATGTTCTCTATTTCTTGTATAGTCATAAAGTCTTCCCTTTTCCATAGATCTGACAGGTAAACTATTGTATGTTCTCCTAATTTACTTATTTTTTTTAACCCTTACCTTCCATCTTAGAATCAATACTTTGTTCAAAAGCAGAAGAGTAGTAAGGGCTAGAATGGGGGTAAAGTGAGTGGTCCATGGTCACACAGCTAGGAAGTGTCTCAGGCCAGATTTGAACCCAGGACCTCTCATCTCCAGGCCTGGCTCTCAATCCACTGAGCTACCCAGCTACCCCCCCAATTAACTTATAATATCACTATTTATGTTTAAATCATATTCCCATTTTGTTAGTCAACAAACATTTCACCAAGCTATATGATAATATAATGAAAGATTAGAATGTGAGCTCAAGAAGCTCACCTGCTAATGGGGAAGCCAACATGGAAACAACCCTCTCTCTATCCAATGATATTATCATAGACGCCAGTTTAATAGGTGATCTCAAAAGGCAAGCACTGGTTTGGAGTTGATAGGGAGACCTGGAAAGCCCTCCTGAAGGAGGTGGAAGTTAAGCTGAATCTGGAAGGAAGCCAGAAAGTGGAGACTAGGAGGGAGATGGACATTCTAGACTAGAGGGAGAGCAGTAACAGGGCAGAGTCAGGAGATAGAGGGTCAGGTGTGAGGAATAACAAGATGGACAGATGGACAGATGGCTGGATAATGGTGTGGGAGAGAAGAAAAAGGATGGTAGAAAGGAATGCTGGGCACTGAGGGCATCTTTATGAGAGACTCCACCAGATTGGCTCTCTTATCAGTAAGCAGGGCTGAGGCAGTGAAGGTAGAATTCTGGAATAGTGAATGTTGAGGAGGCACCAAAAGGAGGCATCACCAAAGGAGACTCCCCCATGGAAGAGTCATTCATTAACAAGACAGATTAATTTCCAGCTTGGGGTTTTGTTTGTTTTCTCCCAATGGAAGACAAGGAGATTGATTGATGGTCTCCATGCCAAAGGTCTTTGGTGACTCAGAAATAACATGACCAATAGAAGACTTTGGCATAGATACAGTTTGGATTTCAACTATTATACCAGGAGTAGCTAGGTAACACAGGAGAAAGAGCGCCACCTAGGTGGAATGGATAAAAATTTGCAAAAATATTAATCACCTAGATTAACAAAAAAGGAGATAGAATACTTAAATAATCCCATCTCAGAAAAAAGAAATTGAACAAGCCATAAATAAGCTCATTAAGGAGGCAAATGAATTCACAAGTGAATTCTGTCAAAATCTTAAATAATAACTAATCCCAATACTTTATAAAATATTTGGTCAAATAAGCAAAGAAAGAGTCCTGCCAAATTATTTTTCTGACACAAATATGATGATGATATCTGAGCCAATAAGACACAAAACAGAGAAAGAAAATGACTGACCAATTTCTTAAATGAACCTTGATGCAAAAATCTTAAATACTAGCAAAGAGACTACAGCAATATATCACAAGGATTATTCACTATGACCAGGTGAGATTTATACCAGGAATGCAAGGATAGTTTAATATTAAGAAAACTATCAATATAATTGATCATATCAAACGCCAAACTGACAGAAGTCACATGATTATCTCAACAAATGCAGAAAAAGCCTTTGACAATATACAATACCCATTCCTATAAAAACATTATGAAGCATAGAAATAAAAGGACTGTTCCTTAAAATAAGAAGTAGTATTTATTTAAAACCAACAGCAAGTATCATCTGCAATGGGGATAAGATAGAAGGCTTCCCCAAAAGATCAGGAGTGAAGCAAGGATGCCCATTATCACCACTATGATTTAATATTGTACTAGAAATGCTAGCTTTAGCAATTAGAGAAGAAAAAGAAACTGAAGGAGTATAAGTAGGCAACAAGGAAACTAAACTGTCACTCTTTGCAGATGATATGATGGTATACTTAGAGAATCTGAGACAAACATCTAAAAAACTTGTTGAAATACTTTATGGCTTTAGCAGAGTTTCAGAACACAAAATTAATTCACATAAATCATGAGCATATCTATAGATTTGCAACAAAATCCAGCATCAGGAGTAAGAAAGAGAAACCATTTAAAATCACTCTAGACCAGTGATGGGCAAACTTTTTAAAGAGGGGTCCAAAGGAAAGGAAATGCTCATCTGTCAGTCTGTTTCGAAGGCAACTCTTTTGAAGTTTCACTGTATTGTATTTTTAAACCCTTACCTTCCATCCTGGAGTCAATACTGTGGATTGGCTTCAGTGCAGAAGAGTGGTAAGGGCTAGGCAATGGGGGTTAAGTGACTTGCCCAAGGTCACACAGATAGGAAGTGTTTGAGGCCATATTTGAACCTAGGACCTCCTATCTCTAGGACTGACTCTCAATCCACTGAGCCACCCAACTGCCCCCTATCCTACTCATTGTATTCATCAGATTAGAAATAATGTCATGCAGCCAGATAGAACATTTCAGGGGGCCACATCTGGCCCACAGGCTGTAGTCTCCCCATCACAACTCGACAAGATAAAATACTTGGGAATCTATTCATGAAGACAAACACAGGAATTATATGAACACAATTACAAAAGACATTTCAAACAAATAAAATTAGATTTAAACAATTGGGAAAATATTCATTGTTCATGAGTAGGCTGAGCTAATATAATAAAAATGACAATCTTACCTAAATTAATTTACTTATTCAGTGCCATACTAATCAAAGTACCAAATAATCATGTTATAGAACTAGAAAAAATAATAAACTTTAGCTGGAAAACAAAAGATCAAGAATATCAAGGGAATCAATGGGGGGGAAAAGAATGTAAGGAATGGTGGCCAAGCACTGCCAGATCTTTTAACTATAGAAGAGTAATAATCAAAACAATCTGGTAGTGTCTAAGAAATAGAAGGGTGGATCAATGGAATAGATAAGGAGTGAATGACCTCAGCAATCTCATGTTTGATAAACCCAAAGATCCCAGATTTTGGGATAAAACTCCACTATTTGACAAAAACTACTGGGAAAATTGGAAACCGGTATGGCAAATAATTAGTTATGTACCAATATATAACAAGTTAAGGTCAAAATGGGTATATGACTTAGATATAAAGGATTTTTATATAAGTAAATTAGGAGAACAAAGAATAGCTTATCTGTCAGAACTATAAAGAAAGGAAGATTTTATGATCAAACAAGTGATAGAAATCATTCAAGATATAAAAAAGGATAGTTTTTAGTATATTAAATTTCAAAGTTTTTGTACAAACAAAAGCAATGTAACCATAATTAGAAGGGGAACAACAAACTGGGAAATACCTTTGGAGTCCACTTTTCACCCAAATCTCATCTGTGGCTCCAAGAGGTTGTAACATATATAGCAACCACATCCCAGTAAAATCATCTGACAAAGAGGTAATTTTGTGCCCCACAGCCATGGTGAGTTGGTGTAGTTTTCCCCAAACATATGAAGACTTCTACACTGGAATGGGTAGATGAGAAGAATCTGTTTCACAGGCTATGAAGGTAGGTGAAGCAGGTTGTAAATTTTTAAATTAACATTTAATATCTCCAAAGTATATTTATATGGATTTATTAATATTAAACTAGAGAGCTAGAGAATGCAGTGAACCTTTCCTACTCACCTCATGTGGAAGAGAGAGGGGCGTTTCCCCAAAAGCTATATACAATCACACAAGATGCACATAAACAGAAAAGAAAAGGAATTGTGGGTAATACAGAAAGGAAGTTTGGGTAATGTAGTTTTTTTGGGGGGGATTCAAGATAATTCTACCCTGTAAATAAGATGGTGTCTTATATTAATTTTTGCTCCAAAATATGCCCTATGTCTTATTTTCAGGGGATGTCTTATTTTTTTGCAATGAAGAAGAATTCACATTTATTGCTGAACCAAATGGGTTTTGGTCTTTGTTCATAGGGCATGCTGATTTAGGATGTCCTATTATGTGAAACTTCCCAGATCCCAGATCGCCATTGACGCATGCAGGGGTTCTCCTCAGGTAAAGGCTGGATGCACCTGAGCAAGCTGTCAGCCACATGCCTTCTAGCATCTAGCTGGCACAGGCATATTATTAGCGGTCAGATACATTTTATTAAGAATTTAGGGGTTTCAGGTAGTTTGGGATGCCCCAGGGGAGGGAAACAGGGTGGCCCTGGTCACCAGTCAAGCTAAACTGCAGGCAGAAATAAATTAACAACCCCTTCAGCATCCCCCTCCCCCCAAAAGTTTAAATTATAAATAACTTTCCACTCCAAAGCAGGCAAATACAGCGCAGCACCTGAAACAGCATCTGGGCGGCATGTACATCAGTGTAACACCACTGAGGAGGAAACCTCAGCGAGTTTTGAAAGTTCTGCCTCTGCGATGAAGACTGTCAGGTGCAGTCAGATGTGACCAGAACATACATTCTTCCTATGTTGCAGCCCAGAAGTCATGGAGCATCGGGAGCTGCCAAACAGCCTTCGCCTACCTTATGATCACCCGGCCCGCTGCGGATCAACAAAGCTAACCAGGAGCAGCCCCCACAATGTAAAGGGTGACCCAGCAATGTGGGACTATGGTATGTCTTATTTTTGGGAGGTGCCTTATATTAGGCAACCCCCAAAATTGCTGCCATATCTTATTTTCGAAGTACGTCTTATTTTCGGGGAAACACGGTAACTACACAATTCCCCCTGTGATCCTTTGGGAAATCAGTCTACCCAATGGATCATTCAAACATAACTAACTTAGAACTTTAACTAGAGGTATATACAAAAATCACAGGTTTTTTTAAAGGGAAATTACAATAATTTGGGGACAAGAGGGAAATAAAAGGAAGAAAAAACAAAACCAATGTTAGGTACATTGACTGACAAAAAGTCAATTAGGGGGTAGTTCCCTTTTTTGGCATAAGAGTGTCCATTCGAAATAAATGCATTCAATCCCCCAAAGTTCAAATTCACCATGTCTTGAAGTTCACTCTGGATCTTCTTGTGTAGTGGGTATTCTCTGTAGGCATCTTCATGGTGCCTTCTGGATTCTGGGATGTAGTCTTCTGTTCTAAATTAGGGTCAAATTCAAATCCAAATTCGCAGCAATAGCATAATCCTTCCTGAGGAGAATAATAATAATACATTCCCCCTGAGGAAGATACAGGGATACACATAGGAATCATACAGGGATACATGGTCAAGTCATAAGGTATATGAATCAATTATCAAAAAAAAAAAAAACAAAGAATCCAAAGAAATAAAAAAAAATAACCTCTGAGTGAAATATAGGATATAAAAATGTGGAGAAAGAGAAAAAAGTTCTAGGAAAAAGGAAAAAATAATTACAAATCATGACAGGTTCTTGTAGCAATTCATGTCCCAATAGCTTTGCAATGACAATCATTTAGCAACCTGGACTACAGTAAGCTGGCACATCATGAAAAAAAAAAAAGACTTGATCTCAAAACAAATGGGAAATAGTATTTTCTGTTTTGATTGATCCTTTTCTTCACTATCAGGGATGGTGGAGGCAGAACAATTAATGTTGTGTACTTGATATAGAGTGTGATACAAGGAAGTCCTACATCTTAATGTATGTTAAGCGTCGCAACCTTGAGCCACACATGATCAAGTCTTTGTGCTCTTTGTGTAGAATGCCATCTATCCCCATAGGATTGGATTGGTCTCTTTTACCTTTTTTTTTTCTTGTTTAGCACTTTGCAGGTCAACTTCTGTGCTCCTTTGTGATCCGTTTCTCCTTAGATTAGACACATTCATCGAGCAAAAGTCTCATAATATTTAGATAACTAGTGGCAGGTTGCCATAGTCCAAAGCTTTTTGGGTATGCATTTATGTGCGGGGCAAGTGGACATGCTATGTTATTCTAATATAAAATCAAAACATTCAGAAAATCTTTTCAATACTGGTGACATGTGCTTCAAATGTAAAAAATGAGAAAAAATCAAATACTGTATGGCACATGTAGGAAGAAAACAAAAATATTAAAAAATGTGTACATGTCACAATCACAAAGGTAAAGTATAGAGGCTAATTTCCAAAAATAAGATTCATTTCCTCTTTAACTTGCCATTATCCACAGTGTGAGTGCAAATGAGGTAGACAAAGCAATAATACATTCAAGAAAATACAAAAGGAATGACAAAAGGCACAAAATGTTATAAAAGGCACATCAGGTCAATATAGGTCACTAATACAGATAGTCTGTTGAAAGGTAGTATATGTATCGTTCAAGTACAAGGATCAACCAAATAAAGTGCAACAAAATGGTGCAAATCCAGTAATAGGGAAGTCTTATCATAATCAATAGTTAAATATAATAAGTACAGGCAATTATAAATAGTACAGAGAATTATGCATTATTAATAGAGGGTACTCGTTTTACATGACTACAATGAACCCATGCGTCCCTGTCCCCAATTTTAATGGCTGTCAGTGTAGTCAATAGGACTTGGAATGGTCTGTCATAAGCAGGTTCAGTTGACCCAGTATGTTTGAAATTCTTTATGTATACACTATCACCTGGGTTTAAATCATGAAGTGAGAAGTCTATGGGGCCTGCTTGAACAGCAGCTCCAGAGTCATGGAGTTCTCACAATTTTGTTTGTAATTGTCTGATATAAGTGGGAATGGTTGTATCCCCTCCTAACAAGGAAGTCTAGGCAGGGGTAAATGGTTGTGCCTGAATAGGTGGATGTCCAAATAGCATCTCAAATGGTGATCACCCAGAGGTAAATCACCTCTGGGTCTGCTTCTGAGATGAAATAGGGCCAGAGGTAGAATTTCAGGCCATTTTAAATGAGTCTCTGTGCATAATTTGCCAATCATGGTTTTTAAGTTCTTTATTCATCCTTTTAACTTGGGCAGAACTCTGGGGATGATATGGTGTATGAGATTTAGGAGTTATCCCCAAACATGAATAAACTTGCGATAAGATTGAGTCACTAAAATGAGTTCCTTTAACAGAATCAATATATGCTGGCAGGTCAAAATGAGGAATAATCTCTTTCAAAAGGACTTTGGCAACAAAAGCCCCTGTGGCCTGAGCAGAAGAAATGCTTCAGGCCACCTGGTCAGCTGATCGACTATGACCAGTGTGAGGGGTGAAAGGATGAAGGTAGGAGGATTGGAGGAATGGAGGAATGGGAGAAAGGAGAGAGCAAGGGAAAGGAAGGGAAAGGAAGGAAGCGGTCCCAGCTCTGGCAGGGGGAAATTTACCAGAGCCCTTCAGGGCTCAAATGAAAGATCAGAGAACAACTTTAGGGTTTGGAATAGCTAGGTTTAATTTCAATTAGAAAAGGGAAGGTCTAAGAAAAACTAGGAGGTAGATAGAAAGGGGAAAAGGTACCAAGAGAGAGAGCCTAGGATCTGAGAACCTCCAGGCTCCAGAGCAGACCCTCCAGGGTAGAGAGAGAAAAAAGGTGCCAAACTTTCTCTTTTATACTTTCTCTGACACCTCCCACAGGGGAAGTGGGAGTTGTCAAGGGAAGTTGTAGCAGAGAGAATCCTGGGAGTTGTAGTCTCCCAGGGTTTATGACAATTTCAAATGACACACCAGACTAAAGTTATTCTGTCCAGCTTTTGGCATAGAAATAAAATAAATTTGTAAATGCTCAAACAGTGTGTAAGCTAGAGGACATCTACCAAAGGCTTTTCCTTAAAAAGTGTACTGATTAAAGACCTGGCAGGTAGGACAAGCTGTACATATTTTGGAGGCAATTGTAGTTATTCCAAGTGCTATCCATACTCTTTTTTTTTTAAAAAAAACCCTTAACTTCTGTGTATTGGCTCTTAGGTGGAAGAGTCGTAAGGGTGGGCAATGGGGGTTAAGTGACTTGCCCAGGGTCACATAGCTGGGAAGTGTCTGAGGCCGGATTTGAACCTAGGACCTCCTGTCTCTAGACCTGACTGTCAATCCACTGAGCTACCCAGCTGCCCCTTATCTATACTCTTTTAACAGAGTCTACAATGCCTTGGGTGCTGAAATGACCGTGTTTATGGATAGAGTGACAAATTTGGTTATAGAAAGCTCTAGGGAGCAGGGGTTTGACTTCAGATGACACCCATACTCCATTTATCTGTTTTGTTTTAAATTTCTGCTTCCATTTTTCCACTTCCTTGTCATTGTAGGAAAGGGATAGATCCAAATCATCAGTAATTGTTAATGGCATAATTAATTCAGGTCCTTCTAAGGCTGGGGCATCTAGATCATTTCCCCTGGAGACAGGGTCAGTGCCACCTGTGTGTGCAGAACAGTGAATGACAGCTATGGTTTCAAGGAGCTGGATGGTAGAAAGAAATTCAGTAATAAGGTTTGCAATGGCAATACACTTTCCAGCTGATGTTAAGAATCATTCCCTTCTGAAGCCATAACATACCAACAACATGACATATGCCAAATGTGTGGCAGGAGTCTGTAAATTGTGAACCTTTTATTCTTTGCAAAGATACAGGTATGTTTCAAAGCTATGAGTTCTGCACCTTGTGTGCTTACATGTGAGGGTAAGGAAACTGACCATAGAATATCCAATTATGTAACTACTGGAGCTCCTGTATAGCTCACACCATCTCTCATAAAAGAATCATCTGTAAATAAAATTAAATCTGAATTATCCAAAGGAGTGTTCAGTAGATTATTACAAGGTTTATCAGCAATGGACACTAAAGATGTACAATTGTGTAAAGGTTCTCCGGAAGTTGGCAAATCAGGGAGCAAGGTTGCAGGATTAAGAACTCCACAGCATTTTAATGTGATATGTTCATTATTCAATAAGGTTATCTCCTATCTCGTAATCCTTTGATCAGTAAATGCCTGAATCCTATGTCTTAATAATAATGCCTCAATCTTGCGGGGGCACTTTATGGTCAGAGGGCATCCTAATACCAGATCATCAGATTTAGCTCCTAATAAAGCTGTGGCAACTACTCCTCAAAGGCATGGTGGTACTTCTGAAGCTACTGGGTCCAGCTGGGCTGAATAATAGGCTACTGGGCATTGAGCAGGTCTCAAAAGTTCAGTTAGAACACCTGGCTATCCCTTTCCTTTCATGGACATATAAGATAAATAGTTTGTCATAATTTGGGATGCCTAGAGCAGGGGCGGACACGATAACCTGTTTTAAATTTGAAAGAGCTGTTAGGTGTTCTGTTTTCAATTTAAGTGGTTCAGGGACTGAGTTTTTTGTGAGTGATACAAGGGGCTTAGTGATTTCCCCATAGCAAGGGATCCACTGCCAACAAAATCCTTTTGCTCCAAGAATCACCCTCAATTGTTTTTTAGTTGTAGGAGCACTTAATATTTGGATACTTTCAATATGTTGTGGAGAAATTAAATGGGACCCATCAGTTAAAATAAAACCTAAATATTGCACTTTGGGGAGACACCACTTGAAGTTTGTCTTTGGAGACCTTGTAGCCTCTCTTATGTAGCTCCAAAAGAAGGTGCTTACTATCCTATTGGTATGCCTCAGCATCTGGTGAGGTCAAGAGCAAATCATCCATATATTGAATTAAAAGGCTGTATTTAAATTTAATGGCATCTGTATCAGCAGTTAAGAATTGTGTGAACAATGTAGGGCTGTCAAGAAAACTTGAGGCAAATGAGCCCAGGTCCACTGCGAACCTTTCCAAGTGAAAGCAAAGATATGCCTGGAATCCTCATATGTAGGTATGGTAAAGAAGGCTGAGCACAAGTCTACTACTGTAAAGTATGTAGCTGTGCTAGGAATAGAAGAAATAATAGTATTTGTTCGAAACTACAGGGTGTCTCTTAATAATGGGATTGTTCACGGCCCTCAAATCCTGGATGAATCGATAGAGATGCTTGCCATCGGACCCCAATTTGGGCTTTTGAACAGTCAGGATGGGTGTATTGTATTCAG
Source organism: Gracilinanus agilis (assembly GCF_016433145.1). Taxonomy (NCBI): domain Eukaryota; kingdom Metazoa; phylum Chordata; class Mammalia; order Didelphimorphia; family Didelphidae; genus Gracilinanus; species Gracilinanus agilis. The sequence continues at coordinate 789,636,749 of NC_058130.1, read as the reverse complement.
ATTTACAGGGACTTATGATGCTTTGGTCAATTAGTGAATTTATCACTGGGGTAATGCCTTCTATTTTCTCCTTCAAGAGAAGGTACTAAGGAACAGAAGGAGGTGGGCTAGATTTAGTTTTAATTTGGACAGGGGGAGCCGATTTAAGTAGGCTGAGATCAGAAGATGATGTGGCCCAGAGAGACTCAGGTATATCAGTTGGGATTTTAAGAGTGAGAGACTCCTTCATCTCATGACTATCTGAAAGAAGTAGAAGGAGCAAAGTTAAGGATTCCTCAGGCGATTCCAGTGACATAGAGCCATCTGGAGAGCGAGTTATTGTGATTCTAATCTTGAATAAAATATCTCTCCCCAGAAAATTTATAGGGGAGCCAGGAATCAAGAGGAAAGAGTGCTCCATATTCAGGGGGAATTCACACCACCCTAGGGGAAAGTTTTTGAACCTTTTGGGATGTCCCTGATACCCCCACTATATTTACTGATCCTATGGAATTGCAATATGGGTCAGGTGTACTCTTCATTACAGACATGGAAACTCCAGTGTCCAAAAGACAGTCATAATAGATGTTACCAACCTTTAATGTTACATGGGGCTTATCAGTATTGGGGTGGGAGCAGTGGATGGGGACAACAGGTAGTAAGATATTAGGGTCTGGAAAATGAAAGGTTGTATCCTCTGATTCCTGTGCCCCAACCCCCACCCAGTACACCTTCATAATCTTTGGGTAGTTCCTTGGGCTCCCCCTTGAGGGGCAGTAGCACCCTGCATGATTTGGGGATGAGCTCCACTCAAGATATACTGTTGCAGAGTCATTTGGTATGAGTTATCAATTGCCTGATCCCTATTCCTAGAATTGTCATCAGTCCTAAAGTTGTGATTCCTTAAATCATTATAATAATAATTATTCCTATAATTATTTCCACAGTTATTATTCGACTGGTTTCTGGTTACTTTTAACAAATTCCTACACTTCATCATTGTATGGCCCTTCTTCCCACAAAAGTGGCAGGTAAGGGATTGATAGTTAAATTCTTGGAGAGGGATGATTGCCATTGTTTGTGTATCATGCCCTTTTTGTTGTTTATCAATTTCATCAGTTAAAGAGTCTAGTTTCTTTTGAAATATTTCCATTAATAGATGTTTTTCTTTATGGCTTTTAGTGACATAAATAGCAGTTACCCTTAATTCATCAAGATCCATCTCAGACCAAGTAGGGCAACGTGTCCTAAAATAATCTCGGATCACTTTGCAACTGTTGTACACAAAGTATCTCCTTATTTGCCTAATATCGCTTTCTTTAGAAAGATCCAGGTCAAGATATCTGCCCCCAAGCTCAATAAGCCTATCCATGAATTGGGAGGGTGCTTCTTCATCGAATTATTTAAGGCTTTCAAATTTGGTCCATGCATCCATATTTTCAGAGCATTCTCCCATTGCATTTATAATGGCATCCCTACAACAATATAATTGCGAACAATCCTTAGATTTGTTATAGTCCTATTCAGGATCCTGAGATGGCCAGTGTGCTGCATCACACACTTGGGCTTTATTAACATGAGAGATGATCTTATTTTTCTCATGTTCTGTTAGAACCTTGAGCAATTTTTCAACATCTTTATAAGATGGATTATATTGGGAAAATATGTCTGCCATCTTTTTTGTTACCATATATGGTTCTTCTTCAAAAGTGGGGACATAATATGTCAATTCTTTAATATCTTGAAGCGTGAAAGGTGTATGTTGTCTTAGGTTTACCACATCTCCATTGCATCCTAATGTAGGCACTTCCCTTAAGGGGAAAAGGCCTTCATAAGAATCATTCAATGATTGTGGTTTCTGAGACATTGACTCTGGGGATACCAAGATAGCATGATGGGCTGGTGGGATCCCTGAGCGCTTCTCTGGCTCCAGCTCTGGGGTTGATTGATTCCTCTATCAGCAAAGTCCAGCCTGATGATGAAGCAGTTGATTATTACCTGTAGGGAAGATTATGGCAGTGGTAGTGCTTATGCTTATCCACAGTGAGATATTCAGTGAGGAAGTGGGACAAAAGCCTCCCCTGCCAGTAGAGGCCCAGCTTCACAGGTGACCCCAGGCTTTTCCACATCCTCAACTGCCAGGAGCCTCTCAGGGCTGGCTCTCTCTCTCTCTCTCTCTCTCTCTCTCTCTCTCTCCCCCTCCAACCCCCCCCAAAAAAAAAACCTCGATGATGTTCTCAAAGTTGGTTTTCTAGGACCTTGAACCCTGATTCTCTGACTCTAGTGCCCAATATTTCCCTCTGTCCCAGGCTGGCTCTAAGATGATGATGGTTGGATAAGTGTAACAAGTATATAAGTGGACTCAATTTGCAAGATAGCCAAGTAAGATATACAGCTAGAGATGAAATGGAACTTGGAGTGGCCCCAGGAGGGGGTTGGAAGTTTGGAATGTGAAGGAGAGGCAAGAGGAGAAAGAGGTTTTCAACTGTCACTTCACCCCTGAGGCTTCTGGGGACCAGGGTGGTTGGTGGAAGGGTGGTGGGTTTTGGGTGAATCCTGAGTGAACCTAACTCCTCTGTACCCCTATATATTTGGGAGATCACAGCAAATGACATCAATTTCTACAAAGTTCAATGGCATTAGAAAGTCATAGGTCAGTAAATTCTGTATGTATTCTGGTATAATAGTGAAAATGAGAGAAGCCATATCCAACAGAAAAAATTCCATGGTGATTTTATGTAGCTAATTCACCAGGTTTTCTGAGAGTGCAGTCTTTGTATCAAGTTGACAGGCAATATGAGTTTTTGTAGCCACCTCGAGGTCAGCTCCCTGTTACTAGAGTTCACAGTGAAACTGAGCTCTAGCTGCTTCCACAGACCCCCTGCTGAGATAATGGTTCCAACTGCCCAAGTTGACAGTTGGACCCTTAAAATCAGAGTTTCTGGTCCTTTGCCCTTTATGGCTCGCCAAACTATAAAAATAATTAATGAAGAGCACAAAAATAAAGGACAAAAAAATCAAATAAAGGTTCAAATTGTTTCAGAACTTTTGATAAATGTAATCAAAAGTATCTTTAGTGATACAGTGAAGGGAAGCTCATAGATGAACTTCCCTTCAGGGCTAGGCACAAGGAACACTAAAGAGACTCTTGTAATAGAAAAAATAAACTATTTAAAATATATAAGGATAAAAAGGATTTCTAATTCTAAGGGATTCTAATTCCAACCAACTAAAACTCCCAAGTTCCACAAAGAACCGCTCCTCTTGTGTTTCACAGGCTATGCTAATCCTCCCTGATCTGACTAACCCAAATTTATATTATTCTAAATAAAACTATCACTTATCCTTATGAGTCTTAACTTTGCCTTTAAGTTATAAAGATAACCAAGACTAGCTGAGTGAGTCTCAACAAGAATCAAGTTAGGAGTCTGAGCCTTAACAGACTCAGAATCCAAACCAAAGACCAGGTTTTCTTTGGTCTTCTCAGAGTTTCATCTATCTATAAATAGTAATACATAATCAGTAGTGTTTTCCAAGTTAGAAAAGAAAGCAGTAACCTCCTTCAGGTCTTTCTCTCAGACACAGAGAGAAAAGCAAAGATGTTACCTTCTCCAGCCCTGAGAGAGAAAGTCCCTGTATGTGACTCTGCCAACTGCCAGAGACCAACTGTCAAATTGCCACTCCCAGAGAGAGTAACTCATAGGAAAACGGTTAAATTATCAGCATTTGAAATTAACCCTCTCTCTCAGCTCTATTTGAAACTCCAATTCTTCCTCAAGCCAGCTTCTCTACATCTTATCTCTAAACTAATAAAACTATACTCATTTCCAATAACATCCTTATAGAAACCATAACAATAACAGTAATAACAATGGTAATAATTCTCCAAAGGCTTTATTTAGTTCTTCAAGTATCCTAAAAGATTTACAAATATTATTTCACACACTCCTAACAAAAATTTTATGAGGCAGGTACTATTATTATTCCTGTATTACAGGTGACGAAATTGAGGCAAATAGAGGTTAAATGAGGTGGTGTCTGGGCATGGGTAAGGATCTGCTCTCACACAGCTTTGCCTAGGTCTCTTCATGTGAGTCCCACCTTCTGTTCCCAAGTTACTCTCTCTCTCTCTCTCTCTTACTGTCTTCCATTCTTCAAGCTCTGTCTGAGCATCCTTTCCTGCTCAGCACCCTGAGACAGTCCTTTCAGGTCCTCTGCTGGATGATGAGAAAACTGCAGATGTTCACCACCTCTGCTGGCATCCCCATCAACCCATCTTGGCTATGGCTTCTGGGCTGACATGCTTTGGAGATATCCCATTCAGGCCATTGTTCTGGCCTGTCAGGAATAGTGAGGACGTGACTGCTGTCACCTCAGATGTCTTTAGAGTCACCTTCTAGGAAATACCAGGAATGTCTTTCTCATAATCACTGATCATAATAGTCAGTTTGTGGCCTCGATGCAGTCATTCTGTTTGAGGACTGGGTTGAGTTATTCCCTGAACATTTGTTAGGTGGCTACAGTACGTGAGAAAGCATAGAAAGTGATGGGAATAAAAATGACTGAAGAAAGGCAGAAGCTACCCTCCATATGAGTACAATCCAGTGGGAGAAGATTAATAACAATAGAATAAAAACAAGCTCTTATTTAGAACCTTCTATTGCCAGGAACTGGGCTAAAAGCTTCACAGTTATCTTCTTTTTCCTCACAACAACACTTGGAGGTGGGTGCTGTGAATTCCCTCATATCATGGATGAGGAAACCAAGGCAAATGGACACAAAGTGACTTGCCCAGGTTTACATCAGAGGGTGGTGAATGTACATTCTGAGAAGTCAATAAAGTCCAAGCAGAATGTACCTGGGTGGGGAATCAGTAACAATAGCCTCAAATTGACCAGCATTCTATCAGCCCATAATGGATGACTGAGTCCTGGAGAATTCCAGATAGAAATGGAGAAGCATGTGAGAGTAATCGAGGACCCTGTCCTTGCCAGGGGACTTTACTGCAAGGAGATCCTTCAGGAGAGCAGCATCGATTGGTCCAGAGCAGAACATGGAAGGGTGGAAGCAGTGCAGAACATATCTGCAGGTGGTCCAAAGTTAGGCTCTTCTGCCTCCAAAGACACAGTCAGGTGTCTAGAGCAGCCTAACAAGACCTCAGTATCCTTCAGCAACAACCACCCAAACGAGTGCCAGGTCCACTGTTCCCTCACCCCAATATTATACCTTTGTGACCTAATATCTGTGAAAATGCCACCAGGAGGTTTAGCAGGAGGCAGAGCCAGGATGGCAGAGTAGAAGCAGGGGAAACTCGGACCATCCAGGAATCCTCTCCATCCAACATTGAAATAACGCCTCAGAATGAGTCCTGGACTGAAAGAACCAACAAGGAGATGGAGTGAAGCAACGTTCATACAGAGAACAGCTTGAAATGTAGGCAGAGAAGCTCTGGTTCCCTGGAGTGAGAGGAGAGCTGTGAGTGGGGAGCCCCAACCCCCTTTTATGATTGTAATAATATTAGAATAACCTAATCATTAGGTTTGAGTTAATCATCAAAGTGAAATAGTTTGCTTAAAAAGTGACAGTTTAGAGGGGCCTCCAGTCTTGTTTACATCCTTTGACCTTAAGCCTATAACCATAAACTACTACAGAGCCCATCACACTGTACTGAGTGCAAGCTCAAGATGGTCAGGGAGGGAGGGGGAGACCTGCCTTGGGTAAAGATGCGGAGGTCCGCTTTGGGTGTAAGCTCAAGACAGTCTCCCAGGAAGAGGCCCCTCTTGTTTCTACAAACTGTTGACTCCTAATACTCTCAGAAAAAGACACCAAGAGTGCAAAGGCCTGGGAAAGGTCAGCAACAATAACGGAATTGAGTGACCACCCAAAGTGACCTCCTTTTGAATTCACTTGCTCAGTCAGTCCTTGTGGTGCTAATTAAGAACCGCTCATGGGAAAGATCTGAGCATCTTTTTCTTTTTCTGTATCACTGTCACCCTGCCACAGGATTTCTCCCTATAAGAAAAGACCATCTTCTAAGGCTTGGGGTCTCTGGTTCTGATGGGATCAGGGTCCAGCTTTACTGTGAGCTTTGCCTCCTCTCAATAAACTGTAAAGGGGAAAATTATGGTTTGGTTGGACTGAATATTAAAAAGGGTTGGTCGCCAGGAATTGAATCAAATATCAATTCCAAAATGCTTTTTTAGCAATGTATAAAAGATAGGAGAGAGTGAAAGTAGAGAAAATCAGAAGAGAGGATAGGGTAAGAGATCTAGCTTAAGGAACTAGATTATGTGTTCAAATCTTGGTTTTCCTCCAGGCAGGGCTCAGAAACCCAGCCAGAGAGCCTAAAAGCCAATTAACAAGGGTTTTAGCCAGGAGGGCTCCTCCCAATCAAGGGCCCCCTGGAGGCTAGTACCTCCAGGGAGGCTAAGGGAGTCAGCCTTTTTCACTCACCATGTGTACTTCTAAGGGAGAAACTTAAGAACAGTCTCACCAAGTCCAAGGTTCCAGCCAGACTTCCTCCAGGTCCAATTCCAGGCCAAAGAGAGAAAAGAACTGATTCACAGGAAGTTGTCACTCCCTTTTAAAGACACTCTTTTGCATCACTTCCTGCGCCTTCCTCTACTTTACCAGTGCCAAGCACAACAAAGGCTTTGTTTGGGACTGCCCAGAGGGCAGTCAGTTGATTCTGATTCATCACCCACTCTTGTAAACGTGGGTTACAGACCTACCCCACTCTAGTGTAGTGTAAGTGGGTGTTTACACTTTTGGTGATTAAATCTAACAATGGTCAGGGTAAGATTGATCCCATCATCACAAAACCTATTATTTAGCTTCAAGTTCTGTATCTGAGTGATGCTTTTTCAAGGGATTTTCAGGGAAAGGCAATCAGTGACCCTGTTCAGGAGAAGGCAATCAGCCAGAGAAGCTGTTCCCAGGACCAGCAAGATGGCAGGTGGATGAAGAAGATGACAGTAATAGCAGAGCACCCCAGAAATCAGCCTGCTGCATCATGGGACTTTGAGTCCTCAGACATAATGTATGGTGTGGGCATTGGGTCACCATATCCCCTTCATGTCTCTCCCATGTTCTGTGGAATTTTCTGTTTGTAAGACTCTCATGCTAGAAGTGGGCTGACCACTTGTTGGCTGCTGGGAAAGGCCTCTAACAATCTTTTAATATGACATAGATTAATACCCAAGCATCGTAGTGAAGGCCTTCATGTAACATGTCGCCATCATAGTTTGGGAATTTCACTTGGGAAACTGAGGCCCGGGTTACACAAGAAGGAGTGGGGGGGGGCGGAATTGTGAGAATTTATCTTTCATATTCCTCTTAAACCCCAATACTTGGGAGGGTGACTGTGCATTCCTGCTTCTGGGGTCCCAGTCAGAGACACCATCTAGTCTGCTGCTTTGCGCATTTTCTTGGTCCCTGGAAATCCCCAGGAATGGCTTCCTTTTTAGCAGAATTTGGTTAATCAGTGAAGGGACCAAGAGCTCTTCTCCTGTGTGTGCTCCCATGATGTGGGCCTGGGGAGGGGAGGAGAGGCTGCTGGACCTCCTCTTCATTAGCTCTCACCAGTTAAAGGTGTCTTGGGATGATAAAGGGAGAAGCTGAATAATGAGCTCCTCAGAATCTGTTTATTAAGCTGTGGGACCAGCTCAGGAGGATGCTGTGTGTGAGAGAACTCGGGAGCCCCGGATCACTTTGTGGGGTTTGATGCTGGCCTGACCTGCCAGCCTGCCATCATCAATAAACTTATCTTCCAATCCCTGAGTCAGCGTCTTGCCTTAATTTTAATCATTACAGGAGGCAGGTAGGCACACCAAGGAGGATATTTGGCCCAAAGCTTCTAGTCATGAATTAAAGAGACTAATGACTGCAGCAGGAGGTGACACTCGTGATCATGAAACAAGAAAAACAACAACTCTAACAATTCAATAAGAATCATCACTTATATGGTCTTCTAAAGCTTGTAAAGCACTACAGATATATTCGTTGATTCTCACAATAACTCGAGAGTATAGATGTTGTTATGATGCCCCTTTGATCAATGAGGAGACTGAGGCAGATAGGAGTTCAGTGACTTGAGTGGGATCACAAAACCTTTCAGCAGGAGCATTTGAACTCAGGTCTTCTCTGTTTTAGTTCTAGAATTCTATCCTCTGGGCCCTCAGGGTGCCACCATGGTCTGACTTCTGGGACATAGCCAAGGATCTGCTCTGCCACTGCTTTAGCACCCTCCTCTCTTTCCATTCTCTATTCTGTCTCTCAGCATCTATACTGCTCACACATCCTGAGGCTGTCCTTCATAGCCCTCTGCTGGAGGCTGGAAAAGCTTCGTTAGCCAGCTGAGGCTTGAGTAAGAGTGAGACCCATGAATGACTCCATCCAACATGGAAAGTTCCTGGTGTTGAGGAGGACTTCCTCGAGAGGGTCAGGGACTTGGTGCCTGCAGCCAAGAGCTAATGAGGACTCACCAACAAGTTCTGAGCTCTCTTGACCCAACCCCATGTGACAATGTTGTCTAGATAATAGGGTGGGACCCCGGGGACCATGAATTCCTCCTGCTGACTCCTGGGCAGGAAAGCCAGCACTGGACAAGGGTGTGAGGACCTTCATGCCACCTCCCACATTCCCTGAAGAGCCTTTATTTTCTCTCTGGGTTCTGGGGGTTTCCCTGAATCTTGTGCTTGCCTTTTTCTATTTGTAATGGCTCAGACTCCCATTCTGCCCTGTCTCCCCTCTCTAACAGTTCTAATGAGTCAATAAACACAAATTGTTTCTATAAAATTCTATTTATTGAGATAATGTAGAAAATAAAGTGGTTCCAAATATTTCCCATCAACATTTAGGGACTCGGTCTCCCCTTTACAGTTCCACCCCTTGGGGAAAATGGGCTCCAGCTGGAAACCCTTTAGACCTCATGTCCATCCCTCTTAGTTTCCTTCCAAATCAGGTCTGGCCCAGGCTCAGGCCTCTCCCCAAGAATCCCTGGCCTGGCTCTCTGGGCTCCTTTCTTGCTGCTAGTCTGATTTCCAATCTGGCCTGGCCTCTGCTGCTTGGTCCCTCAGGAGCTCATCATTCCCACCTGTTGAACCTCATCAGCAGTAACTCACCACGATGGCCTTCATGTAATACAAGATATAACAACCACAAAGCACAGATCAGATCTGCTCCTTCGCAGGCCATTTCCTGGCCTCACACGGGGAAGCCTGTGTCCTCCCTTGGGCAAAGAGCAGAGTTTCCTGTAGGTCCAGGAGCACCACCAGGCTGGGATGGGGCAGCAGGCAGGGGCTGGGCTCTGGGAAGGCTCTATGGCCCGGGAAGGAGAACCTTTGCCCAGTGAAAGGCCACAATTCCTAGCCCTGGAAACTGGGCCTGGATCAGTGCCTGCCAGCATAGTGTGGTGAGTGCAAGAGCCCAGCCCAGGGAAGGGGCTGAGGACAGGGGCTGCTCTGGGTGCCTCAGGCTATGGCTCAAAGGTGGCTCCACCTTTGGGTGAGAGGAACAGAAGAGTCAGCAGGGACCTTCCTCTGCCTGGGGGGGTCCTGAGGTCTGCCTCCCTGTGGGCTGGATGGGGGTCCTGTAGCCAGCAGGGGACTCTGTGGGGCTGGTTCTGAGCAGGCAGTAAGTGGACATGTCTGGGTGTGAGGGGGGATGAGCCCAGCTGGCTGTGCCTGTGGCTGCTCTGAGCCCTGGGATCACTCCTGGGTGACTTCTCAGCTGGGCTGGGCCATGTTACCACAAGGATCCCACCTGCATAGAGGGCTGCCCCCCCCCACTTGGGACCCTGAGAGAGGATGCAGGTGTGGTCTAGGGGAGGCTGGACCAGGCCCAGATTTGCATCAATCCCCACCTGCCCTGCAGCCAGGAGAGGATAAGAAGCAGCTGAGAGTGGCCAGGCTCAGCTGTGAGCTCTTTGGGGAGCTGAGCTCTTGGGGTTCTCTCACCATGGCTTGGCCTCTTGTTTGTCTGACAATGTTCACCTTCTGCTCAGGTCAGCACTGCTCCCAGACCTCCCCTTGTACTCCTCTTCTAACCCTGTTCTTGCCTCTAATGAGGATCTCAAAGCACCTTCTAGCTTTCTCCTTGTTCAGGGTCACTAATGAGTTTCTCTGTTTGCAGGCTCCCTCTCCCAGCTGGTGCTGACTCAGCCTCCCTCTGCGTCTGCATCCCTGGGGAGCACGGCCAGACTCACCTGCACCCTGAGCAGTGGGTACAGTAATTATAGCGTTCATTGGTTCCAGCAGAACCCAGAAGAGGCCCCTTGGTACCTCCTGAAGGTCAGCAGCAGTGGAAGTATAAGGAGGGCCAATGGGGTCTCTGAGCGCTTCTCTGGCTCCAGCTCTGGGGCTGATCGATTCCTGTCCATCAGCAACGTCCAGCCTGAGGATGACGGTGTTTATTACTGTGGGGAAGGTTATGACAGTGATGGTTCTTATCATTACCACAGTGATACATTCAGTGAGGAAGTGGGACAAAAACCTCTTCTGCCAGCCCAGGCCCAGCTTCACAGGTTGCCTCAGGCTTACCCACATCCTTGACTGCCAGGAGTCTGACAGACCTCTCACTCTGTGTATCTCTGTCTCTCTGTCTCTGTGACTGTGTCTCTGTCTGTCTGTCTGTCTTTCTCCTCTCTGTCTCTGTCTCTTTCTCTGGTGTCTCTCCCTCCTTTCCTCCCTCCCTGTCTCTATTTCTCTCTGTCTCTGTCTCTCTTCTAGCCCAGGAAGTTCCATGATGTTCCCCAGGTTGGTCTTCTAGTAAGTGACACAAATGGACCTCGAACCCTGGTCCTCTGACCCCAGTCCTCATATTTCCCTCTTTCCCAGGCTGGCTCTAAGGCAATGAGGAGGGAGAATGTGGCCTCCTCAGTCAGGCCCAAAGGGATTTCTCCTTGCAGTCTAGACCTCGGCCTCATTGAGGCTCATTGAGGCTGGGACAGAAAGGATGAGATCCTCCTGGAAATAGAAAATTGGAACAGATGCAGCCAAGTGGCCAGAATATTAATAAAAGCCTCTGCTCTGCTGTGTTCCTGGTGCTGTTCAGCCATTTCAGGTGACTCTGACTCTTTGCGTCCCCGTTTGGAGTTTTCTTGGTAGAGACACTAGACTGGCTTGGCATTTCCTTCTCCAGCTCATTTGACAGATGAGGAAACTGAGGCCAATAGGGTCAAGTGACTTATCCGGGATCACACAGACATAAAGTGTCTGAAGCCAGGTGTGAGCCCAGGATTTCTATCTCTAGGCCAGGCTCTCTCCAATGAGCCCCCTCACTGCCCCTCTTTCCTCTGACTTCATGCTACTCTTTCCCAATTCTCAAGACCTCTGGAGCTCTTTTAAATCTTGGTGTCTTCATTGGAGCTTAACCCTGAAGAGGCAGGATGTAGACCAACTAGAAATAGAGAAGAGTCTGAAGACCCACCAAGCCTTTGGGTGATTCTTGGACAGTCACATTAAAACAAAGTTCCAGAGACTCAGCGATCTTCAAGTGGACTTTTTCATGCCTCTGTCAGGGTTGTTCACTCCATAGCAGTGCCGCCTTCTGTCGTGTGGAGAGATGCCAGCTTGGAGAACTCTGGAGGCCAGCTTGTACCAAGAGAAGTTTGGATCCAGGAAACCCTTTGCTTGTCTTGTAAAAGACCGAGGAACAAGCAGACCCACCATCTCCTCCATAAGCTGGAATTCCTCACTTTGAATTAGGCTGCCCGCCCATGAGAAATTCAAATACCACCCAAACACGGCTAAGTTGCAAGTGTGGACTGACAGTGGCTCAATGCCTTTTACTCTGGTCTGCCAAGTCAGATGGTTTTAGTCAGAGATATGGAGGAGCCCAGGCAGCCTAGACGAATTCAAAATTCACTCCTGATTAGTTAAGCTGGTCCTGGATGAGTCTTCATCAGGAGTCCATCGAAGGGAGGATCATCCTTAGTGCAGCTCCTACTTTTACAGTTGAGATTTTTTTCTCCAAGTAAGGCTCCATCTTCCCTTAGGAATAAAGGGATATCTCGGGGGTTGGAGGCATCTTCTGTTTCTTCTCCTCAAGCTCCTCTTCTGCTCTGTTTTCTCTGTTGCTCTTTGTCTTCCATTTTTCACTCGAGGACCAATGGCGGTACGAGGTGGTGTCTTGACTTGTATTTTTGTGAGTTAGATTGTCCAAAGTCATCACCTCCATTTTCTCTTTCAGAGTCACTGAAGTCCACGGAGAAGGCAAAGGTTAAGAGGACTGGAGATGGCCAAGGACACAGTGGATGACTTTGGCTTCCCTCATGTCTGACCAACTTCTAAGCTCTGGACAGAATCTTGTGTAGTTAGAATGCTTGAATCCCCCCAAACTAATTACCCAAGCTTCCTTTCTGTATTACCCACAATTCCTCTTCCTTTCCGCTTAGGAGCATCTTTTGCTTTTTGGGGGGAAACTCAGTCTCTCTCTACCAGGGGAGGTCAATAGGGAAGGTTCCCTGTTCTCTAGCTCTCTAGCTTAATATTAATAAGTCCTTATAAATATCAGACTTTGGAGAGATGGAATATTAATTTTAAAATCTACATTCGGCGACTTTGTGAAGGGATCCCAGAACCTCACCTACAGATTCCCCTGCGGAACTCAGTTTCCCAGCTGGGCCACAGAGCGCTCCAGCGCGGCTCTCCCCGAGCTCCCTGCTTCTGCCCCTTTTCCGCTGATTTTCCTGCTCCCCCGCTACCTCCAGCCTTTGTGAGAGCGCCCAGCAGCCGCCCTTGGCTTGGGGGCCTCCTGCTGCCTCCTTGAGGGGATGTCTTCAGCCCCTGCTAGCCCGTGCCAGGACCATCCACCATCCCTGCCTCGTCTTCCAGGCCTCCCTGCTTTCCTGCTATCCTCCTTCCCCCCCCCCCCCCCCCCCCCCCCTCCTCCTTCTTCCCCTCCTCCTCCTCCCCCTTTTGCCAGACCCAGACGTCCTGCTTCTTGCTCTTCTCTTCTTTCTCCCTTCTTGCCTGGCCCCCGAGGGTCCC
>NC_058130.1:789573016-789613845 GCF_016433145.1 Gracilinanus agilis | reverse complement strand
CCTAATTGGGAGGCCTTCCTTCTGAAGATGTGCTGTCTACCGTCCCTAGCTGGGGGGGGCGCTGACCCAATGGGTAGGGTCCTGAGCCTGCAGGCAGGAAGAATCGCCCTCCTGCTGGTACTGGCTATGTGACCCTGGGCAAGTCGCTTCCCCTCTGCTCCAGAGAACAGAGGGAGCCACCATCCTTCCCCGTGTCACCCCCGCCCCATCCCGGTGGTCACGCAGCACTGCAGAAAAGGGAAGAGCCCAAACAGGACCCTCCAAAGAGCCGGGCCCCTCGCGACAGAAGGGGAATCATGGCCAGGAGGCGGGGAAGGCCAGGCAACATATTAAGCGGCTGCGGGAGGAAAGCCGCGCGCGGTGGGTGGCGGTAAGTAGCAGCTCCTCCGGCTCCCTAGGCATCAAAGGAAGGTGGGGTTAGTAAGCCTGCGCACCAGCCTCCTCGCCCTCCGGACTACATTCCCCAGGAGCACTTGCGTAGGAACCCCGGCCTCGCCGATTATGTCACTTCCGCTTTCCTCCCTCTTTTGCCATAAATCTGATCCTCCTGGAGGCGGAATCCTGCCCGCTGAAGGTGAGGCTGCGCTAAGCAGGCCGGGGCTCGGGTAGGGAGAAGGCCGACGGAGGGTCTAGCCCGGCGGCTGTGGCCTAGAAGCGCCTCGGGTTAGGATTGCGCTCAAGGGCAGGGGGAAGAGGGGGATCTGGGCGTTCCAGGCTATGCCTCGAGGGAGGGGAGGAAGGAGGGGAGGGGCCGGAAGCCCACGTGCCTGAGCAGTGGCACCTCCCTTCGCCGCGCCTACGGTGCAGAGGAGCCAATGCCAGGCGCGCATTCAGCACCCCCCTTCCTTCCCTGAAGCCAAGCTTTTGGTTCCGCTGGGGCCCTCCTCCAGGTGCACGTCCCCCCTTCTCCCCACACCTCACCCGGCTCCCTTCTTCTCCCCAGGAGGCCTCTGCCTGGCAGGAGGGTCGGAAGAACTGAAACAGCAATGGCGCTTGGGCCCCCGCCAGCCGGGACCCCCGAGGTGAGTGAGCCTCAGGCCACGCACAGGTAACTGTGATGGAGGGTGGCCAGAACTCTGGCCAGGGTGGCCTCACTGTCCCCATCTGTACAATGGGGGCAGTGAGGCGACTCCCCAAAGACGAGAAGCCAGTCCCTGCCCCCCTCTGGTCCAGCGTCCTTCTCCAGCCCCGTTTCCTCTCCTTCCGTTGGTCCTGGCATTCTAGGCTCCGTCTGGGGAAGGGGTGGCTGTAGCCTGTGGACACACGTTGGTTGGCAGGTCCGGGGTCCTTGGAGGGAGGACTTCGGATCGCTGGGTTAGAGGCCCCCCTCCCCAGTTACTAGCTGAGGACGGCTCTGAGGCAGGGTGAGGGTCACCTGGAGTCCTCCCTTCCCCCCAGCCCCAGGGCCAGGTGAGCGGCTGTGGCCTGGCACTGCCTGTGGGCTGGGGGAGGGGGGGTGGGCAGACCCAAGGCAGAAGGACCCTGCGAGTGAGGATGGTGAATACGGTGGCTCCTTGGCAGCCCCAGCAGGCCCTGGGGAGTCTGAACCCCAAGGAGCGCCCCTCGGCTGGCACAGAGGTCCTTGTGCCGGCTTCGGCCGTGAGGGCGGCTCTGTGAGCCCCGCGCCTCTGCCCGGGAGAGGCCTGTCCGGTGGGGGGCCCCGGGCTGGCACAGGCCCCTGGCAGCGATGCCAGCACTGTGTGACTGGGTGCTCCCACTTGCCCCCTCGGGCCTGAGTACTTCGCTCTGCTGTTCCAGGGGTTGGTGACTTTCCGGGACGTGGCTGTGATCTTCTCCCCAGACGAGTGGGGGCGCCTGGGCCAGGCCCAGAGAGAGCTGTACCGGGAGGTGATGCTGGAGAACTACCAGACCCTGGTGTGGCTGGGTGAGGCCACGCCCCCTAAGGCGGCCTCCTTTCCCGCTGGCCCCACCCCACCGCCAGGAATTCCCTGAAGAGGCGGGGCCAGGGGAGGTGCCTGTGACAGAGGGCGGGGCTTCCAGAGGCTGGCAGAGGCCGCGGTGGCCCTGGTCCTGGGCTGGGCTCCCGCCATCCCTCCGGGTCACGTCTTTGGGTGTCCTTGGTCCGGGAGAGGGTGGGGGCGGACGGGAGCCAGAAAGGGAGGGGGTAGGCAGTGTTTCGGTGGGTCTCGGGAAGTAGCCCCGGGGAAGGCTCAGACACTCCCTGCCCTGTGCCATGTCCCTCCTCCTTGGGACGCCTCCGTGCCAGCCTCTGCCCCGCCCAGCGTGCCGCTGCTCCTGGAGCAGGCGGGGCAGCGCCCTCACGCTGCCATTTCTCCTCCTCAGGCCTTGCCCGGACCAAACCGGACGTGATCTCTCTGCTGGAGCGAGGGCGGACACCGTGGATGCCAGCGCTGGGAGATCAGAGAACCAGCTGTCCAGGTGAGTGAGTGCGAGTGTGTGCCAGGCAGCCGTGGTCGTCTAACACACACCCGGGGGGAAGCCTGCCCCCTCCTCGATGCCAGATAGAGAGAGGCCGGGCAGGTGCTCCAGAGGGTGTTGCTGTGGATCGGCCCCTCACCCAAGAGGCGAAGAGAAAGGAGCCTGATTATCACTTTCTCCCCGGAACCCCGAGTGGGAGAGCCCCCAGGATGCCCCGGGCAGCCCCAGCTATTGAGGATCTTTGAAGAAGGGAGTCTGTGGTAGAGGACAGGATTGAGTGTGGGACTCCAGCACGGAATCTGCTCCCAAGCTTGGCTTTTTTTGTGGAACAGTCATCCCAGGGAGCCTCCAGGTTGGGGAAGCCTGGGCCATGCCAGCTAGAAGATGGAAGGAAGAGTCAAGAAAGACAGCCATTCCAAACAAATAGAAACCCAAAGGAAACCTCCCAAAGACAAGGAGGGCCAGAGTGTCATCAGCATGGCAGAAGGGCCATCTGTTTTCCACAAAGGAGGTTCTCTGTAGGAAAGAGTCTCTGAATGGACACAAGGAGAAGGAAAGCTTCGGGAGCCTCTTGGTCCCAGGGAAACATAATGCCAAGGATCTCCTGATAGAGTATAGGTTTAGTAAAGATGAAAAAGCCTTCTGTTGTAAGATGATTGGAAGCGATAGATTCGATACTGGAGGCAATGGAAGGGGATCTAGCTTGCTGCCTAATCCCTTAGTTTAGAATAGTCATACACTGTGTTTGACCCTCTAGCTGTCCTTTGATGACTTTCTGGACAGGACCTCAGGAGTGTGGCCTATGGAGCACAAGCTTGGCCCAAGCCTGATACCCAGTCATGCTGGAGCCTGCCCTTACCCAGATACTCATCCACCACAGTGCCTGTGTACTCATTCTCCCTTTCTCTCTCCTCTTTCCTACTACCAAAAAGAGCAGCTTTTTAACTTGCTTTAATGATAATTTCATGCTTCAGAATGTCTCTTCTGAACTGTATTCTCACTCACAGAGAGGAACTGGTTTCTGGGGTAGAAACAGGGAATCTGAGAGGCTTGGGCACAGTACCCTGAATTTTGGGATATAAAGTAGAGGCAATATGGGGATAGGTAGATGTGCATCTCAGATTTGGGGGAAGTAGACTTCCTGGGAAATATGGGTAAGATTCCATGGCTTAAAATGCATTAAGGGAAGGTAGCCCTGGAACGATGGAAAATGCACAGGAATGAAATCCTGCCAATATGAAGTGAAGCCATCCTAGAAAGGAGGCAGAAAGGGATTTGTCTGGAAAAAAACCAATGTGGATGTACAGAAGACTCACCGACTCTCCTGAATTTAAAAGGGAAACGTACACAAAATGGAAGCCAGTTTATTTCAGAATAAGACTGCATCACCATCCTACAAAAATAGCAGCAGCAAGGCTGGAGCTTAGAATGCACTGAGGAAGGAAGCACCAGATAAATGCTTGTTGACTGACTGATGGAGGGACCATAGGAAATAGGAAAGGCAGCCAGATTGATGAAGGGCAGATGTCCTGATTTTTAAAGAGAGATAAGAGAACCTCCAGATTACAGGTCAGAGCTTAGCTTAGACTCAAATAATAAGTTCAAGAATGGATTATGGATCTTGCAGCAGCAACTTCAAAGGGCCAACGTGGCTTCATTGAGAACAGCTTGTGTGATGCCACACAAACCTCTTTTTCTTCATCGGGAAGGATTATTACTAAACTAACAGGCAAGACAAGCACTGTGCAGAGTCAGGTTGATTTGGGCTGAGATTTTGATCACTTGTTCTTGTGGAATTAGGTGATACAGGCAGTTTGGATGGATTCAGGACTGGTCCAATATAGAGACTAGTTGTTGATGGTGATGGTCAGTATCATTATGGCAGGATGTTCCTAGTGGAGTGCCCCAGGTATCTATGTTCGGCCCTGGGCTGCTTCATGTTTCTGTCAGTAACTTAGAAAGAGACGTAGATTAGGAGTTTTTAGCTTGGGCTCCACAAGCTAGTTTTTAGAAATATATTTTTGGGACTGTTTTACAACTGTCATATAAAATTTTAAAAAGGCAAACTGAGGCAATTCTTCAAGCAAGATATTATTTATTAACAGAGGCACGTGACCTGAAAATAAGCCCCCTTTTTTTTCAGTTGATTCAGTTGTATCTGACTCTTTGTGACCCCATTTTGAGATTTTTGGGGGCAAAGATATTGGAGTGTTTTGTAATTTCCTTCTCCAACTTATTTAACAGATGAGGAAACTGAAGCAAATAGGGTTCAGTGACTTGTTCAGGGTCATTTAGCTATTAAGTGTCTGAAGCCAGATTTAAACTCAAGAAGATGGATCTTCTTGACTCCACATCCATTGCTCTGTGAACTATGGTGCCACTTAGGTGCCCTGACAAGATAATAAAGGATGGGTTAAATGGCTCTGCCTCCAGCCAAGAGGCTCCCAAATGAAGGTGCAACTCTTTTTATAAATATAGCACAAAGAAGAGACCAAAAGTCATGCAACTGGCCAGCTTTTCAGAGGTGAGAGACGATTGGTTACCTTAAGGAAAGTTAGCAGAAATCAACATGGGATGAAGACCACCTCTCTATCTCTAAGGAATGCTTTTGTGAATTTTATGGGTCCTGGCTGCATCCTGAGGTTACATTTAAGGGCAGACCTACCTACAGGAGACTAGGGAATTAGACAAGACCATCTTTTGCCAGGTGGGATGCACGCAAACCTTGCAGGAAATTTTGAGTTGTTTTATGAGAGTATATTGAGAATAGAGTATTTTTTTCTTCAACTAACAGTGATTATAGGAAAGCTTATCTAACTAGAGAAAGAGAGTGGCTCAACCTTTGGATTCATGTGTTTCTTTGCTCAGAGTGAGAAGGAGCTTAGAGTACAGAATATGGCTAATATCAGATATAAAATCAGTATTAATTTTCCTTTGTCATCTTGTGTGTTTTATGCATTTAAAAGGCCTATTTAAAAAAAAAAAGCCCTTATCTTCCATCTTAGAATCAATACTGGGTATTGGTTCTAAGGCAGAAGAGTGGTAAGGGCTAGGTCATGGGGGTTAAGTGACTTGCCCAGGATCACACAGCTAGGAAGTATCTGAGGTCAGATTTGAACCTAGGACCTCCTGTCTCTGGGCCTGAATCTCAATCCACAGAACCACCCAGCTCTCCCTTTGAAAGGCCTATTTTGAGACGGGATCCTAGGCTTACCAGACTGCCAGGAGCCCCTGGGACAGACAGTATTCTCATCAAATTTGCAAGTGATTATAAAGATGAAGATGAGCTAACACAGGGAGTGAGAGTCAGAATCCAGAATGATCTGACTGACTACATCAGTGGTGTTAAACTCAAACCAAAATAGAGGCCATGAATCCATAGGGCCAGTGTAATTTTGTCTATATTTTATTGCACTTTATTTTGTGAAATATTTCCCTATCACATTTTCATCTTATTTGGCCCCTTGGACCTTGTGCTTTATGCCTCTGGGACAGAGTGTTGGGCCAAATCTAGTATGATGAGATTCTGTAGGGATCAATGAGATGTCTCATACTTGGGTGTCACCAATCTACTTCACAAGCTTAAGGCTTGGATAACATTAATCAGCAAACAATTATGAAGTGTCTGCTCTGGGCCAGGCACTGTGCTAAGTGCTTGAGATACAAAAAGAGGCAAGAAGCAGTTCCTGCCCTCATGGAGCTTCCAGGCTAATGAAGCTTAATAACTGTAATTATAAACTAATATACAGCAGTTTTTCTAAAAAGGATCTGGGAGGTTTCAATGGGCTACAAGCCCATGGCAAGTGGCTATAATGCGGCTTCTCTACAAATGAACACAACCTCTTGCTGCCACAAGAGGGGCAGATTTCAGGTATAAGGACTTGATGGTTCCACTATAGTCTGTCCTAGGAGCACCTCGAAAGGAGCAGAGCACCAGGGTTTGAGTGGGACAGTGGTTAGCTTACAGGTATCGAGAGGAGGACATCCAGATGGGAAAGGGTCTTGAGCCTTCCTTGTGTGAGGATTGGCTGAAGGAACTGGGCATGCTTAGCCTGAGAAGACTTGGGGCAAGGAAAGGATGACCACCAGACACTCTTCAAGGATGAAAACGGCTGCCATGTAGCCTTGGGATTAGATTCATTCTGCTAGGCCTTAGAGGGAAGAACAAGGAGCAATAAGGGGAAGTTTCAAAGAACCAAATTAAAATTTCATATCAGGAAAAATTCCTTGTCAGGGTGAACTGACCCAAAGTGAAAGGTCTGTCCTGAAGGTGCCAGCTTCCCCCTCCCTAGAGACCAATAGACCAAGGCCAGACCCACCCTGGTCGGGGGTGCCTCATGGGCTCTTTGGTTATAGAGTATCCTGAATGGCCTCCAAAGTCCCTTTTTAACTCTCTGTAAAATGTTAAATGGGAAATGGAGGGATGTGATTGATGTGCCATGGCTTCCTGGGAATGCTTCTAAATGCAATGACTTCCTCCTGAACAAAAATCTTAATGCTAATGAACACTGGACAAAGAACCCTTAGGAGTGTGGGGACTCTGAAAAGCCCTCCAGCCAGAACTTAGAATTGACTGAACAGAGGACCGAGGAATTCTAGCCTCACCACTTCGGTTGATGAATTTGCTTTCTCTCTTTTCAACAAATAAGGAACAGGTAGCCCTTGCTTCTCCATCTCCTGCACATTTCTGGGGACATGTTTTTGTCGAAAATGTTTTTACATCCTTTGCAGTTAGGGATGTAAATCCTATGCAGTACTGACAAATCAAGCCTTAATGTTCCTGAGAGAACATGAACAGGAGAGAAGCCTTAAAATTGCAAAAAATACACAGAAGCCTTCAGTCAGTTCTTCTGCTCCTTTCTTCCTCTCTTTCCAGCTCTTCATAAAAGCCTTTCCATATTTCAGCATATTAGTAGGAAAAGACAATTTCAGAGGGAGAGTAATAATTTGCATATCAGACTTTGTCCAGCTATAACCCAGTCATCAATCCACTGATCTGCTTCTGATTTCCTGTTGTTAAAAATAATGCTCCTGCAAATATGTTTGTAGAATGAGGTTGTCATTTCTCAGGAATGTTTTTAGGATCAAGATGTTCTGAGCCCTAATAGTAATGACATTGCTGGGACAAAGGACATGGACCCGTGTTCTCTTTCTGTATTTTGACATAATGCTTTCCACAAAGTTAGCACAACACAAAAACCAACACACAACACCCCAAAAGAGTAATTCTATTTCTGCCCACACTTATGATTGTGGGAAGCTCAGGGGGATGGGAGAAAGAGAGAAAATGGAAAAGACCCCCTGTGGGATTTCCCTTTGCCTTTTCATGAGCTCAGAAGACACATTCAGAAAATATAACAGCTCTCTTTTGTCGTGGCAAAGTGGAGACTAAGGTGGTGCCCATCATTTAGGAAGGGCTGAACAACTGATGGTCCAGGAATATGGTTGAATGTTCTTACTGCGTTCTGAGAAACACTATGCCTGCTGACCTGCCTCAGGCTGCTGCTTTAGCCTTTGGGAGACTTGATAAATAATGAGGCCTGTTTCCAGGGTCCGAGTCTGAGGTAGAGCTTGGTGGCCTAATATCAGGCAAGTAGTTAGGGGTCTTGAGCATCCAGTGCTCCCTCATCAACCCCCTAACTCCAAATTTCTCAATCTCCTTAAATCCCATGACCTTCTTATTTCATGTCAGGTATAAGTAGAGTTGGTCACACACAAAATCTTATCATTATCTCCAGTTTCTAAAAATTAAATTAAAATTTCCACTTAACAAGCATTTATTTACTCTGTGTTCCATTTTTCACCTATTGGAAGGGGAAAAAAGACCACAACCCTTGCAAAAATTAAGCATAGTTAAGCAAAACAGATCCACATGTTGGCCATGTCCAAATGGTCATTAGAACTTGTTCTGTAAATTGTATCACTGCTCCATCAGGTAATGGGGGGCATGCTTCCTCATCAGTCTTCTGGAATCTCATTGCTCAGTTATTAAAAGCCTTTTAAAGTTTACAATGTCATTGTTATTGTATAAGTTGTTCTTCTGGTTCTGTTCCCTTCACACTGTATCAGTCATGCAAATCTTCTCAGGTTTCTCTGAAACTGTCCCTTTCATCACTTCTTGTGGTATCATAGTATTCCAGTACATTCATACACCATTCTCTACTTCAGCCATTTATCTCTTTTTTTGTTTTATTGTTTTTTGTTTTTGTTTATATTTTTAAACCCTTAACTTCTGTGTATTAGTTCCTTGGTGGAAGAGTGGTAAGGGTAGGCAATGGGGGCCAAGTGACTTGCCCAAGGTCACACAGCTGGGAAGTGTCTGAGGCCGGATTTGAACCTAGGACCTCCCGTCTCTAGGCCTGGCTCTCAATCCACTGAGCTACCCAGCTGCCCCCTAGCCATTTATCTCTTGATGAATTTACTCATATCAGTTCTTTGGCACCACTAAAAGAGCTGCTTTAAATATTTTTAAAAGTCTTTTTCTTTTTCGATCTGTTCGACATTGCCCAAATTGTTCTACTTTCCCTAATTTAAAACTGACATTCCTCTATCTGACAAGATGCTGTCATTCCATCTTTCCCTATACCTCACCCATCCTAAAACTATCATCCTCCTGTTTCCCTTCACTCTATTTCCTACTTGGAGCTTTCTCAGGGTCTTACTTCTGCTCTGTCCTCACTTTCCTCCCTTTCTAATTTCTACCCTTTAGGTGGCCAGCTCAGCTTGGCATTGTCCTCTCCTTCGGCATCCCTTGCCTTCTTATCCTGTTACTGCTCATCCCTGGTCAGGGGTCAATTCAGGATTACTTCTACATCACCCTCCTCTGTGCCTACTTACATGCTGCTGACCAGAGCTAGAAGTAGCCACAGAACTACACTGGATCCAAAATTCATCTGGGCTTCTCTGTAACTCCTGCCTACTTTTCCCTGTTTCCCTGTCACTCTATACAGAAGCTATTCCAACCTTTTTCTATCTTCAAATATCCCCTCTCAGCTGAGTATCTCCCCTGCTTTATTGAGAAAATTAAGTCCATACAACATGAAGGTCAATGACAGTCATCTCCAATTCTCTCTTCCTTTCCCCCAGTCTTTGACAAAGAAGTCACCGAATCAAACTCTTCCACAGGTATGCTTAATCTCCTTCTTTCCTGGATTCTCTAGCATATTGCTTCCTCCGTTGTTCTTCTATTAAATCTTTAATCTTTCTCTTATCAACTGGTTTGTTCCCTACAGCCTTCAAACATGGCTGTGTCTTTTTCAACCCTGGGAAAAAAAATTCCTTTGCCATTGCTTTTATTACTTTGAAATGGCCACAGGGTGGGGGACAAAAGAAGAGGAAAGAAGGATGTGTAGGACATAGGCTGGACCATGCTGGTGGTTAGGGTATGCTTCTAGCCACTGCCTTTCCTCTGGTTGCATTATCTTTTTGCCTGCCCCTCTCATTCCCACCCTCCAATCCTGGGCATCACAATCTCCATTCACCAGTCCCTGTCCCTATACTTGCATTTGCAGAATGGGGAACACTAATATGAGTACCTGAAAGATATGGGATTCATCAAGCTTGATACTCTCATGCCTCTATGGTACTTTTCGATTTAGTGGCTTGGTTCCTAACAGGGAAAGATTTGAAATTTAGATTTAACCCATTGAAAATAACCCCAGACAGAATAAAATATCTGGGAGTATACCCATAAAAACAAACCCAGGAACCGCAAAACATAACACTTTTTACACAGTCAAATTTAAATAGAGAAATATTCATCATTTTTGGTTAGACATAGAAAAATAATTAAAATGACAATTTTACCTAAATTAGTCTACCTATTCAATGCTATCCCAATAAAATCCATTTGGAAGTACAAAATATAAGACTTATCAAAGGAATTAATGAAAAAGATATAAAGGAAGGAGGTCTAACAATACCTGTTCTATAAAGCAGTAGTTATGAAAACCATCTGGTACTGGCAAAGAAATAGAAAGATAGATTAGTGGAATAGAATAGACATACAACAAACATTAGAAAAAGGTTACAATAACCTTGTACTTGACAAAAGTAAAGAACCAAGTTTTGGGGATAAGAATTCTATATTTAGTAAAAATTGCTAGGATAATTCGACAGTAGTTTAGCAGAAACTAGGTATAGACCAAATATCTTGCACCATTCACCAAGATAAGATCAAAATAGATACATGACCTAGAAATAAAGGGAGATACCATAAGCAAATTAGAAGAATGGAAACATATCAGATTTATGGGTAGGAGATGTATGAATAAACAAAATATAGAGAACACTGAGAACCAGTGTTCTCTATAAAAAACCAACATAACCAAGATTAGAAGAAAAGCAGAAAATTAGGAGAAAATTTTATAGACAATTTCTTGGACAGAGGTCTCATATTTAAATTGCATAGAGAACTTTGTCAAATTTATACGATTAAGAACCATTCCCCAATTGATAAATGGTCAAAAAATATGAACAGATGATTTTGGATGAAGACATCAAAGCCATATATAGGCATGTGAAAAAATGCTTTAAATCGATAATGATTAGAGAAATACAAATCAAAACAATTCTGAGCTATCATCTCACATTTATCAGATTGGCTAAAATGACAAAAGGGCAAAATGCCAAATTTTGGAGGGGATGTGGCACAATGGGAACACTAATGCATTGTTGTTGGAACCGTGAAATGATCCAACCATTTTGGAGAGCAATTCAGAATTATGCCCAGAGAGTTATAAAACTGCATGCGCCCTAAGACCCAGCAATACCACTGTTGAGTCTGTTTCCCAAGGTCATCAGAGAAAAAGGAAAAGAACCTAGATATTCCAAAATATTTTAGCAGCTCTCTTTGTGGTGGCAAAGTACCGGAAATCCAAGGGGTGCCCATTAATTGGGGAATGGCTAAACAAATTTTGATATTTGAGTGTGATGGAATGAAACTGTGAAAGCTATATGAAATGCTGAGCAAGTTAATTTTAAAAAAAATTAGACTTATATGAAATTATGGGGAGCAAAATGAGTAAAACCAAAAAAATAGTCTATACAGCCATAGAATTAACATTTGAAGAACTATTTATGAATGTCCACCTCCAGAGGAAAAAACTGATAAATAGAAACACAAAAGGCATGATTTATATACATTTTATGTGCACAATATGCATATATAAAGATATACACAATATGCATTCTATGGTATGGTGGAGGGGTGGGGGAAAGGAAAGGGGTGAGATCTGGAAATTAGAAAATTAAAAAAAAAACTAATGGAGTTTGCTACAAAAGAGAGAAAACATCATTTACTCATTTCCACATCCTACGTTCAGGAGGACCCAAGTTCAAATCTGGCCTCAGATACTTACTAGCTGGACTGTGGACAAGTCTCTTAAACCTCTGTTTGCTTCAGTTTCTTCAACTGTAAAATGGGGATATTAATACACCTGAACCTACTAGATTTGTGAGGATCAAGTGAGATATTTGTAAAGTGCTTAGCACAGTTCCTGGAACATGGTAGGTGCCATAGAAGTGCTCAGGCCTTCACTTCCTTTCCCTAGAGATGGGACACATTACGTCTTATTGTACTGTTCTCCTTACCTCCTGTTCCCTTAAGGGTTAATGGAAAAATAATGTTTTTATCTGTACATTTTGTGCTTGTGACCTATCTTGCAGGTAATCTGTCAGATCACGTTAGGTCCTCGTAAGAGGTGCTGACATTTTATTTAGATGAATGTTCTAATTCATTGTACCAGAAGGGAAAAGAGATCATTCTGTACTCTCCTCTGAACCCCCTGGAAATTGTATAGAAGAAAAAATGACATCTAGATGCTAAAGGAAATGTGTGAGAGAATGGTCCATAATTCCAGAGACCAGTTTTGCATCTGAAGAGGTCAGGAAATTAAAAAGCTACTTTTAAATGACTCCCCTGGCCATGTGAAAGGTTAAAAGTCCATATGACTAATGTCCCCAGTGCTGCGATCATTCACAAAGGGCTTGGGGGTAGGAGAAACATTGAATGGCTGCTTTTGTATTTTGTTCTTTCAGATTGAGGCTTTCTAATCTGAGATGTTTGGTTATGAGATTTTCAACAAATCAACCATAGTTTGGGAAAAGAAAAAGTACACCATTTTTTTTTTCTTTTGGATTCTCTTCTATTCAAATCAACCACAAAGCTTCTTTGTGGGTCAGTTCTCAGGCAGACCTAAGAAAACAAAATGATCTTGAGGGAAACAGATTTTCTGGTACCTTGGCATTCTAGGGGCAAAGCCTTGAAAAGGAAGCTGCAAGCTATATATATAGGACTGAGAGAAGGCTTGGGAGATTGAGAATAAAGGGGTACAGGGTGGATTTTTTTTTTCTTTCTAGGAAGAAATTCTTTTTGTCTCACAAGTGGAACTTCTTCAAAGCAGTGCTGATTATTCAATAACATGAAAGTTCATTTTTTATGGACAGGAAAATCAGTTTTACAGTTTTTTGTTATACTGGAAAAGGTTTTGTTCCACTTTATTTCTATTAGTTATGTAAGAAGAGATTTTAGGGTTTGGGAGGTAAGTAAATCCATGGAAGATGATGAGATCACCAAGTGAAGTAGTATAGAGAGGGAAAAGATGAATTCCCAGGCCAGAACCAGAGGGACAGAGTCATCACATTCATTAAAAATGGTATAAACAACAGCCACTTCCCAGCTGTGTGACCCTGGGCAAGTCACTTGACCCCCATTGCCCACCCTTACCAATCTTCCACCTATGAGACAATACACCGAAGTACAAGGGTTTAAAAAAAATGCTATAAACATATAATAATACTCATTAAATTGGTATAGACACTTGTTAGAGAGGGTGTGATCTTGTGCTGGTGAAAAATAAAATGACTGAGGAAATAAAAGTTCAAGCTCCCAAGCATTTCGATTTATTAAGCAATGCATACCAATCACCTAAAAAATCAGAGCCAGGCCTCTACCTCAGCTTAGGGTTGAACCCAGAATAGAGGAGGAGACAGCCTTTTATACATTAAAAACAATCAAAAGGCAACAACAAAACATTAGGCAATCTGATTTCTAATTGGATGGAGGATTAGGGACTTTTCGAGTTGGGAAGGGAAGAGTGAAGAGGTGCAGTTCCCTGAAATGAGAAAAAGAGGAGTCCCATTCCTCCCAAGGCTATAAATAATCAAGGGAACATGGAAACTACTGATTTACCAGTTGAGGACCTATTTTCAGATAAGACATATGGGTTACTTGAATTGTACAACTGAGTTGTACAATTTGGTTCTGCCTGGGTTCTGATCACCATAACCTAGGTCATTAGTCAAGGATCTCCAAACAGCAGGTAGTGGTGATCCAGTTTTCCAGCCACACAGTGCTAAGTTCAAGTAAGCCAGTAAACTTTTCTCCCAGTTCCCACTGTTGATTAAAGTTTTCTCATGAGATAGGAGTTGAACAAGACCCATATTTGAAAAGAAAGGAAAGTACACTCACCCCAGAATTGAGTCAAAAGATGGAGTTAATGCAGTTCATTCATTTGCCTCAATTTCCACTACCACAGTTGTCCTAATTCTCTCAACCTGGAGGAGGGTCCAGTAAAGGAGACTGAGAAGGAGCAATCAGAAAGGTAGGACGGAAACAGGAAGGGAGAATGTCTCAAAAATGTAGAAGAGAATATCAAAGAGGAGAAATGTCGGAGGCTCTAAAGGGCAAGAAAACTGAGGAATGAGAAAAGACCATTGCACTTGGCAGCTAAGAGAATACTGGTAACTTTGGAGAGAGCAGGTTTAAGAGAATGCTAAGGTCAGAAGCCAGTTAAGAGGCTAAGAAAGTGAGAGGTGAGAAAGTGGAAGCACTGATTAGAAACAGGCTACCTTTTTGAGGGGTCTAGCTGCAAAGAGTAGAAGAGATAGATAGGATGATAGAAGGGATGAAAGGATCAAATGAGAAGGGTTGGTTTTTTCCCAGGATAGTGAGACATGGGTATGTTTGTAGAATTCAGAATCACCTTTCCACCAGGAGCCATGTAGCCTATTCTGTGGATCAGTGTTTGCTCCTGTTTGTAAGTCTTTATTTTTCTTTACAATGTTGTATTTATTATATTCTTTACTTCCAAAGTAAAATAATAAAGCTTTTTTGATAGGATAATAAATAAAAAAGAACAAAACCCTTCTGAATAGCTTCCTCAGGCTTCCTGTAAATAATATATGAGGAATTGACACAAACTTTTAAAAATAAGCTCTGTTTACCAACAGATACATGGTTAACATATATTAAGCAGGCAGTTCTTTAAAGTAATAGAGAAATAAAACTTCTAAACAAACAGGAAAATTGTTCAAGTTATTTAATAATTAAAGGAAAGCATAGTAAAGCAACAGAGCTGTTATGATACTCTCATTAAATTGGTATAGACACTTAAGTAATTAGAATTTAATGCTTTTGGCAATCAGGAATGCTATTGCCCTGTTGATAGAGGTAATAAAAATCTCTTGGGAAAGCAATGTGAAATTATACAGTATAGGAGCTTCACGACTCTCATGTAATTTCAGGCAATGGTCACAACACCAGGAATGGGCCCCATGCATGATATTCACACAAATATTCTGCCCCAAAATATTCCTAGTGGAATGGGGAAAGAAGCTGGGAAAGCAGATAGGATAATTCATTTGGAGTCATGGAGATGTGGCTTCCAGGATCACCTCAGATGTTAACTGACTAATGTAGGCACATTGCTTATCCTCTCTTCACCTTTAAAATTAGTGTTGGATTTAATGGCCTCTAAAGTCCCATTGAAAAAGAAATGTATCTCCTAGAGGAGATATGTTGGTAGGGAAGAACCTAGATGGATTGGTGATGAAAAACCCACCTGGGGACCTTCCCAAGGCTAATGAGATTTGAGATTATATGAAACCCCTTGAGACTATATGAAAATATAAGTTTATTTTGCTTATTAAGTTTAGGAACTGATAGATAAGATCCAAAGGATCCCTGTTGCTACAAAGCTCAATCTCCACCCACTTCCTAAGCTCTCATGAGGAAGCTCTTCTGGTCTTCTTAAACCCTTCTTATTAGCACCCTGATCTTATCTAAACCCAAAAAATCATCTGACTAATTATACTAAACTTCTTAGGTAAAAAACCAAAGTTCCAGATATTAAACCCTTTGGTTTACCTTAGCCAAATTATCATAGCCAAATTGTCCACAGCACTGCAGGGAAACCTCCTAGGTATCTTCCAAGTCCAAACCCTCCAAGTTTTTCCATGAAACTAGTCAGGTTATAGGAGCTGATAGAGCAAGTGTTCACCCTTCCAGCTCAGGGAAAGGACAGTATGTAATGGCAGTTAACTCCCAAATCTCCTCTGCATTGCCTTCTCCTACTAGAATCTTTTCCCAGGGTTCATGACTAAATTCTCCTCTCTCCCTTTTAAAGACAACTTGCATTTTCCCTTATCCTTTATCCCTCTATTCTTACACCATCCAGCTCTAAATCTCTGATCCTTTGAATGATTCACATGAAAGGGAGTACAAATAGTCCTAGTACTCATCAAATGAGCATTTTCTGAGCAAAGTATGATAGGTAAATGGAGTAACATTTTACCATATGAGATGATAAATATGGAGAGTACAAGAAATGGGGGAAAACATAAATAAGAACCAATGTAGAATGGATTAGAGTGAAAACAACATCCATGTTGTACTTACAAATTTATTACTAACAGGAGGAAAGTTGTGAAATTATGCCAAATGAGAGAAAGTAGATTCATTCAGGGATATGGGATGATTTACATCTCTTGTTTCTTTCAGATTGGAACACTAGGAATAAATCCAAAGAATCCACTCCACAGCCAGGTGTTTCTATAGTGGAATCATCCCAGAAAAGACTCTCGGGGGGTGCTCCTTATATCTTGAAGAAGGGAGGTGCCTCTGAATGTTATGGCAGATCAAAGGAAGAGCAGAGCAATGAGGAGCAATATTTTAGACAAGTAAAAATCACCAAAGGAAAATCCAGTGAAGTAAGAGGCCAGCAGCATACTAAACGGAGATCTATCCTAGAGCCTGTTGTTTTTCCACAAAAGAGATTATTTGTAGGAAAGAATATTCATAAATGTGATACACAGAGAAAGAATATCAGAATGTATTCAGATATAACACAGTATAATAGAAACTGTTTCAAGAAATTTTCTAATGATGATAGATGTCAGAAATATTTTGACTATAATTTTGATCATACTGAAAAACATAGATTACACCCTGGAAAGAAACTTTATGAATGTAATGAATGTGGGAAGTCTTTCCTCCAGAATACTGAACTTACTCTACATCAGAGAATTCACAGAGAACAGCTTTATGAATGCTCTGAATGTGGAAAGGCCTTCCAACAGAATTCATATCTTAGGAAACATCAGAAAATTCATACTGGAAAAAAGCCTTATGAATGTGATGAATGTGGGAAGGCTTTCCATTGGAGAACACAGCTTACTGAACATAAGAGAATTCATACTGGAGAGAAACCTTATGTATGTAATGATTGTGGGAAGTCTTTTCTCTGGAGCAGTAACTTTACAAGGCATCAGAGAACTCATACTGGAGTAAAACCTTATGAATGCGGTGAATGTGGGAAGGCTTTCTGCCAGAACTCATATCTTAGGAAACACCAAAAGATTCATACTGGAGAGAAACCTTATGAATGTAATGAATGTGGGAAAACCTTCCAATGTAGAACACGACTTGCTAAACATCAGAGAATTCATACTGGAGAGAAACCTTATGTGTGTATTGAATGTGGGAAGGCTTTCCTCTGGAGTACTGACCTTATTAGGCACCAGAGAACTCATACTGGAGAGAAATCATATGAATGCAATGAATGTGGGAAGGCCTTTTGTGATAAGACAGGTCTCACTCAACATCATCGAATTCATGTTGGAGAAAAACCTTTTAAATGCAATGACTGTGGGAAGGTTTTCCTCCAGAGTACAACACTTATTCGACACCAGAAAATTCATAGTGGAGAGAAACTTTATCAGTGTAATGAATGTGGGAAGGCCTTCTACCAGAGGGCAGAACTTATTCGACATCGTAAGATTCATACTGGAGAGAAACCTTATGAATGTTTTGAATGTGGGAAGGCCTTCTATCAGAGAGCAGCTCTTACCCAACATTATAAAATTCATACGGGGGAAAGACCTTACAAATGCAATGAATGTGGAAAGGGTTTTCACCATAACTCACACCTTATTCAGCATCAGAAAATTCACACTGGAGAAAAACCTTATGAATGTAATGAATGTGGGAAGGCCTTTGCCTGGAACACAGCACTCACTAAACACCGAAGGATTCATACTGGAGAGAAACCCTATGAATGTTATGAATGTGGAAAAGCCTTTGCCTGGAGCACGGCACTTACTCAACATCAGAAAATTCATGCCAGAGAGAAACCTTATAAATGCAACAAATGCAGGAAGGCTTTCTGTGTGAGAGCAGAACTGAATCAACATTATAGAGTTCATAGTGGAGAGAAACCCTATAAATGTAATGAATGTGGGAAGGCCTTCTCCCAAAGCACAACACTTATTCGACATTATAGCATTCATGCTGAAGAGAAACTATTTAATGTAATGAACAGAGAGACTCCTTCTACTGGAGTGTACTCCAACTGAAGAAAAGAAAGTATATGAATGTGGGAAACCTTTCTGCCAGAGAATAAAACTTAATAAACATTAGACATTTCCTACTGGAGAAAAACCTAATCAAATATATTTAATACTGTAGGGAAACCATGTGAATATAATGAATATTAAGATAGTCCTTCAGTGAATAATGGTAAAGCATTCCGCTTCCCCTTCATCCAAAACATGGTGGACTAGAAACATACACTTTCAGACAAGGCCAGTGTGTGTGGATTTGTTTGTCCAGATTTATTTGTTATAAGAGGGGAGGGGAGACAGTGGGAAGTGACAGTGATGTTGAAGGGAAGATAACATCAATAAAACAAAAAAAAAAACAAACTTATTAATGTCACATTTTCATGGAAAAGATAAGAGAGATGAAGGCTAGAACATAGTAGATTTAGGTGGGATTAGAACTGCATGAATGGCTGCACCCAAAGAGAAATCATTATTGACTCCTTAGCAGCTTGGAAGGAGTTATTTACTGGTTAGCATTATTAATATCTTGTATGAAAGCTTAGGAGGCAAGCTTACAAAATTTGTAGCTGACACAAAGCTGGGTGGCATAGCTAAAACACTGACTGACAGCATCTAAAAAGATGTTGACAAATTATTTCACTGGCTAGATGTAAGATTAGACTGAATTAGTGGACAGGTTCTAAGACTCAATTTCACAAGTACTAGAGGAGATAATTCTTCCATCTAGTTAGGAAGAGAATTAACCACCTGGAAGAAATTTAGGCATTCAAATGGCAAAGATGATTTTTTTTTTTAAGTAGTAAGTGTTGGAAGGGCTACAGGAAGACAAGTCTACAAATACAGCATTGGTGGACCTGGTCCAACTGTTTTGGACTAAAAAGTCACTAAACTGTTCATACTTCAAACTCAGAGATCACATCTCTGGTCAAGTAAAGTCACTCTAGGAGGTGAAAGACAAAAGTTCCAAGGATAACAAAAACATTCACAGCATCTGACTCTTGTTTCAAAACCTGGTAGTGATGTTGGCAGCCAAAGCAAAGGACCAGTTGGGAATGGCTGTACAGGTTCTATCTAGCATATGACTGCAATTAAATTTTATGCTATAAGACAGTGGACATGAGAAATTCTGAGAAGCATAGGAAGACCTAAGAATTAATGTAAAGAAAGTCAGCAAATCCATAACAATCTACATAATCACAATGGCAAAAATGAAAACATTAAAAAGCAACCAGATTCTAATCAATTGTAATCAACAAATGAGCTTTTATTAATCATCTGTACACCGGGTACTGAAGCACGTTTGGGAAGCACAGACAAAAATAAAGTGGTCCCTGCCCTCAAGGAGCTTACATGCTACTGGGGAAGACATATACGCTTATAAGTATAAACAAAACAAGTGTACATAAAGTA
Source organism: Gracilinanus agilis (assembly GCF_016433145.1). Lineage (NCBI taxonomy): Eukaryota > Metazoa > Chordata > Mammalia > Didelphimorphia > Didelphidae > Gracilinanus > Gracilinanus agilis. The sequence continues at coordinate 789,594,414 of NC_058130.1, read as the reverse complement.
AAAAGTAATTTTTAGCAGTGACTAACCAGTTTGGCAAACTACAGGTTAAAGTATCATCCTGTGCTTATTACCAGGAAGGAGACAGTATGAATATGGAATATTGTATATACTATGAGAATATCTCCTTTTCATTCTGCTTAAATTATTTTATCTGTTCCAAGGGATGGGGTTCAGTGGAGCTTGGATGAGTGGATTTGAGGTAAATGACTTTTAAGGTCAAATGGCATCAATAAAACTCAGCCCCACCACTCTCTTCCCAATCTGAGTCTGTTTTGGTAAACTGCATGATCGATATAACACAAGCGTGTGACAAGGCAGGCAGAGTCTTGGGCTTTATTGTCTGGGTCAGGGAGATGATAATGTTACTGTATACTCTCCCGGGCAGGCTCCTACCCCTCATCAGGAGCATCGTATAGGTATACCTCATTTGATTACATATCACTGTTGCTCTTTATCGCTTTTTTAACAAATCAAAGATTTCCTTTCTCAAGGTCTATTGGCCCTGTTTTTCTAACTAACATGTGTCCAAATCATGTCTCTGTGTCACATTTGGTAATTCTTTTTTTTTTTTTTAAACCCTTATACTTCGGTGTATTGTCTCATAGGTGGAAGATTGGTAAGGGTGGGCAATGGGGGTCAAGTGACTTGCCCAGGGTCACACAGCTGGGAAGTGGCTGAGGCCGGGTTTGAACCCAGGACCTCCTGTCTCTAGGCCTGACTCTCCATCCACTGAGCTACCCAGCTGCCCCTACATTTGGTAATTCTTACAGTATTTCAAATTTTTTCATGATTATATCTGATATGATGATCTGTAATCAATGATCTTTGATGTTACTATTGTAATTGTTTTAAGGCACCACAAACTTGGCCATATAAAATAGCCAATCTAATCAATAAATGATGTGTGTGTTCTAGTTGCTCCACCAGCGACCACTCCTCATCCCTCTCCTTGGGCTTCCCTGCTCCCTGAGACCAGGCCAATGCCTAACCAGTTTGGCAAACTACAGGTTAAAGTACCATCCTGTGCTTATTACCAGGAAGGAGACAGTGTGAATATGGAATATTGTATATACTATGAGATATCTCCTTTTCATTTTGCTTAAATTATTTTATCTGTTATAAGGGATGGGGTTCACTTTACAATTATATATGCTAATGAAAAACCAAAACATGAAGTAGATTCATAATACTCGATGCTAGCAATCAAATCTTGTTAATCAAATGTCTGCAAACATTGTTATCTTTAGAAAGCATAATAGGGGGCAGCTAAGTGGCTCAGTGGATTGAGAGTCAGGCCTAGAGATGGGAGGTCCCAGGTTCAAATGTGGCCTCAGACACTTCTAGCTTTGTGACCCTGGGCAAGTCACTTAACCCTGTTTGCCTTAGTTTCCTTATCTATAAAATGAACTGGAGAAGGAAATGGTAAACCACTCCAATATCTTTGTCCAGAAAGTTCATGAAGAGTCAGGCATGATTAAAAATGATTGAACAACAGACTTGGGAAACACACATCATTGCCAAACTACACCACTCAAGACTTTATTTTATTATAGAAAAAACACATAATTACTCACAAAATAGAAACTTAAAATACAATCAGTTATGTTAAGGCAACAATTTCCCATAGAACATGGACTTGATTTGTTCTTGGTCCTGGAGAGCAGAATTAGGAGAATGGCTTGAATTCATGGAAAGGCTCTTTGAATATAGAGAAGTGTGAGAAGACATATCAATTGATACGAAGAAGTAGAACCTGGAATTATTTTTGTAGCAAGTGATGACAATGGGAGAGTTGGGAAGGGATATAATTTGTGTCCCCAGAAGATAGCACAACTCCTGGTGCCCTAGGTGGAATGGGGGTGCTTTGGACAGCTTTGGATGGTCCTTTGCCATAATTCCAGCTGAAGGAGGGGCCTGGGCATTTCTCATTATAGGTCTGGCAGCTGCCTTTTTGGGGGTTCCTTTTCTCTTCCCAGTTCTACCCTTTAAGGATTCTGCTCTCCTAGAGGAGGGGACCTTGTGAAGGAGAGAATGGCCCCCATGTTTCTCCCAGTCAGGCGGCACTCTTCTCTTTGTGTTGTGCAGGAGATTTTTCTTTCACTCATCCTCCTTGGACTATGTTTCTAGCACTGGGATCTCAAGGTCAAAAGGTACAGGATATTCTAGGCACTTACTTAGCATAATTCCGTATTGCTTTCGGAAATCTTTCCATTCCTTTTCAGTCTCGTTGGTTGGAGTAACTAGAGTCTCTTCCAGAACAATGGACAGAGCCCTCCACACTGCTCCTGGTACTGCCACATTCTTGGTATGGCATTAGTTTCCGTGAGGGGTAGCCCATTACCTCTGCTCATGACTCCCAAATCTATGTAACCAGCCCTAATCTATCCTAGAACTCTGCATTACCATCTCCCCGATGGACATCTCTCTAGTCCAGTCAGCTTCCCTAGCTCTGTTTGTACAAGATTATTGCTAGTTGGCATCCACATGAGTGCCTGGGGATGAGTTCAACAAGTCCTGGCTGAGTTGAGCACTGGAGAATTATTTAGTTAGATAGGTTAATGTTTTCTGTACCCTTCTGTATTTCTCTGCTTTCATCTTTTCCACCTCTTTTGTAAATAAAAGCTATTAAAGTCATTTCGACTTTGAGCAATATTACTTTGAATTGGCAACCACCACAATGATTTATAATCTTCATATATTTTAGTCAAAACATTAAAATTTAATTCTTACATTTTTAACCTTTGTGCCATTCTTTGAGAACATTACTCCCACCAAAATTGAGGACTGACTGTATCGTGTATGAATTCACCTCGAATTCATCCAATTGGCAAACATGACCAAAGAAGATAGATGATCAATGATCAATGTTTGAGTGGTTATAGAAAAATAGGCATTCAGATGTATTGTTTGCAACTTGTGAGTGGGAACAACCATTTTGAAAAGCAACCTGTAGGAGTTAAATTAATGTTCAATTACTTCAAGTATTATATTTTTAAAGTTTATTATCTGACAAAATAGAACCACATGACTAAGTTTTTCTACCTGCTTAAAAACCCCTGCTCCACCAAAGCCTCAAGACAGGAAGATGAGAGAGAGAGAGAGAGAGAGAGAGAGAGAGAGAGAGAGAGAGAGAGCGCTCCACCCAATTTATACCCTGTCTACGTCAGCACGTAACGACAGGGAGTGGGGTTCTGGGGATCATAGTTTTTAGGGTAACAGATTCTAATTACACAATCCCCCCTGAGATCCTTTGGAAGACTAGTATCCCCAGTGGATCTTGTAAACATATCTTCATGGATTGCCAGAAAACATAAGGTTAAAATTTAATGGTTGGACTAAACCTATAAAAATGTGGTCACTGAAAATATATTACACAAGTCAGAATAACTTTTTATTGGTAGTTTATTTACAAAAGGAGAAAGAGTAGGGGCAGCTGGGTAGCTCAGTGGATGGAGAGTCAGGCCTAGAGACAGGAGGTCCTAGGTTCAAATCCGGCCTCAGACAGAGCTAGGGAAGCTGACTGGACTAGAGTGATGTCCATCGGGGAGATGGTAATGCAGAGTTCTAGGATAGATTAGGGCTGGTTACATAGATTTGGGAGTCATGTGTGACCCTGGGCAAGTCACTTGACCCCCATTGCCCACCCTTACCACTCTTCCACCTATGAGCCAATACACAGAAGTTAAAAAATATATTAAAAAATTTTTTTAAAAAGGCGAAAGAGCAAAAGTAAGGGAAATGAGTGAGTAGACAATTTACTCCAGCCCGATCCAAACCAGGCAGGGCTTCAGAGGCCTCAGCAAAGAGGGGGTCCAGAGGTAAATTAAGCAAGGGTTCTAGCCACAAGGCCTCCTCCAAAATGAGGGGTCTCTCTGGAGGCTAGTACCTCCAGAAAAGCCCGGAAAAGGAATCAGCCTTTTCACTCACCCACATGGCAGTCCTAAGGGAAGATCCAAATGCAGTCTTACCAGAAGCAGTCTGAGGTGCCAGGCCGGACCCCCTCTAAGGCAAGTTCAAAGGAGCAAGAAGAACTTGTCTCAGGAAGTTACCACCATTTTTAAAGATAGTTCTTTGGGTCACTTCCTGTGCCTTCCTTCCACTTTATGTGGACCAACTGCAGTTTTAGCTTTGCTTAGGAGTGCCCAGGTAGCAGTCAGTCATTTCTGATTTGTCACCCACGATAGCACACATGGATCTCAGACCTTTTCCCCTCCCCCACTTATGGATTAAGTTGGGGTGTATATATTCCTGGTGACTAAAATCTAAAAATAGCTAGGGGAGAATTAATCCCATCTTACAAACTGGAATGAATATGTTGGCCCATGTAACGATATCCATTGTGATGCAGGGAGGGTGGGAAGCAGTTGAAACACCAGTGGACAGCATCTATTATTTAGATATGAAGAAAAGTAAGTTAAACATATAAGAGATCTGTCATTTCATTCATGTAATATCTTTTTATTTCTATATATAAATGGAAATGCTTATTATTTTGTTTGGATTTGTAAACATTTTGAATAATAAAGAAAAGCAATTGGGGATTATGCACAAAAAAATTGCTAGATAGAGCATTATGCCCCCCAAAAGATGAAAGAAATAATAGCAGCTCTTTTTGTGGTGGCAAAAACTTGGAAACTAAAAGGATGCTCATTGACTAGAGAATGGTAGAGTAAGTCATGATGTATGTGATGGAATGAAATAAGGAAATAGATGGTTTCAGGGAGACTTAAATGACCTGATCCCCAGTGAAGTAAGCAGGATCAGAAGAAAAATGTATACTCTGACACTAATATTACAAAAGCGAATTTGAAGACTTTTATAAATGAATGAACAAAGGAGCAGAATTGGGAGAGCAAATTCTACGGTAACCATACCACTGTAAAGGCAGACAACTTGAAAGCTGTAAGAACTATGATCAAACCAATGACCATCTGTTGTTCTAGATGACTGATGATGAAACATACTCTTTTTCCTCCTCCTCTTCACAGAGAAGTGATAGATTTAAGGCACAAAATAAGACATCTATATTCTTGTACACAGCCAATGAAGGAATTTGTTTTGCTTGACTCTACTTGGGTTAAATAAATAATTTCTTTTTCTTTTCTCTTTTCCAGTGTGGTAAGCAATAGATGAGAAAAAAAGATTTTTTATGAAATTTTTTTAAATTGAAAAGTTGGTCGTTGCTTCAAATAAAGAATACTGCACGTGTCACACTTATTCTTTATAGCTTGTTTTACTTTGTTACAAGACACTTTACATAAAACAGGTAATCTGTATGTTTGTAAATGTAATAAATCATCTCATTTAGGACTTTTAAAAAATTAGCAAAATAAATACAAAGTAATTTTAGCCAGGATTTAATCTTCAACCTTTAGGAAATTACTACAGTCCTCTCATTATCCCAAACTTTTATAAAGAAAGGCCCATCTTTTAAATAAAGGTATTGGTGTAATATTGCTAAAAGATGTGTGGCACATCTATTTTAGAAGATCCAAAAATGGCTCTCACATGAACATTGTTAAGAGATTGCTTGTTGGTTATGAGCAGGCTTCTGTGTACTTTGTTGAAAAACAACAGGAATAAAAGATGCCACGTTAGGAAATGTGTCATTTAGAAAGATGGTTCAGTTATGGAGCTAAAGTTATTGAAAATGGAGGCAGACAATCTATGGGCCCCACTGATAACCCTGATGATGACAAGAGCAATTAAGGCAGGCCTCCAGAATATTTGGTTGCAGGACAATTTAAAGGAACTGGAGTTGTTTAATTGGGAGAGGAGAAAATCAAAAAGAACATGAAAACAGTCTCTTAAGGGTTTTCTGAATAAAAATAATTAGACTTGTTCTCTTTGGCCCCAGAAAAGTAGTAGGAATAATTAGAAATTGCAAAGAGGCCTATTGAGGCTGCATGTCAAGGTGAAGTTCCCAACAATGAGAGTGTCCCAAAGTAGGATGGGCTGTCTCCAGAGGCTCTCCCCAAGATACTTTTCCCCTCATTTGCCTTGATATTCTCTTCACTGAGTCCATACCCTCCTACTCTTCTGGGTGTCAGATGACACCAGGAGCCCTGATTTCCCTTTTCTCTATATTCTCTTCTATATTTTATGGTGTTTGCAGAATAGTCTTGTGTTATTTGAATTTTCATTCCTTTGTAATAAAGTCTATTTCCTGATCATTTGCAGAATTTGTTGTTTGTCAATAGTATTTTAAAACTTAACCAGAATATCTTGAGTTTTCAGCATAGGGTGCTTTTTTTTTTCTGTTTTATTTATTTTCCCATCAATTCAACCTCCTAACACTTTCCCCCCATACAATTCCTCCTCTCCAATCCCAAAGGGATATTTCTAAACTGACTCTGACCCTTCCTCAGAAAACTCCAGTATGTGTGTGGTGGTGGTGGTGGTGGGGAAGGGCAGCTAGATGGCTCAGTGGATTGAGAGCTAGGCCTAGAGATGAGAGGTCCTAGGTTCAAATCTGGCCTCAGACACTTCCTAGCTGTGTGACCCTGGGCAAGTCACTTAACCCCCATAGCCTAGCCCTTACCACTTTTCTGCCTTAGAATCAATACAAAGAATTGATTCTATGAGGGAAGGAGGGAGGGAGGGAAGGAAGGAAGGAAGGAAGGAAGGAAGGAAGGAAGGAAGGAAGGAAGGAAGGAAGGAAGGAAGGAAGGCTCCCAGCTCCTTCGGATCAGATCTAATCACCTGTGTCTGGGCTGAGTCTTCTTCCCAATCCACCTCCCGGCTACTTTTCCAGACAGGACAGGCGGCTCTTCTCATACTTTGTGGCCCAGCCAAACTGACCTTGCTCTTCCTCACACAGGGCCATGCCCCCTTCGTACAGCCTATGCTCTGGGCCTGGAGTGCATCCCTGTCACCTCTGCCTTCTGGAATCCTTCCGTTCCTTTCTAAGTTTGGATCCAGCGCCATTGCCTACAAACAGGCCCGGACCCCAGTTGTCAGGCCTCCCTACAGTTACCCACTTGCTTAGTCGGCTTTACTTCTCTATGAACAGTAGACAGAGGACCTTTCCTTTTTGTTTGCATCCCGGGGACCTCGGCCGGCCCCTGGCTCGGAGTGGCTGCTGATGGGGGAGTTCTTGCAAAGCTCCTGCTGGTTCTGGGCCCATTGCAGGCCCAAAGCCTCAGCCCTCAGAAGGGTGGGTTACTCGCACAGGAACCACCACGCGGATGAACGGGTCACTTCAGGCAATCCCACGAAGGTTTCCAAAGTCCGCTCAGGATTCCTACCCTCAAGATGCTTCCCTTCTTCTGGGCGATCCACACTGCCAACAGGGAAGTAAGCCGGAACCTAAATGCGGGAGAAAAGGCGCAGAAACCCGCGTCCTTCGGACATTTCACCAGCAGGAAGTGGACAGGGCGAGGACGCCCGGCATTGGCGGATGGGGGGCCCACAAGTCCGGCCCCACTACAGTTACTGGTTAGGGAAGGGATCGGGCTCTCGGGGGCAATTTCAGCTCCATATCCAGTGCTTGGCGAGGCCTTCGGCGGGGGCGTCAGGATGGGAATCGGCTCCTGACAAAGGAAAGGGGGTCTCGGGCCTGCTTGCTTTGCTGGGCGGGCGGCTTCCGGCCGATGGCTGCCGGGGCAGGCAGAGCAAAGATGCAGAACGAGAAGGGCTGCCCGCCTTCTGCCCCCGGGCAGCGTGGTCCGGAGGCTGCTCCTTTCCAGTGCTAAGAAGAATCAGTCTGCGGAGCCAAGGAGGCGACAGGACGGCATTTGAACTCAGAACCTTCTGAGTCCCGGCCCAGGCCTCCAAGCACCGGCCGCCAGAAGGAAGACCCGATAAGAGAGAAAGACAGCCTGGAGAGGACGACTGGGGGGATACAAAAGGCAGGTGGGGCTTCTTCGCAGTTTCACCGCCTCCCGCCTTTCTCGCTTTAGGAGAATCCTCGCACAGGAAGCTCAGGCGCAGGACGCATGCGCAGTAAATCCGGCGGCTCTCAGAACTACACTTACCAGGAACCCTACCAAGGTGTGACGTGAGTTCGTCCACTCCCGCAATCAACTTCCGGTTTCCACGGGCCGATCGGTTTTCCCAAGCCTTGGCGAGCCTGAGCCAAATCTTGCGCTCTGGAGGTGAGAGCGCGCCAGGTGTCCGAGGGGTCAAGATGATGAGGGCCTGACGGACCTTCTAGCCATTTGGAGGCCGACCTGCGGGCCCCTGGTGCGCCCGGAACTTCCTTCAGTCCCTCGCTTTCAGCCTTTGGGTGGGGGAGGAAAGCGGTGCCTTCGCGCATGCGCAGTTTCCCACCCCCTCCTCCGCGAGGGGCGTGGCTATTGGCCAGGTGTGCGGAAACTGCCCTTAGGCAGGCCACCCCTTCTCTACCCTAGGGGAGGGGCCTCCAGACCATTTGAGCCAATGAGAGGAGGCGCTCGAGCCCCGCCCCCTAAGCTCTTCCCCAGCCCCTGCTACCAGCTTCTGTACCTTCACCTGAGAAATACCTTCCTTGTCCTCAGGGTTTCTGGGAATGAGCATCTTGGGACCCTGGAGCAGACTCTGCCTCAGTTTACTCCCCTGGGAAATGGGTCCAGGGCTTCCTGGAGCTCAGCATCAGCTTCAGCCCAGATCTGCTTTGTCCCCTGTCCCTTCATTCCCCAAAGCAGTGCCTTTGGCTCTGCGGGGCCCTCCTCCAGGTGCACGGCCCCCTCGCACCTCTCACGGCCCCCTTCTCCTCCTCAGGAGAGACCCCTGCCTGACTCGAGGGCAGAAGAGCAGAGGTGAAGCCATGGTGCCTGGTCCCCCCAGAGCCGGGGCCCCCCAGGTGAGTGGCATCCCTCCCAGAAGGTGACGTTGATGGAGGGTGCCCTGACCCCCTAGTGAGGGGGAGCCTCCCCAAGGTGCTGTTCTGGGTCCCTTCGCCCGGGCCTCTGCCTTTGGTACTGGAGCCAATCAGAACGCCTGGATTCAAGCCCTCCAACCTGAGTGTGACCTTGGGCCTCAGTTTACCCATTTGTAAAATGGGGATGATGACAGCCCCTGCCCCTCCCTTTAAGGCCAGCAGCTAGCTGCTCCCCTTCCCCTTTAGTGCAGGGGGTAGGAACTTCCCCAAGGCAGCAGCGACCCCAGGCTTCCTAGTTCCTCCCACTGGCCCTCTGGTCCCCTCCACTTCCCTGGCTTCTTCATTGGTCCTGGGGCCCCTTCATCAGGCTCTTGGCTGGGGGGGGGTGGGAGCCATTTGTCACAAACCCCGCAGGGAAGGGGACAACACTCCGTCCCCTTTCCAGGACTCGGGGCCACGGCAGGAGGCGGTGACCGTCGGGACTTGGGAGGGCCTTGAATGGGCCTGGCAGAGGAGGGGGCCTTTGGCACTGTCCGGTGGCTTTGCCAGGCTCAGCTGCTCCTCCATAGAACGGGGCTCAGGAAGGCGTGAGGAGAGGCTCTCAGCCGGCCTTGTTCATGCTCGGGGGCTCTCGGATCTTCCCCGCTTCTCAGACGTGTGGCCGGGAGCCCTGAGCTGGCCAGGGAAGACTCGCCCGGGCAGGGGGAGGGAGGCTCCCTGGGAAGCCCCCCGGCTCGCGTCTGAATGGATGTTTCAGGACTCGGTGACGTTCCGGGACGTGGCCGTGGACTTCACCCAGCAGGAGTGGAGGCGCCTGGGCCGGGCCCAGAAGGAGCTGTACCGGGAGGTGATGCTGGAGAACTACAGGAACCTGGTCAGTCTGGGTAAGGACGGCCGGCCTGGGTCCCAGGGGCCGGGTTGGGGCCCTGGCATGGCTAAAGGATGCTTCTGTGGCCAAGAGATGGGAGACTCCCCCGGCTGCCGCCCCCAGGACAGTGCCAGCCTCGTTAAGCCGGATGCCAGAGCCTCATTGTCTCAGGCCTCTCCAGCTCCAGACCCTCAGACCGGACGCTCTCCCCTAAATGCCCAGCACGGGTCTTGGAGACAGGAACGTTCCAAAGTATCTCAGCCAGAAGTGGGTCACACCCAGCAGTTTCTTCCTGAGCCCAGCCCCACACACGCCCCAGTTCCCACATCCCAGGGGCCTCAACCAGCAGCGCCCCCAGTGGCCCCTTGTCCTTTCCTCCGGGCTGCCCTGGCATTCTCCCTGTTCCCGGAGGAGAGGGGGGCCGGGGTTGGATGCTGAGGTGTCTCTCTGCTCCCCCCTTTGCTGTTTCCATGGAGCAGGCTTTGTGGGTGCCAAGCCAGAGGTGATCTGTCATTTGGAGCAGGGGGAAGCGCCCTGGGTGCCCGAGAGCCCATTTCCCAGAAGCGGCAGCCACGAGGGTGAGTGAACAGAACCTGATCTGTTAGGATATTGTAAGCCATAGCTCTGAGACGGATTCACCAGGAGTGTGGACGGGGAATTAGCCCTATCAGGGAAATGTGAATTAAAACAACTCTGAGATGCACCACTTTATGGGTGTTCAGTTCAGATGTGAAGTCAGCGAACGTTAATCAGCCTTTGGGTTGGGAAGCAAGAACACTTTTACACTCTCGGAGAGCTGTTCGGTGATTCAGTCCTTTTCAGTGAAAAATGACCTTTTAATCAGTAGAAATCTGCTGTTCTCCCTGCTGCCACTCCCATTCTGAAGGACAGAAAAAGAAATCTCCTGATATGGTCGCACGAAACCAATTTTCTCATCAGTCCTATCCCCCAGAATAGGTTTCATCACCTCTAACAGGAGCATGAGAGCAGGTGTCTGAGTTCTCTGGTGGTGTTGCTGGTCATTAGACTATCAGAGTTCTTAAGTCTTTTTACGTTGGTTGGCAGCATTGTTGTCCTGTTTCCCTGTTTAGTGATGTGTATTTGTGTTCCTGACTCTGTGTATGTATTTTCATTCTTTTCTTTGGCCAGCTGAGATAAGAGTGAGGCTGTAGTTTCACCCACTCTTGCCTCTGTTTATCAATAGTGTTCCACCTTTGCACCCTGAGTACAAGAGATCATTTCCCCTTTCCTTCTCCCCTTTGCCCTATCCTATCTTCCACTTCTCTTTCCATTCTCTCTTTTTCTTTCATACCAAAATTTAATAAAATCATCCCAAGGCCCTCTGTCTAATTAGGCTCCCTCTAGGGCTCCTGATGATGACAGGGTGCAGAGAAGTGTATCCCCTTCCTTGTTTGATGCCTTCTGCTTGTTCACTCTCATTTATCTCCTTATGTTTCTCTGCATTCCTGTTTTGGTATTTCAGAGGTCTTTTTAAATCTCATTTTGTTCTTTTCATGAGGTATACTTGGGCATCCTTTATTTCATGAAGTATCTATTTACCCTCTATGATTAAACTCAATTTTACTGAGTAATTTATATTTGATGAAGCCTATTTTTTCCTTTTCTGGTACTGTCTTCCATATTCTCTGCTCTACTGAGAGCAGGAGGGGAGAAAGGTGCCCTCAATATTTGCCATTTCCCCTTTCTCTTTAGAGCTCAGAAGTCAGATCTGGTTTCCAAAGTCCTCAGGCTGCCTTTACTCTCTTTGAGAATTATATCTGTGTCTGTAGTTTGTTTGACTGTAGTTTGAAGTAGCACTTTGTGGGATAAGACCTTAGTCCTCTTAAGTATATGAACAAGCAGTTCTTAAGAGAAAGAATACAGCAGAACTCATTGAAGCCAGAATGGAAAAGTGTTCATCCTTTCATCATCAGGGAAATATAGACTTTAAACAGCTCTAAGATAGGCCACTTTATACCCATTACATTGGCATATGGCACTATAAATGATCAATTTAACTATTGTAAGTCAAGATTGCTTTTATACTCTTGGTAAATCTATCTTTTGATTCAGTGTATTTGGAAAACAAAATGAAAAAACTTTACTCCTCTTTCTTTTCTTTGACCTTGTGATCACATTAGTAGAACTTTGCTTTAAGTATGACTTTCATAAGACTTCCCTGCAGAAAAAAAGATTCCTGGCTATCTTCTCTTAGGCAAATTACAGCAGGGATTTTTAAAAACAAATTGCAGTATTTGAATATAATATTATCTCATCGTACAATGTGACAAGTATGAAGAATACAAAGAAGAAACAGATGAAAACTTGTAAGAAATGATACAGGCTAAATTAAGCAGATTGAGAAAATGGAACTATTGACTACTACTTTGTTAATAACAATAGTAAGAAACTAAGCAGGAAAAAAAAGAAGGTTCATCCAGGAAAGGGGGTAATTTACATTTTCTTTTTCTTTCAGATTTGGACACTAAGTCTCAACTCCAGGAATCAGCTTCAGAGCTGGATATTTCTATGGAACAATCATCCAAGAAAAGTCTTTTAAGGGATACTTCTTGGATTTCAGTGTTGGGAGGTTTCTGGGAATCTTATGCTGAGTTAAAGGAGGAGCAAAGTAATGAGACTCATCATTTTAGACAAGTAGAAATCACCAAAGGGAAATCCCATCATGAAGTGAGTGGCCATGAATATTCTGAAAATGACCAAAAGTCTAATCTAGAGCCACCTCTTTTTTCACAAAAGAGGACATTAGTAAGAAAGAATCTTCTTCATAAATATGATAGACAGAGAAATAGCTTCAGAAAGTATTCAAAGATAAAACAACATAATAGAATCTATGTAAAGCAGACATTTTCAAATGCTGATAAATGTCAGAAATCCATTAATTATAACTTTGACCTTAATGAAAAACTTAGAATTCATAATGGAAATAAACATTATGAATGTAATGAATATGAGAAGTCTTTCCTTCAGAACACTGAACTTACTCTACACCAGCAGACACATACTGGGAAAAAACTTTATGATTGCAATCAATGTGGAAAAACCTTCCACTATAGATCACAGCTTATTGGCCATCAGAGAATCCACACTAGAGAGAAACCTTATGTATGTAATGAATGTGGGAAGGCCTTCCATCAGAATTCATACCTTCGGAGACATCAGAAAATTCATACTGGAGAAAAGCATTATGAATGTACTGAATGTGGGAAAGCCTTCCTATGGGCCACTGAACTTGCTCACCATCAGAGAACACATACAGGAGAAAAACCTTATGAATGCAATGAATGTGGGAAAGCCTTCAGCCAGAATTCATACCTTCGAAGACATCAGAGAATTCATAGTGGAGAGAAACCTTATGCATGTAATGAATGTGGGAAGACCTTCCTTCGGTCCCCTGAGCTTACTCAACACCAGAGGACACATACTGGAGAAAAACCTTATGAATGCAATGAATGTGGGAAGGCCTTCCGCTGTAAATCACATCTTACTGACCATCAGAGAATCCATACTAGAGAGAAACCTTTTGTATGTAATGAATGTGGGAAGGCCTTTTTCAGGAGTACAAATCTTAGTCAGCACCAGAGGACCCATACTGGAGAAAAACCATATGAATGTAGTGAATGTGGAAAGGCCTTTGGTCAGAAGGCACATCTTACTCATCATCATAGAATTCATACAGGAGAGAAACCTTATGAGTGCAATAAATGTGGGAAGGCCTTCCACCAAAATTCATACCTTAGAAGACATTTGAGAATTCATACTGGAGAGAAACCTTATGTATGTAATGAGTGTGGGAAGGCCTTCCTTCGGGCCACTGAACTTGGTCAACACCATAGAACACATACAGGAGAAAAACCTTATGAATGCAGTGACTGCGGGAAGACCTTTGGTCAAAAGGCAAAACTTATTCAACATCATAGAATTCACACTGGAGAGAAACCTTATGTATGTAATGAATGTGGGAAGGCCTTTATCCGGAGCACTAATCTGAATCAACACCAGAGAACTCATACTGGTGAAAAACCTTATCAGTGCAATGAATGTGGGAAGGCTTTCTTTCAAAGAGCAGATCTTACTCAACATAATAGAACTCATACTGGAGAGAAACCTTATATATGCAGTGAATGTGGGAAGGCCTTTTGTCAGAAGGCAGCTCTTACTCAGCATAATAGAATTCATACTGGAGAGAAACCATATGTCTGCAATGACTGTGGGAAGGCTTTTCACTGGAGCACAGTACTTGCACAACATCGAAGAACCCATACTGGAGAGAAACCTTATGAGTGTTCTGAATGTGGGAAGGCCTTCAGTCAGAGGGCAAAACTTATTAGACATCAGCGATTTCACACTGGAGAGAAACCATATGAGTGTTTAGAATGTGGAAAGGCCTTCTGTCAGAAAGCTGATCTTAATTTACATCATAGAATTCATACTGGAGAGAAACCTTATAAATGCAGTGAATGTGGGAAGACCTTTCGCTATAATTCACACCTTACTCAACATCAGAACATTCATACAGGAGAGAAACCTTACAAATGCAGTGAATGTGGAAAAGCCTTCTTCTGGAGAACAGCCCTTAATCAGCACCGGCAAGTTCACACAGGGGAGAAATCTGTTTGATGTAATGAATGCAGATCAATTTGTTTTCCAAGATTACAGAGTATATGTGACACCAGAGATTCATATAGGCAAGAATATGAAAAGTCTCTATAAGAGAATCAAAACTCCTGAACATCAGAGAGTACCTACTTAAGAGAAATTTTTTGAATGTAATGATTGATTTAAAGTTTTTCCCCAGAAATAAAAAGCCTTGCTAAATATTATGTTTAATGCCAGAGAGAGACTTTATGACTATATAGCACTCGGGAATCTTGTATGTGAATAATGATGATACATGCAGAGGTTCCTCAGGAGAGTGTTGTTGCAGAAGTGCCCTTGATGTTATGACCAAAGAATTTATTTTGTTTGCTTAATTAAACTTATTTTTTACATGGGAGGGCTCTGTTGGGGAAAGGTGGATTAGTGGGAAATGATGCTATTAAAAAAAAAAACCCCACTGACTTTCTGTCTTAAAATTGAAACTAAGTTGATTCTGAGGCAGAAGAGTGGTAAGGGCTAGGCAGTTAGGGTTAAGTGACTTGTCCAGGGTCACATACCTAGGAAGTATGTGAGACCAGATTTTAGTACAAGTCTCCTGACTCCAGGGCTGATGCTCTATCCACTGTGCCCCTATGGTTGTATTTTTAAAACCTAGATGAAATGTAGAAAGTACTTTCATCTAATTCACAGAACTTAAACAATTGTGCTTACATTCTTGCAGTGGTAAAGGGATACAGACTAGCGACTCACAGAATTGGGTTTAGATCTAGTCAAATGGCTGAACCCAAAGAACATTAAGTGTGGGTTTAGTGGTAGTTTGCTGGGAGGCCTTTATAGTAGTGCCTTAGGGAGGAGCAGTTCTCGGACCTGGACTGTTTTCCATTTTTGCAAACGACTCATAAAGGCATAGATCGCATGGTCACCGAATGAGTAGATGGTGCAGGCCTGCTAAGCATAATTAACATCCTGAATGACATTCGAAATAAGAAAGAACCTTGACAGACCAGGAAATGGAACCAAATAGAAGATTAAAAGGATGATAGTGATGCCCTTGTCCTTGGGTTCTACTAGTCAAATCCCAGGTATAAGAAGGGAAAGGAATGGGTAGATGATGTTGGTTTTTTTTTTTTAAAGACTTAGTTTCAACATAACAAGGACAATAGCAGAACAAGTATTGGAGGGGATGTACAATTCAGGCACTGTTGGTAGGATTGTGAATAGATCCAACCATTTGAGGAAATGACAAAGAATCATGCAAAAAATGTCACTGACCTGTTTATTTGTCTGAACTGTTCTAGTCTCACTTCTGTTCACAAAGTCTAGGAGGTCAGTGAAAGGTCCCTAATCTAAACAAAAAAACTCACAGCAACAGGTTTTTGTGTTAACATATATGCCAGTCAAATTAAGTAGCCATTGCCTGGGGAATGGCCGAACAAGTTTGGGGCTATTTGTGTAATTATAGATTATCGTACCACAAGAAATGGTGGATGTGGGGAATTCAGAGAGATAGAGAAAGATATAGATGAAGTGACAAGTTGAAGAAAGCAGATCTGGGAGAAAACTTTAATTACAGTGATTAGAATGAAAGCCATGCTAAAAAACAGGCAAATTTGTTAGTTGCGATCAAACAATGAACAATTCTGCAGCTACCATATTCCTGCTATTGTGTTTAGGTTCTTTGGTTTCTTTAATGTGTTTATGACATGATCTTTTATATCTTGGTCCTACGTCCATTTGGAGCTTAGTTTGATATAAGGGGCCACCTGGTGGTCTAAACTGAATTCCTCACATCCAGCTATCCAGGGCAGTGAATTCTCATTCCAGTAGTTGAGGTCTTTGTTTGTATCCACTGCTTAGCTACTAGATAGTTTCCTCTGTGTGCTGTATGCCAGATATGTTCCCCTGATTGATGTATTTGGGGCCAGGACAAAACTATTTTGAGAATTACTATTGTATAGTTTAGTTTTAGATGTAGTACTGCAGCACCTTCTTTATTCCTATTTCTTTTTCATTATTTCCCTTGAGATTCTTGACATCGTTTAAACACCAAATGAATTTCATTTTTTTCCTAGTTCTATAAAAGAATCCTTTAGTATTTTAATCGTTAAGACATTAAATGTGTAAATTGATTTAGATATTGTCATATTTACTATATTGATTTATCCTACCTACAGTCAATTAATGTTTTTCTAATGATTTAAACCTGTCTTCATTTCTGTAAACAGTTGTTTGTATTTATATTTCCATATTTCTGGTGTACATCTTGGTACTCAAGTATTTTATACATTCTGTAGCTAATTGAATGGAATTTTTCTTTCTGTCCTGCTGTGTTTATTGTTATTATATAGAAACGTTAATGAGTTCTATGGATTTATCTTATATCAGGCCAATTTGCTGAAATTATTTCAATTAATTTTTTTGTTGACTTACAAAGAATGGTAATTTCCCTTTCTCATCTTATTGTATTTCTACTATGTCAGATAGAGAGGGTGACAGTGTGCATTCTTCTTTCACTCCTGATCTTATTGGAAAGAATTCTACTTTATCTCCACTACATACTACAGATACTACTTTATCTACATTACATACAGTAGTAGCTCTTGGTTTTAGAGACATACTATTTACAATTTTATGAAAAGATACTTTTATTCCTCAATTTTGGAATATTTCTAACAGATGGTTGTATTTTGTCAAAAGTTTTTTCTGCATCTGTTAATATAATCATACATTGGAGGTTTTTTATTATAGAGTTAATTAAATTTTAGGTTTTTTATAAAATTAAACTTGAGTATTATAATACTAAAGTAAGGAAACATGGAAAAAGTTAACTACATATGGATGGAGAAAAAGTCCCAAGAGTAAACAAGGGATAGAGAAGATCATAGAAGGTAGAATGTATAATTTTGTTTATATATAATTTAAAAGTGTATATACCAACATCTAAGGAAAGTAAAAAAGGAAATAATGGGGAAAAGTCATTACAGGTTTTCTAATAAATGCCTCATTTCCAAGCCAGATGAAGTACAGATTCAAATTTATAAGAACAGGAGCCATTCCCTAATTGATATATGGTCTGAGGATATCAGCAGGCAATTCTCAAGAGGAATCCAGGCTAGCTATCTATGTATATATGAATATATAATCATTTTATTGCTATTACTTATATAGCTCTTTAAACTTTGCAAAACACCTTTTATATGCTACTCATTGATCCTTACATTAACCCTATAAGACAGATGCAATTATTATTCCCATTATAGTCAGGGAAACCAGTGCAGACAGAGATTAAATGACTTCACCAATGACACACAGCTAGTATCTCAGACAAAATTTGAACTCAGTTTTTCTCAACTTGCAGTCCTGCATTCATATAGCTAAAAACGCAATGGTCCAGATCACTATGAATTAGAGAAATATACATTACAGCAATTCAGAGATCACACCTGACATTTATCAGATTGGCAAAGATGACAAAAGCTATGTGAAAAGAGGTGCACTGGTGCATTTTTGGTGGAGCTGTGAAATGGCACCACCATTCTGGAAAGAAATTTGAAATGGTGCACACACAAAAAGTTACTAAATAGTGGTTGCTCTTTGACCCAGCTAACCCAAATTAAAACCTATGCCCAGAAGGAATCAAAAGGAAGAGGAAAAGATCCTATATGTATAAGCATGTTTATAGCAGCTTTTCTTTTGGTAGCAATTACCCCCAAAATGAAAGGATTTATTCATCACCTGAGGAATGCCTGAATGAAGTGTGATATATGAATGTGATGCTATACCACCATGTTATAAAGAAATAGAAGAGGGGGCAGCTGGGTAGCTCAGTGGAGTGAGAGTCAGGCCTAGAGACAGGAGGTCCTAGGTTCAAACCTGGCCTCAGCCACTTCCCAGCTGTGTGACCCTGGGCAAGTCACTTGACCCCCATGGCCCACCCTTACCAATCTTCCACCTATGAGACAATACACCGAAGTACAAGGGTTTAAAAAAAAAATAAAGAAATAGAAGGATACTGTAGATGATTTCAAGAAGACATGGAAAAACTTAGCTAAGCAACTCCAGAAGAAAAATGTTTGTTCACATCAATAGTATAAAAGGAATTTTGAAGACCTTCTAAAGTGCTAAAGGAGAGAGAAGAACAGGAAGAGCAATTTGTACCATAAGAACAATGTAAAGTCAAGCAACTTGAAAGCTGTAAGAACTGTGATCAGTACAGTGACTGTCAGTGGTTCCAGAGGGCCTATGGTTGACACTATCCACTTTCTGACAAAGGTAATAGAGTTGGAGTGTAGAATGATGTGTATTTTTTTCATATAGACAGTGAAGAAGAAATGGCTTTTGCTTGACTGTATATTTGTTATACAGAATTTATTTTTCAACATGGTGGAGGTTGATATATATATATATATATATATATATATATATAAATTTAAAGTAAAGAGTTTGGAGTATTGCTACACATGCACTTTCAGTTGATGTCACGGTTGTTTATACCTTATTTAATTTGTTACAAGAAAACTTTTAAGAATGGAAGTAACCTGAAAATGTAATGTAAAAAAAAAACAGTTATATAATTTTTTTTTTAATTTTTTTTATTTTAAACCCTTACCTTCCATCTTGGAGTCAATACTTTGTATTCCAAGGCAGAAGAGTGGTAAGGGTGGGCAATGGGGGTCAAGTGACTTGCCCAGGGCCACACAGCTGGGAAGTGGCTGAGGCCAGATTTGAACCCAGGACCTCTCATCTCTAGGCCTGACTCTCCATCCACTGAGCTACCCAGCTGCCCCCTAAATAAAAACTCTTAAATGACAAAAAGAATAAATAAAATTAATACCAGATCATTTTAGCCATGACCAATCGATCATCTTTGGAACTACAGATAAATATAGCACTCTCTTCTTTAACGAATAAAGGGTGTCTGGCACAGATGCCATCAGACGTATTTGTCTTTTTTTTTTTTTTTTTAATCCTTTCTTTTGCATTGGGAGAGTATAAGAAAAGGAACATTTAAATCAAATTGCGTTGGTAAAATTTCGAGACTGGGGTCTTTTAAAAGGTCGCTGTAAGTCAGTAGGATATAGCAGTCCAAAAAGGCAATGTCAGGCTGTTGAGTGCGTTCTGTTGTCTGGCGATAAGGGTGTAGATAGTCTTGTAGACCCCAGCTAGACCACCAGGAGTTCGCTAGTCTTTTGGAAAGGACTTTGAGAAACCTGAGTGTGTCGAGAGTAGGGCAACCAGCGGAGCGAACGTTCTCCATTTTATGGCCCACGAAGGTTGAAGGAACGGTGGTTAACATGGATAGAGATTTAGGGTGGCATTTGGGAGCCGTCTACAAGTGTGGCTTGGAAGAGGGTTTAAAGTTCTGCCGGGCCACAAGAAGCGACCGTCAGGTACAGTCGAGGCAGGCAGGAAGACAGGGACACTCACTGAGGCCACGCCTAGAGACCAGACCTCGCCGCTCTCGGGGGCCCTCCGCAGGCTCAAAGGGGACGAGCCCCGGACAGGTTCAGCACTAAGGACAGCTTACCCGGCCCTAGGGGAAGCGGGCTAAAGCCTGGGGGTTTCCGGAGCCTCGAGGATCCGGTTCGTTCCCCGGAATTTCTCCGGGGTTCGCCTCATCAGAATGTCTGGGGCGGGGCGGGAGCACCCCAACACAGTAAGGCTCCCCACCCCAGCCCCCCGCCACTGCTACAGGGGATAAAGCACAGGGCGAAGGGCTGCCTCTCGTGGCACAAGCCTGCAGTTGCCTCGGGGAAACGCTGCCTCACCAGTCAATCTCTTCCTGCCTAGCACCGTCCGCGTTCACCGAAGGCTGACCAGTAAGCTGGCCGGGCTCCAGGATGAGCAGTCCAGCCTCGGGACTCATGCACACCAGCTCAGCCCATCTCCGAACTACATTTCCCAGAAGGCGCAGAGGGGAAGGCGATAGTATATGACGTCACTTCCTGTTCCATACATCTTTGACAGTCAGACAAGTCTTGCGAGAGGTCCCTGAGAACGAGCTCCAGCCGGGATCCTGTCCTAGAGGTGAGACAGGGTCGCTGCGCCCCGTGGTCGGAGGGGAAAAGGGCCTGACAGGCCGCCCGGGCTCTCAGTACCGGCCAAACTGAGGCCCCCGAAGTTCGGGCTGATGACAATCCCACTATCTTCGGATTTGTGGTGAGGGTAGAAGGGCCGAACGCGCCTGCGTAGTTAGGCCGCCTGTCCCCGCTTCTCCCTCCCCCTACCGCCCGGACTCCCCGACCTCTCAGTTTCGCCCATCCCCCAGTTAGCCCCGCCTCTTTCAGGAGAGGCGCCAATTGGTGGGACTTGGAGGAGGGGACCTCAGGCCACACCCTTGCCCGTGGCTCCTCCCTCGTCCTGTCCGGTGAAATGGTCCCACAGGGGTCCTGGTGGGCGGGGCGGGTGAACCCTCAGTCGGTCGCCCCCTCCCCCACACGGGTCCGAGCTGCCGGGGGTCTGCGTCAGCCCGGCCGCAGATCTTGGTGTGTTCTGCGGGGCCCTCCTCGGTACCCGTCCCCCTGCTCCCCTCACCTCTCCGCATCCCGTCTCCTCCCCAGGAGAGGTCCCTGCCCGTGCCGACTGGCGGAAGAGCAGAGACTAAGAAGAAGCGATGGCTCCCGGGCCCTCCAGAGCCGGGGCTCCCAAGGTGAGCGGGACCCTCTTTTCCCCCCCGGACTCCAAAAGGTGATGTTCAAGGTGTCCCCCAAGGGAGTCTCCCTGCCCAGAAGAGGGGACGCCTTCATGGCTCCCAACCCCGCCTCCCATTACCCCCTAGGCACAGGCACCTGCTGTGTGCCCGGTCTGCAGGACGAACCCCAGCAACTGCACCGCAGTGGGAGGCCTAGAGGTCTGCCCCCCCCCACAGCATCTTGACTCTAGGGCCCCTCCTTCCCAGCTGTCTCGGGGAGAGCTGAGCCCTGAGGGGGGTAGAGGCTTTACCCCAAGAGTGAGCTCTGGGGGCCACACTCCTCTGTCCCCACACTCCAGGGCCAGCCCCTCTCTGGTGCCCCACCTTGACCCCTTCGCTGGTCATGACATTCAAGGCTCCTGGTCCTTGCCCAGGACTGGGATGTGGCCCCATTTTGGGGTCTGAGAGCTCATTCCTCACAG
>NC_058130.1:789537517-789568253 GCF_016433145.1 Gracilinanus agilis | reverse complement strand
TCCACTGAGCTACCCAGCTGCCCCCGTGAATGTTATTTAGAAACCAAGACTGCCTTTACACTTTTGTTGGTGTTATCACTCAATTCCATGCTTAAGGAAAGCATCAAGGAAGACCTTTGTACCCTTCATTTTCTTTTTTTCTTTGTTTTCATTTAATTTTGTTTTCAGTTCCAAGTGATCTCCCTCACCCTTCACTATTCACTATTCCAATGAGAAAGCAAGAAAACCAAATCATATTAGAAATATAAAATATGCAAAATAAATTCCGGCATTAGCCATGTCAAAAAAATAAAGGAAAATCTTCAGATGTTTCCTAGCTGTGTGACCCTGGGCAAGTCACATAACTTCCATTGCTTAGCCCTTACTGCTCTTCTGCCTTGGAACTGATACACAGTATTGATTCTAAGACAAAAGAGAGTTTTTTTAAAAAAAAAAGAAAGTAAAAAAATATGCTTCCATATGTCATTTCACTCTGTCAACTCATTCTGAAAATGGATGGTGTGGAATATCATGAGTTTTGTAGATGTTTGGTCATTGTGAGAATAATAATAATAATGATAGCCAGCATTTATATGGCACCTACTGGGTACCAGGAACTGGACCAAGTGTTTTATAATAATTATCTCATTTGATCTTTACAACAAACTCAGAAGATAGGAGCTATTATTATCCACATTTTATAGATAAGGAAACTGAGGCAAACAGACATTAAGTGACTCTCCCAGGGTCACTCAGTAAACATCAGAGGCTGGATTGAACTTGGGTCTTCCTGACTCCTGGCCCAATGCTCTAATCCACTGTGTCAATTGGCTGATCAGAATTACTAAGTCTTCCAAAGTTAAATATCTTTACAATATTGCTGTTATCATATAAATTATTCTCTTGACTCTTTTCCCTTTCTTTTGTATCAGTTCATACAAATCTTTCCGAGGTCTTCTGAAACCAGACCTTCATTATTTTTTATAGCACATCAGTATTTCACCTCCTTCATATAGCATGTTCTGATATTCCCCCACTGATGAACATCCCCTCAGTCTCCAGTTCTTTGCACATATGAGACTTTCCCCATTTCTTTGGGCTACAGACCTAGTAGTGGTATTATTGGGTCACAGAGTATGTGTATAGTTACAAATTGCTTTTCAAAATGGGGGGACTAGTTCACAGTTCTACCAGCAGTGTATTGCTGTACCTATTTACCTCTCAAGCACTTGTAATTTTCCTTTTTTTAAATTTTTTTTTTATTTTTACCAATCTAACGGGCATGTGTTGGTACCTCAGAGCTGTTTCTAATTTGTATTTCTCTAATTATGAGTGGTTTGGGGCATTTTTTCATGTGGTTAGTTGTAGTTTAGATTTCTTCCTCTGAAAAATGCCTATTTATATCCTTTGACCATTTATCAATTGCAGAATTTCTCTTTTTAATTTTGACTCAGATTCCTATAGATCTTTGACATGGACCCTTATCAGAGAAATTGGCTGCAAAGCTTTTCCTAGCAAATTTTCCCAAAGATTTTTTCCCCCAGGTCCTTGCTTTTTTTTTTTCTTCTATTTTAGCTCCATTAGTTTTGTCTGTGCAAAGACTTTTAAATTTCATGTATTCTAAATCATCCTGATTTATATCCAGCGAATTTCTTTTTCTTATGTTTGGTCATGAACTCTTCCCCTATCCTTAGATTTGACAGATAATTTCTTCCATGTTCCACTAGTTTGTTTATGATATCACCCTTTATGTCTGTCATGTACCTATTTTGAGCTTATTTTGGTAGATGGTGTGAAATATCAATCAATGTCTAGTTTCTGCCAGATTACTTTTCATTTTTTTCAACTGTTGTTGAGTAGTGAGTTCTTGCCCCAGTAGCTGGGCTTATCAGACACTAAGGGTACTGTGTTCATTTGATTTTTTATATTGTATACCAATCTGTTTCACTAATCAGCATCTGTTTCTCCATATTATTTTGATGATTACAGCCTTGTAGTATAGTTTGAAAACTGTTGTCCTCCTCCTTTCCTTTTTTAAAAAATTGATTCCCTTGATATTTTTAACCTTTTATTCTTCCAGATATTTTGTTATTAATTATTATGGCTCTATAAAATAATTCTTTGGTACTTTTATTGGTATAGCACTGAAATAGTAAATTCATTTACATAACATTGTCATTTTTATTATATTGAATTGGCCTGCCCATGAGCAAATACTTATTTCTCCTATTATTTAGATCTGTATTTGTATGAAAAACATTTTGTGTTCATTGTTCATATGTGAATCTTAGCAGATAGAAAAATGTCATTGTGTTCATAAAGTTCCTATGCGAGTCTTGGTAGATAGACTTCCAAGTATTTTATACTGTGTGCAATTATTTATATCTCTTCTTGCTGGATTTTGTTGGTAATATACAGAAAGATAGGTGATTTTTGTGGGTTTATTTTAAATCTCAAAACTTTGCTATAAAGTTATTGTTTCAATTAATTTTTAAGTTGATTCACTAGGGTTCTCTAAGTAAATTATTATTGCATTAGCAAAAAGTGAGCAGGAATGCTCCCTCAGTTGCTGAGGTCCTAGCTAATTCCTGATCCCTATTTCTTGCTGTCCTCCCTGTCCATCTGCCTGAGCTTCCCATAGCCTGGAAAAATGACTCACTTATATGTTGTTGTTGTTTTTTAATTTCCTGATCAGAATATTGTGTGGTATGTTTTCTAGATTATTGTGGAGGAGGTGTGCTGGGCAAGGTAGGCACAAGGCCTTCTCCTCACTCCACCAACTTATCTCTGACTCTTTGTTTTATTTGATCTTGTAATCACAGTACTGAGATTCTGTCGTACTCATGATCAGCTAAAAGACTTTTCTACAGAAACATTCTTATATACCTTGTTTATAAGGGTGATCTATTATCCTGATGATGTGGGTTATTTTAGCAAATTATGTTATGCGAATATAAGAGCTTATTAGCCTGGCATGTAAAATGACAAATATAAGGCATACAGACAAATGTAGGAAGACTTATAAGAACTTACAAGAAATTAAAGAGACTGAAGCGTTGTTAAATATAACTTTGTTAGTCTCTAGAAAATTAAGATATTATAGAAACAATGCAGAAAAGGTGAGGAAAGCAGATTCATTCAGGTAAAAGCAAATATTTACATTAAAAAAAATGCTTACCTTCTTTCTTAGAATCCAAGGCAGAAGAATGGGAAAAGGTAGACAGTGGGGCTTAAGTGACTTGCCCAGGGTCATACATCTAGTAAGTGTCTGATGCCGGATTAGAACCCAGGACCTCCCATCTCTAGGCCTAGATCTATCCACTGAACCACCTAGCTGTCCCCCAGATATTTATATTTTAAAATTTCTTTCAGATCAGAATACTGAACGTCACACCAATGAGCCAACTCCAAAGTTGCACCATTCTAAGGAAAAATTATACCAGAAAAAAATATCAAGAGGTGGTTATTCAATCTCAGAGTTGCAGAAAGGCTCGAAATATGCCAGATCTAAGAAAGAACACAATGAAGAGCAAGGTTTTACACTGGGAAAAATCAAGAAAGGGAACCTCCATAATCAAGTGAGAGGCTATAAATACTTCAAAAATAGCAAAAAGTCTAGTTTAGAGACAGTCCTTTTTCCACAACTGGAAGAATCCATAGGAAAGAAACTCCATAAATGGGATACACAGAGAAAGAAATTCAGACTGTATTCAGTCCTAAGAAAATATAATAGAGGTTGCAAAAAGAAGACAGATTCAAATGATATTGAAGGTAAACAGACCTTAAATTATAATTTTCACCTTATTAAAAAACACAGAATACATACAGGCAAGAAAGTTTATGAATGCCATGAATGTGGGAAGACCTTCCATCAGAATACATACTTTCAAAGACATCAAAGAGTTCATACTGGAGAGAAGCCTTATGCATGTAATGAGTGTGGGAAGACCTTCCTCCGGTCTTCTGAACTTACTCAACACCAAAGAATACATACTGGTGAAAAGCCTTATGAATGCAATGAATGTGGGAAGGCCTTCCGCTCTAAATCACACCTTACTGAGCATCAGAGAATCCATACTGGAGAGAAACCTTTTGCATGTGATGAATGTGGGAAGGCCTTTCTCCGGAATACTGACCTTAAACAACACCAGAGAATTCACACTGGAGAAAGACCTTATAAATGTAATGAATGTGGGAAGGCCTTCCGCCAGAGTTCATACCTTAGAAGACATGAAAGAATTCATACTGGAGAGAAACGTTATGAATGCAAAATATGTGGGAAAACCTTCCTCCGAGCAACTGAAGTTACTCTACATCAGAGAACACATACTGGAGAAAAACCTTATGAATGCAATGAGTGTGGAAAGACTTTCCGCTGGAAAACACACCTTACTGAACATCAGAAAACTCATACTGGAGAGAAACCTCATGTATGTAATTATTGTGGGAAGGCCTTTCTCCGAAGCACTAATCTTATTCAGCATCAGAGAATTCATACTGGTGAAAAGCCTTATGAGTGTAATGAATGTGGAAAAGCCTTCTGTCAGAGGACCGATCTTGTTCAACATAAGAGAATTCATACTGGAGAGAAACCTTATAAATGCAGTGAATGTGAAAAGGCCTTTTCTCAGAAAGCAGCTCTTAATCAACACAAGAGAATTCATACTGGAGAGAAACCATATGTCTGCAGTGACTGTGGGAAGGCCTTTCAATGGAGCACAGTACTTGCAAGACATCGGAGAACCCATACTGGAGAGAAACCTTATGAGTGTTCTGAATGTGGGAAATCCTTCAGTCAGAAGGAAAAACTTATTCGACATCAGAGAATTCATACTGGAGAGAAACCATTTGAATGTAATGAATGTAAAAAGGCCTTTTCTCGGAAAGCAGACCTAACAATACATTATAGGATGCACACTGGAGAGAAGCCTTATAAATGCAATGAATGTGGGAAGACCTTTTGCTATAACTCACACCTTACTCAACATCAGAAAATTCATACTGGAGAAAAACCTTATGAGTGTACTGACTGTGGAAAGGCCTTCGTCTGGCGGACAGCTTTTAATCAGCATCGGAGAATTCATGCAGAGAAAAAAACTGATGAATGAAAAAGTACAATTAATGAATGTGCTTTCCAGGAGGAAAGAACTTATTCAAGAGCAGATAATTCATATGGGCAAGAATATGAGAAACCCCTTTATGAGAAACTCAAAGTTATTGAACATCAAGATAGTTCAAACTAGAGAGAAATTGCTTGAATGTAATGATCGAGGAAAGACTTTTCTACCGAAAAAAAGCCTTCCTAAATGTCATACTCCACAGTACAGAGAAACTACATGAGTGTTGTTGTTATTGTTCATTCTTTGTTTTAGAAGAGAGCCAATGACATCACAGGGTGATATCTTGATTCACACATAAATTGGACTTAAGGGAGGCAGAGTTGCAGAATGTCATTGGCTTCACTCTCTTCCAGTCATCAAAGTCCCATGGCAAGATAAAAATCAGGACAGTTGATGGGTGATGATCCAAGATTTAGTGGATGGCCTTGGATTCTTTGATGTCTTACCAAACTCTAAGCTCTCCACAGTGCCTGCTTCAGATGCCTTCATGGCTGTTGAAACAAATTGTCATCTTCTGCCCATTCTGCCAGAAGTCTTCACATGCCTGGGGTAGAAGCCTATAGGTTATTCTCATCCTAATTTAGCCCATCTGATGAATTGTGTTCTTGAGCTGTGGATGCTACACATGCTACAGACTGGGAATCCCTTCTGTGAATGAAACATGCCTCCCACCTCAGCAGAAGATGAGTAGTACAGAAAAAAATGAGACAAATTTTCTATTATTGCCAAAGCGTTCGTTTGTTTTTCTTGGCTCTCCTTATTTCTTACAAGGGAGGGCTTCTTTGGGGAGAAGCAAACCAATGTGTATTAAAACACAAATAAAATGTAGAAAGTGAACCCTACAGCTAGACTAAATAGATTACTTACATTCTGACATAGACATCAGAATGTCACCTAGACTATGGAATTAGATTTGAACTGGTTGGATAGATGTGCCCAAAGAATATTTATTAGTGGTTGAAAGATAGTTTGTGAGGTGGCATCCACATGAGTGCCTTAGGGAAGAGTTCTTTGGCCTCTACTGTCGTACCCTTTTTGGAAATGTATAAAGGTGTATCATGTTTGCAGGTGGAACAGAGTCAGGAATGGAGGGTAGGACTAAGCATTTATTAAGTATCTATTATGTCCCAGGAACTGTGTTAAATGCTTTATCAATATTATCTCATTTGTTCTTGCAGCAGTCCTGGGAGGTAAATGCTGTTATTCTCCCAGTTTTATAGTTGAGGAAACCAAGTTGTTGGGTGTCACCCAAAATCACCCACCTAGGAAGTATCTTGATGCCAGATTTGAACTTGGCCATTCTGATTCCAGTGTGCCACCCAGCTGCCTCTGTGTAGTGTACATAATACTTGGGGTGACAGTTGAGATCTGAAGGAACTTTGACACACTAAAGTATGGGTGGGCAAACTAAGGTCAATACCCAGCCCTCTGCTTGTTTTTCTATGGCCCAATAACTAAGAATGACTCTAACATTTTAAAACACAATAAGGTTTTATTTTAAAATATAAAAAACACTCAGCTCAAAGACTATAAAAGCAGACAGTGGCTGAATCTGGCTCATTGAACTAGAGCACTGAAATAAAATAAGATTAAATGGATGGGATGAATCCTTGGGTTCTATGGATTCAATTCACCTATGTAATATGGGAAAGGAATAGGTAGAAAAATATGTTCTTAAAAGATCTGCATTCTAATGCATAGGAATATAATAAAAGATCTAAGTAATCATGTTAGAAAGCTGTAGGAATTCAGGGAAATTAGAGCATTGTTAGTAAGGCTGCGAATTGATCCAGTCATTTGGGAAAATAATGTGGAATCATGAAAAAATGTCAATGATTTGTTTATATGTCTGACCTGGTGATTCTAATGATATTTAGATGGCTTAGGATATGAAAGATATAAATAAAAATCCCACATATATGCCAAAATATTCATAGCAGAAGATTTTTGTGTTAGCAATGGCTGCCCTCTTGGGGAATGGCTGAACAAATTAGGGGCTATTCAGGTAATTGATGAATATGCCATAAAAGCAGCAGTTTTAAGGAATTCAGAGGGAGCAAGAAGAATGATTAGGAAGTTATATAGATTGAAGTATGCAGATCTTTGAGAACTATACACATTGGCTAATTTAAATCAAAAGCAAAGAAAAGCTGCATCAGGCATTCAACAATATATTGACTACCATGTTCTAAGCATTGTGCTAAGTTACAAAGATAAAACTCAAACAGCCAATGACATGTTGCCTGTTAGGTCATAATCTCAATGGAGATTATGACCTAACAGGCAACATGTGCTTATATAAAGTATAAACAAAATATTGTTTGGGTTTCTCCAATTTATGTTAACTTTTTATATCTTAGTCACTTATTCATTTGCAGCTTAACTCTGTATAAGTTATGCAGTATTCCTCCCTTTCTTCCTTCCTTCTCCTTACTTTCTGTTTTAGAATCTATATTGTGTCAGTTCCAAGGCTGAAGAGCAGTAAAGGCTAGGCAATGGGGGTTAAATGACTTGCCTAGAATCACACAGCTAGGAAATGTCTTGAGGCCCGATTTGAACCCAGGACCTCACATCTTCAGACTTGGCTCTTTATCCACTGAGATGCTGAGTTGCCCTTAATCTAATTTCTTCTATACTTCTGTTCAGTTTTCCCAGCAGATTTTATTAAGTGATGAGTTCTTAGTCCAGTGACTGAGGACTTCGTGTTTATGGAATACTGGGCCATAAAGCAGATTTGCTTCTCTTGGTTGTGTGCCCAATCTATTCTATGGGTTGATCTCTCTGTTTTTCAAATAGTACTGAACTGTTTTGAGAATTTCTGCCTCATGGTATGGTTTTAGATCTGGCACTTCTCTGATCTCATGGCTGTTATTATTTCTCTTAAGATTCTTGGCTTTTTTTTCACCTTTGTATGAATTTTATTATTTTTTTCTAGTTTTAAAGTAATTCTTTGGCATTTTAATTATGTTTCTAAAGAAGTATATTAATTTAGTTAATATTGTCATTTTTCACCCTGCCCTTGAGCTACTCTATCTTTCTAATTATTTAGGTTTATTTTTGTCATGTGTGTTTATAACTGTCTTTTTATAGGTTGACTCCCAAGCACTTTATATATGCCAGAGTGATTTGAAATCTAGACATATATTGAAATTATCTGTCCTCCTGGGTTTTATTGGTATTATGTAAAAATGCTGGTGATTTGTATGTGTTTATTTTGTATCCAGCAAGTTTTCTGCTGTTTCTAGTTGTAGTTAATTTTTGATTGACCCTTAAGAGTTCAGGCAACTGGTCAGCAAACATTGATTGTTGTTCAGTCATTTCAGCCTTTTCCAATTGTTTGTGACCCCACTTGGAGTTTTCTTGGCAAAGACACTGGAGTGGGCTGCCATTTCCTCCCCAGCTCACTTTACAGATGAGGAAATAAGAGAAAGAGTGTCAAGTGACCTGCCCAAGGGAGTAGATACAACTAGTAAGTGTGTAAGGCCAGATTTGACCGTAAGAAGAGTTTTCCTGACTCCAGGCCCAGCATTCTATCCACTGTATCACTTAGCTGCTCAAGCATTTAAGTTCCTAGTACATACGAGGCACTATATTTAATGCTGAGGATACAAAAAGGGGCTCACCATCTAATAGGGGTAGACAACAAGCACACCAACTATATACAAGACACACAGGGAAGTGCTCAAAGAGGGAAGGCAGCAGAATTAATGGGGACCAGAAAAAGCTCCTTGTAGAAGGTTCTTGAAGAAAGACAGGAGGTAGATATGGGGAAGGGGAGCACCCTCAGCATGTTGGACATACAGAGAACATGTTAGTAGCCCAGAGATGGAGGGTCTTCAACATGGAATAGCCAGGAGGCCAGTGTCACTTGGATAGAGGAGGAGGTGGTGGGAAGTAAGACGTAAGGAGACCAGAGGGTGCAGGGGACATCATTTATGAAAGACTTTTAATGTTAGACAAGAGTATCTTGTATTTGATCCTGGAGGTCACAGGGAGCTGGAGTTGATTGAGGAGGAGAGTGTTACATGATCTGCACTTTGGGAAAATCTCTTTAGTGGCTAAACTGAAGATGAATGGGAGGGAGGAGAAACTTGTAGCAGGCAGACCCTACAGCAGCTATTACAATAATTCAGATGTGAGGTCACGAGGGCCTGGACCAGGGTGAGGGCAGTGTTAGAGGAAAGAAGGGGTCATACTGCAGAGGGGAACTACTGACAGACTTTCGACAAGGATAACTCCTAGGTAGTAAGCCTGAGATGCTGGGAAGATGCTGTTACCTCCTATAGTCATTGGAAGTTTGGCATGGGGGGAATTTTTTTTAACCTTTATTTTCTGTCTTGGAATCAGTACTGTATATGCGTTCCAAGGCAGAAGTGCAGTAAGGGTTAGACAGTGGGGGTCAAGTGACTTGCCCAGGGTCACACAGCTAAGAAGTAACTGAGGCCAGGTTTGAATCCAGGACTTTCCATCTCCAGGCTTGACTCTCAATCCACTGAACCACCCAGCTTCCCCTCAGTGGGGGGAAAATAACAAGTTCTATTTTGAACATGTTGAGTTTCTGATGTCTAGTGAACATCCTGCTTGAGCTTTCTTAAAGGCATTTGGAGATGTGAGATTGGAGGTCAGCGGAAAGGTTTATGCAATATAGGTAAATTCAAGAATCAACCCCATAAAGATCATAATGAAATTCCTCTGAGGCAATGACATCACCAAGTGAGAGAATAATATATAAAGAAAAGAGAAGACGCCCAGGACAGAGCCCCAGGGGAGACCTGTGGTTAGGAGATGTGACCTGGATCTAGTGAAGGAGCCTGAGAGGGAGAGCTCTGACGATGCCTCATGGAGAAGGGGCCATCGCCAGTGCCAAAGGCCACAGAGTCGAGAATGACTGAAAAAAAGCGATTGGATTTGGCAACCAAGTGATCATTGGTAACTTTGGAGAGAGCACTTTGGGAGGAAGGATGAGTCCTGAAGCTGGATTACAAGGGGCTAAAAAGAGAATGAGAAGAGATCCTAAGCTCCCCATTGTGGTATCTGCAAAATGGGGGATGCTTTGGTTCCTTAGTTTGTGCCTATTCTCTCATTTTGCTTTCTGATCTTACTGCTGTAGCCATATTTTCTAATACTGTGTCAAATAGAATTGTGGACAATGGACATCCTTGTTAGGCTCCTGATTTTATTTAAAAGGTTGCTAATTATCTACATAGAGCAATAGCTTTTGGTTTTACCTATATACTGTTTATCATTTTAAGAAATGGATCATTTATTCCTCATTTTTCTAAAATATTTTTCTATCTGTTGCTACAAGTGTGTGCTTTTTGTTGATTTTGTTATCACTAGATAACACTTTAAGTGATTTGCCCAGAGTTACACAGCTAGAAAGTGCCAGAGCAGGAATTGAATTCATGTCTTCTTAACTCCAAGTGTTGTGCTCAATCCATTCTGCTAACTAGCTGCCTGAAAAATGATCCAAATCACTATTAATGAGAAAAATGCAAAATAAAGCAGTTACAATCAATCTTTAGCATTTATGTGTTTAACTTTCACGACTTCAAGCATTCCTGTAATTTCATTAGTAACCTCATTTTCCCTTTTGCATTAGTGACCAGGCAGAAAAAAATTAGAGACAAGGCCCAAGCAAGGGGCCTGTGGTTCTGTTGTCCATCCTGCCCTGAGTATCTTCTGACATTGTCACTCTTGCCCATACTCTTCCCCATCCAATATTTCCTCTTTACTCCCCTGCAGTTTATGGATTATTTCATGGTTACAGTGTCAGGAAAATGTTATTATTATCAGAATTAACGTGGTGGTTGTTCATTTTTATAAAGAACTATATGCAGAACAGTGTATTTTAAAACATTTCAGTTTTGAGTGATCATGGGAACAGAACCCCCTATTTCCCATAGGTTTACTGTATCAACAGATGTGTGTGTGTGTGTTTTTTTTTTACTTTTGTGCCATTTTCTAGGAACATTTGACTCACTAAAATTGAGATTGTCCTTGTTAGGTTCCACGTCACACTCTCTCAAGTGGCAAAGATGGCCAAATAAGATAAATGATAAGTGTTTGAGTGTCTATGGGAAAATAGGCACATTAATTACTGTTGGTGCTCCGCAAATGGGAACATCCATTTTGAAAAGCCATTGGGAATTACACCCAAAAAGTTACTAAAGAGTGCATTATACCCCCCAAAGGTCAAAGAAATAAGAAAAGGTTGTGTAATCAAAAACAGCTCTTTTTATGGTGACAAAAACTTGGAAACTAAAAATATGCCCATTGACTAAAGAATAGTCGTGTAAGTCATGCTGTATAGATAAGATGGAATGAAAGAAATAAGGAAATAGGTTTCAGGAAGACGACTAAAGACTTAAATGACGTGATCCCAAATAAAGTAAGCAGAAGCAGTATGTAGTCTCTGACATCAATATGATAAAAGCAAGTTTGAAGACATAAATAAATGACAAAGAAGCAGTAATGGGTGAAGGAACTCCACAATAACTACACCATTGTAGAGGCAGACTGCTTTGAAAGCTGTCATATCTGTGATCGATCCAGTGATCATCCATGGTTCCAGATGACCCACAACGAAAAATACTATCTTCTCCTCCTCCTCCTCCTCCTCCTCCCAGAGAATTGATGGATTTACAGTGCAGAATAAAACATCTATATTCTTGTACACAGCCAGTGAAGGAATTTGTTTTAGCTTGATTCTGCGTGTGTGCTACAAAGAATTCAGTTTTCTCTTTTTGAATGTAGTAAACAATGAGTGGGAGAAAAGATTTTTTATGAAATTTTTCTTAAATTGAAGAGAAGTTGGAGGGCACTTTAGATACAGAAGATAAGGTCACTTATTCTTTATAGCTTAATTGTGTTGCTTTGTTACAAGACACCTTTCATAGACTGAGGGGAATCTATATATATAATGCAATAAATCATCTCATTTAAGATTTTTTTAATTAGCAAAATAAATACAAAGAATTTTAGCCAGGACTAATAATCTTCAGCCCCACACATCAGTATGCCACCTTAGTGAGTAAAGGGGAATCTGGACCTAGAATATATACATCATTAGATAGAGTTCCTATTTCTATCCATTTTATTTAAATGTTTTCTGTTGCAAGGGGATTGTTTGATGGGGAATTTAAGGGAAATAACTTTTAAAATCAAATTGTATCAGTAAAACTTCTTAAAGTGATCCCGAGTATTTTTTAGTGATCTCCAAGGTGAATGTGTCACCAGTATAAAAATACAATGGCCAAAAAGGTGGTCTTGAACTCGATTATGTGAATTATATTGTCTGGAACTAAGGATGTGATAAGAGTTATCCTATATAGCCCCAGTGAGACTGCATCAAGAGCCCTGTATGCAAGTCTCAACACCATATTTTGGAAAGGTCTTCGAACAACATGAGCGTGTCCAGATTAAGATAAGCAGGGCCTCGGTTTTATACCATGTGAAGATCAATGGAAGAAACAATGAATGTGAAGCACAGACAAGAGATGTAGGGTGGGTTGTGGTAGCTGTCTTCAAGTATTTGAAGACCTGCCATTTGGAAGAAGCGTTGAACCTAGTCTCCTTGGTTTTGGCCAACAGAACTATGAAAAATGGTTAGAAATTTGTAGTTGGCCAGGGCTGACCAGGCTAGTCTGGCAGCTCAAGTTCAAGACTAGTTCAGAATGGGACACTCATTCCATTGAACAATGAACAAAATTATTCTCTCAAAGGATATCAGTTTCTTCTTGCATCAGCAATGAATAAGTGCACTTATCTCTCTCCACCTCTGCGCATATTAAACTTACTAGATTTCATGTTTTGTCAAATGAGAAGCTTTAGGTGTTGCCTCAGTTCTTCCCCATGTCTGCTAAATAATGCAAGGGTATAGAGTGCTGTGATGCAAGTTGGGAAGTCCTGAGTTTGAATCCAGCATCAAATATTTACTAGCCTTGGACAAGTCATATAACTTTCTTATGATGCCGTTTCCTCAGGTGTCAGATGGGATTAAAAAGGCACCTGCTTTGTAAGATTGTTTTCAAGCACTCACGAATCTGTCTCAACTGAGTTAACATACATAAAGTTCTTTGCAAATATGAAAGGGCTATGTTAATGCTGTTAGTGTTGGTGTAAGGGTCAGAGCAGAAGACAAAAAAGAAGCCAGAACCGAGCCCAATCCCCACCCCACAAAAAAGCCCTTGCAGCATGGGTTTCAGCCAATTTATATAAAAACCCACACATGCACGCAACACAGGGACATAAGAAAAGGGAACCCCAGGAAGAATAAAGAATGCTAGGAGATGAAGTCCCCAGGCTACAAATTTCTTAAACACATGCATTCCCCCTTGGGATCCATTGGGAGACTAGTTGCCCCAATAGATCCTGCAAACTTATAACTTCAACCAAAGATACATACAACATAGTTTCCAAGGGGGAAATTACAACAATCTGGGGACAAAAGGAAACAAAACCAACATTAGGTGCTTTGGCACACACACACACAAAAACTAATTAGGGGGCAGTTCCCTTTGGCATAAAAGTGTACATTAAAAATAAATGCATTCAACCCTCCAAAGTTTAATTCAGCACACCCAAAAGTTCATTCAGTATCTTTTAGAGAAGTATGTGGTCTTTGCAGGCATCTTCATAGCACCTTCTGCAAGCAGTTCACTTTTCCAGATTCTGGGAGGTAGAAAGTCTCTTATTCTAAAATTACTCTCAGAAGAAATTAAAGTTTGCAAAATAGTATAATAACACCCCCCCCCCCGAGGAGAACATTGATAAACATAGAGATCACACAGGAATATATGGCTGAGTTATGAGGTATATAAATCATTTGCCAAAAAAAAAATCAAATAAATCAAATAAAAGAGGGAAAAAAAACCTTCTGGATGAAATATAAAATATCAAAGTCTTATGTATAAAAATTCTAAGTAAGGAAAAATAAACCTACAACGGGTCCTTGAATCAGGGCCAGATTAAAGTGATTTATGTCCTATAAGCTTGTAATAGCAACAAGGGGTCTCGCATCTAACATATGTCAAACAGCTGCCACCTCGAGCCTCACACAAAGTTCAAGTCCTCTTGTCTTAGCACAGAATCTCATCAATCCTATCAGGACTGGTTTGTCTCTTTGACTGTGTGCTCATTTGCCACTATGCAGGTTAAGTCTGTGCTCCTTTGTGATCCCTTCTCCTGGAATCAGAAACACTCATGAAGCAAAGTCCCATAATATGTACACAACCAGTGGCAGGTTACCATGGTCTAAAGCTTTTGGGTATGCATTCACATTTAGGGCTAATGGATATTTTAAACTTACACTAGTGCAAAATCAATACGGGTGTCATGCGCTTCAAATACAAAAAAAAAAAAAAAAAAAAAAAAAAAAGAGAGAGAGAAGAAAGAAAAAAAGAGAAAAAAAAGCTTGGAAGCCACATCTTTAGTGGCTCCCCTCCCGCTCTTGCCCTGCACTCCTGCTCCCACTCCACCTCCTCCTCTTCATCCCTCATCCTCCTCTTCTTTCCTCCTTTCCCCTCCCCTCCCTCCTTGTTTTTCTTTCCTCCTCCCCCTCTTCCTCCACCTCCTCCTCCTCTGCAGAGCCACCCTCCCGCCATCTTCCTCCTTCTCCTTCCACCTCCCTTTCCCTCTCCTGTTCCTGCTCTCTCTCCCACTCTCGGCTGTGCAGCCAATTTATATAGAATCACACACACACAACACAGGGATTTAAGAAAAGGGAACCCTGGGAAGAATAAGGAATGCTCCCTGGAGTACACATTTTTAAAACACACATTAGTAATATTTGAATTTGCATTTCTCTGATTATTAATGATGACAGTTCTTTCAAAACATCAGGAATAATTTCACACTAGCCTGATTATGACATTCAGATGACCCTGAGTTCTTTCTAAAAATTATTATCAAAACCCTTACATCCTGTATCAGAATCAATATTGTGTATTGGTTCCAAGGCAGAAAAGGGGTAAGGGCTAGGCAATAGGGGTCAAGTGACTTATTCAGAATCATCCAGCTAGAAAGTATATGAGGTTTGAACATGATATGAGGGCACAGGGTCCCCTGGACACCCCAGGTGTCTAGAAGAATCCCAGGTCAAAAAATACACGAGGAATTTCCCAATCTCGCACCCTTGGAGTGCTGGCTGAAGAAAGATAGCTCTACTACAACCAAAGAGATGGCTTGAATAAACAAAGGATTCTTTGCCTCTTGCTTTAGGTGCATTTACTCTAGTTTTATGATAGGGGTCTTCGTGTAGAGGGATACCTTCTGTTTGCACCTTAAACATCACCAGGTTCCTCAAAATAGGCAGCTCACCCACCTTTATGATCAGGATGTCATAAATGATGTATACCTGTGCTTTTGCCCCAGACTTTAAGGCACCTCACTATGTTACCTAATCCCCCTTGTTTATCCTCTTCCCTGCCTTTCTTTCCATGTCACATAGACCTTGTCCCTTAAGATATAAAAAGCATGGACCCTTCTCTTCAGGGAGACAGTTCTTATCTGCCTTGCCTTTAATGATGACAGTTCTTTCAAAACATCAGGAATAATTTCACACTAGCCTGATTATGACATTCAGATGACCCTGAGTTCTTTCTAAAAATTATTATTTATCAAAATTATTATTTATAAAAAAATAGGGTCATTCAATTCAATACATTTCTGTGTTTTTAAAGATATTCCTTGGAGCCTGACCATTCTTTGAGAGAGCTTACTCTCCCAACCCAAATTAACATCAAGCTCTCCCACAACAAAGCCAGGACCTCCCGTCTGTAGATCTGGCTCTTAATCCATTGAGCTACCTATCAGCCTCCTGAGAGACCAGAGAAATGAAAGATAAGGGGGGGACAAAGGTATTAGAGCGGCTCTTTGTGGTGGCAAAGAATTGG
This sequence comes from Gracilinanus agilis, assembly GCF_016433145.1. Classification (NCBI taxonomy): domain Eukaryota; kingdom Metazoa; phylum Chordata; class Mammalia; order Didelphimorphia; family Didelphidae; genus Gracilinanus; species Gracilinanus agilis. Next base: position 789,552,259 of record NC_058130.1, on the reverse strand, counting down.
AAATGGAAAGGATATCCATCAATTGGGGAAAGGCTGAACAAACTGTGGTAATGATTGTAATGGAATATTATTGTGCCATAAGAAAGGACAAACAGGATGATCATAAAAAAAACCCTGGAAAGACTTGTATGAAATGATGCAAAATAAAGCGAGCAGAGCCAGAACATCTTACACATTAACAAGAAGAATGTACAATAATCAACTGTGAATGACTTGACTTTAACAGTAATGCAAGGATCCAGGACAACTTCAAGAATTTTGTGATTAAAAAACAAAAGACTGTCCACTGCCAGAGAAGAAACTGATGGAGTCTGAATGAAGAGCGAAGCATAACATTTTCCACTTTATCTTTATGAGTTTTTTTCTTGTATAAGTCATGTGTGTCTTCTTTCACAACATGACAAATAGGGAAATATGTTTTACATGATAGCATATTTGTAAGCTATATCATACTACCTGCTATCTCAGGGAGGGAGAGAACATGAAATGAAAAATATCAAAAATGATTATTTGAAATTCTATCAGCAACTTAATTAAAAAGCGACAACTCTGGGAGGTGGGTGTTGTGGGAGAGCTGAGATTAACCCTGACTGGGAAGGGTGCTCCCTCAAGAATGGCACACTCCAATGACTGTCTTTAAAAATAGAGAAATTTATTGAGTTGAGGTAAGTTGAATGACCGGGAGGCAGATGCAGGTAAAGGTCTGCCTCCACAAAAAGGTGAAAGATGGAGTTCAGGATTTTTATCCCCTTTTGATAAGAGAGACCACATAACCAGAAATGGGGCTTGGGGGTGACACAGATGGGAGATGAAAGGTGCTGGTGCCCCTGACCACAAAGGAGGATGAACTGCACATCTCAGAGAGTGAACTGATGTCTGAGACGCAAAGGGAAGGTACATATCTGTGCTTATCGGGAATGCTAAGGAAATGTATCTCTCAGAGACTCTTTTATCACAGGGTTCCTTCAGTTGCTCTCAGGTGGCTTCCTCTAGTCAGTATTGCAGGGGTGCAAGAATGGGGAATTCCTCATGTACTCTTTGACTGGAGATTCCACTGGAGATCTGTAGTGTCCAGAGGACCCTGTCACGCATGCCATTGGTGCCAGTATTATCCCCATTTTCTAGTTGAAGACATTTAGGAAAATAGAAATTAAGTGGTTTGCCCAGGGTCACTCAACTATTGTCTGAAGAGTGTACGAGGTGTTCAGAGAAGAGCAGTATCTCTGGTGTGAGGATTTGCTGAGTTTTTTCCCAGGGCTGTGTTCCTCTTTTGGTGTCTACCTACCACCCAGTTCTCATCTGTGATTCCAAGAAAATGTAGCATGCCCAGTGGGCACCCCCCAGCAAACCATCTTAGCAGGCTGGCCAAACCTGGTTGAAGGTAACAGACTGGACTCAGACACATCAATGAGTTAGAGGGACGTCTGCTCAAGCATGTGAAGACTGCAGGGCAGAAGGGACCAATTTGTTCCAAGGTCTATGAAGGCAGGGAAAGCAGGCACAGTGGAGTACAGAGAACTTGGTAAGACATTGAAGACATCAACGTCATCCGTTGCATCCCAAGTCATCATCAGTTGCCTTGACTCTTGCCACTGGACTCAAGTGACTCCGAAGAGTGAGACTGGCACATTTGTATAACTTTGCCTCACTTAAATACAATTTATGTGCCAATCAAAATAGTGACATTATTTTGCTCCTCAACCCAGTTGCCAGGGGAAGTAGATGGGAAAGAAGAGAAGGAGAAGAACTAAAGGGGAGGGTAGATTAAAGGAAGTAGTGGTTAGAAGCAGAACAGATTTTTGAAAAGGAATAGGTTAAAAAAGAAAGAAGATAAACAGAAGAAAATAGATAGTAATCACAGCTGTAAATGGGAATGGGCATGAGAGGAACTCATCACTAAAATGGAAATGGATAGCAGAATGGATTAGAAACTAGCATACAACAATACATGATTTTCAAGAAACATACATGAAACAGAAAGACAGAGAAAAACACAGAGTTAAAATAAGGGGCTGGATCAGAATCTATTAAGCTTCAATTGAAGTAAGAAAAAAAAGTGGAGGTAGCAAACAAGATCTCAGACAAAGCAAAAGCAAAAATAGATCTAATTAGGGAAACTACATTTTACAAAAAAGTATCATAGACAATGAATATAAAAAAATTTAACAGCAAGTTTCTCTGATAAATTCCTCATTTCTCACATACATAGGAAATTAAGCCAAATTTACAAAAACAGGGACCATTTCCCAAATGATAAATGTTCAAAGGATATGAACAGTCTCCTTTCAGAAGAAATCAAAGCTATCTATAATCATAGGAAAAAAATTTCTAAATAGCTATCAGTTAGAGAAATGCAAATTGAAACATTTCACATCCAACAGATTGACTAACAGGACTGAGGAGGAAAATGACAAATGCTAGAGAGGATATAGAAATGTAGGACCACTACTGTGCTGTTGCTGGAGTAAAATGGTCCAACCATTCTAGAGAATAGTTTGGAATTATGCTCCAAAGGGCTATAAAACTGTCAAAAACCTTTGCCATATAAATATCACTACTAGGTCTGTACCTCAAAGAAATCAAACAAAAAATAAAAAGACCCATATGTACAAAAATATTCATAACTACTCTTTTTGTGGCAAAGAATCAGAAATTGAGATGTCTGCTAGTTGGGGAATGGCTGAATAAGTTATGGTATATGAGAATGATGGAATACTATTGTGCTACGAAAAATGACAATTTGGATGGTTTTATAAAAATCTGGGAAGACCTATATGAATTGATGCAAAGCAAAGTGAGCAAAGCCAGATCATTGTATAATGTAACAGCAATGTTGTAATGATGATTAACTGTGAAAAACTTGGCTACTCTGATCCAATGGTCCAAGATAATTCCAAAGGACTCATGATGGAAAATGCTATCCACTTCCAGAGAGAGAACTGGTGGGCTCTGAATACAAATTGAAGTATTATGTTTTCCCTTTATTTTTCTTGTCTTTGTTTTTGGTTACATAATACGGAAATATGTCTTGCATAATTTCACATGTATAATTGATATAATACTTGCCTTCTCAATGGTTAGGGGAAAGCTGGAGAAAGAGAAATTGGAACTTAAAATTTTTTAAAAGAATTTTAAAAATAAGTAATAAATTTTAAAAAAGAGATCATGGATAATGATGGAAAGACCAATTTCAATTTGGAAATCAGATTGCAGAGACTTAAGAAAAGAGTGAACGATAACTTACTTTTTATAACTATATAGACAAGATGGGAACTAGCAATGGAAAAGTTAAGCATGAAGTCCAAAATTCAGGCCATGAACAAACTTAATGGCACTTTTCTATTTCATAAGAGAACACTGATGTATTTCTGAAGCTCTAAAGGCCTTTCCCCAAATTCCTGCTAAGCTAATGGCCATCTGTATGAAGGAGTAAGCTATTGGCTCTGGGGAATTTATAGATAAGTGGTATTAGAATCCAACTAAGGCCATGAAAGAAAGCCTATTTCTAATTGGAAAATAAAAAAATTTGCAAAGCTAGTCATGGAGTAAGACTGTATCTCTCCCATCCACACCAAATTCTTTTCATGATTATCTATTCTAACTTTACATATTATACCAATTGCAGTGCTCAAAGATGTGATAAGCATAGATCTGGGAGCAGAATTGATGGATAACTCTTTGCCTACTCACTAATCTTTATGCTGGAATCCCAGAGAAGTGAGGAAAACTGAAGTTCTACCAGCACTTCACAGATCTCATAATAGCATGAATTCACCAAGTAATAATTGAATTCTCAAGAGGTGGTGTTTCTTATTTCCATGTTAGATTATTAATCAGATACACAAGAAAATCTAAACTAGCCATAGACTCTCTCCATAATCCAAATCAATGCTAAAAAGTATAAGCAGGCAAAAGAGACCAAATTCTTGTGGTGCAGACCAATATATTCCCTTTATAATATCACCACTCAGTCCCTCCTCTTTCTGTTTGGAAAATTGTAACTGAGAAGGTGGACATAGAGACCCTAAGCCCTCCCTCATTACTTTAGCACAGAAAGAAGTGGTATGCCAAGAAGTCCCTTTCTTCTGTAAAAGGGAAAAATTATGGTTGGGCTGAATATTAAAAGTTTTGGTTGCTAGGAATTGATTGCTCAATTCCAAAATGAAAAAAAAAACCCTCAAGTCATAGTGACTTTTATGGTGCCTTATTTACAATTAGGAAGAGAGAGAGAGAAAGTAAGAAAATCAGATTAAAGATAGGGTAAGATATCTAACCTAGCACACTAAGTAATTTGCTCTGGCCCCTGGCTCAACCCAGGCAGGACTAATTAGTCCTCAGCCTTGAGCCAAGGGCCTGGGGATGAATACAGCAAAGGCTTCAGTCATGAAGCCTCTCTCAAGAGGAGAGTCTCTTTGGGAAAAAACCAGGAAGGAGTCAGGTCAAAAGGAGAGATTTAAGAACATTCTCACCAAGTCCAAGGTCTCAGGCCCAGTAAGCGGAGTCTCCAACTGCAAAGAATGAAGAACTCTCCCACAGGAAGTTGTAACAGCCTTTTAAAGGTGCTTCTTTTGCATCACTTCCTGTGCATTCCTTCTATTTTACGTGTACCAATCACAACAAAGGCTTTGCTTAGGACTGCCCAGAGGGCAGTCAGTAAATTCTGATTCGTCACCCACTCTTGTATACATGGGTCACAGACCTCCTCCACTTGAAGATTAGGTGGTAGTGTTTACACTTTTAGTGATTTAATTTAAAAATAGGCAGGGTAGGATTAATCCCATCTTCATACTCCCCAGCACCTGGCTGGGTCAACATGGTTGCCTACAACATGGTGGCTACAACTTGTTGACTTAATCTGCTTGGCCACATCTTGTTATTCTTAGCAATCTCAGCAGAAGGGAGCACCTAATGAAGTTTCATAGCCTGGGAGAGAAACCTTATAGCTTCAGTTTAGAATCAGATGGTTTTGGGGGGGGACTGAGGGGGTGGTAATGAGAAAAAACTTCACAAAAATATCCCAATTCAATATTAATTTTCTACAACCATAACCTTTACCTGATTAACATAATACTCCAGTCACTGAGCAGGCTACTCTAGAAAATAATGAAATGAATGCTCTGGGAAGTCTTAGGCACCTTTAAAGAAATAATGGTCTTCCCATCCCCACTGAACACCCTTTGCTGGAGAAAACCCAACTTTGGAGCCCTTAAACATTTCTACCATTAGCATATTTATACATAGCAACTCCTTTCAGGAATCTCTGAGGTCAGAGTGGAAACAAAGGACTAGGGATCCTAATTTCCCTCGTAAGAAATCAAATAATCCCAGAGCAATGAATCCAGAGCAAACTGTGATAGCAAGTAAAGCACAGGGATTGGCAGAGGTCATCAACCTTTACTATGGAAATTGCATCCCTCTCATAACTGCCTATCCTGAGTGGTTCTTGTCTATCCTGAAGTTCACCACATTGGGTCTCTCCAGTATGCCAGAAGCTTTCCTTAATTTCTCCTGCCATCATTAAGGCTATCGGTTTCTATCTACGTCATCTCTTATGACAGCTTCATGCCTGAACCATCTTCTTTCTGAATCACACACTTCCTTGATGGCATCTTTTACTCTTCTTTTTCAATGATCCTTGTTTTATGTTGGAGCATGCTCATAATCCACATGCCCATTTCTGTTGTCTTCTCTGGGAGGGAAATCTTCAGATAGATTGAAGGAATTTCAGTTCAGTTGGAATACTTTTAATTCTTTTGAGATAGTTGTATCCTGCATCTTTTAGCAATGTTACACTCATGACTTTATTGAGAAGATGGGCTTGTTTCTAGAACTTTGAAGTTAGGAAAAGAGCTTAGCCTCTTCCTGAAGGCATTCCAACCCGCACTCTTCCTCGTATGTAATTTTAGGCCTAACATGTCCATTTGGACTCTCTGATACATATACATAAACATGCATATATACATAGATATATAAGTAGATAGATATACATAAGCATATAATGATGGATGACCTCTGCAGGTTTTACATCCAACTACATGATGTAATCTAGGCAATAGAAATTCTTCACTTCTCTTGTTTTTTCTATTTATTTGGGAGAATTAATTTTTGATTTCCTAGGTTGTCTTTTTTTAATCACATTGCCAATTCATTGATTTGTTCTTTTGATGAAAGCAAGAAATTATGGTATGTTGTCATCATAATTTTAAACGGAATTATTGATTCTATACTTTGTTATTAAACCTGATTATTCTTTAGAGCTATTAGATTCCAACCAATTTTTAATCTTTTCTTTAGAGGCCCTTTATTATAATTTTATTGTATTATGTAAGAGATCAAATTATGCAATTACATATTATGAGATGTGGTCAATATTTCTGGGGTGGTTGCATTTGTGAGGATTTTATGTCCCAACACATGGTCAGTTTTTATGGTAGTATGTTCTTTTCTATCCCCATTCAATATTCTTCAGTGTTCTATCATCTTTAGCTTTACTTAAATTCTATTCAGGCCCTTAATTTTTTTGGCTAAAATTTATCTGTGTCTGAGACCAAGTTTAACGTCCTTTAAAAATTAAGAAGCTATCCCTTGGGTGTATATGTTTAGTATCAATATTAATTCATTGTCTAATAGCAATGTAGAAAACTCTAATTTCCCTGTATATGCCATTAATTAGAACTATTTTTGCTTCTTTTCCCCCCTCAGATTGTAATTGTCACTCCTGGCTTTACTTTAGCTGTAGCAGAATAGATTCTCCCCTCATCCCTTTACTCTAATTCTGTGTATCTATTTCAACTGAGTTTCTTGAAGATATGTTGGATTTTGGTTTCTAATCAAATGTGCTATCCTTGTCTATTTTATTGGTGAGTTTATTCCATTCATGCTCTCAATTTTTTTTTTTTAAATTTTAAACCCTTAACTTCTGTGTATTGACTTATAGGTGGAAGATTGGTAAGGGTAGGCAATAGGGGTCAAGTGACTTGCCCAGGGTCACACAGCTGGGAAGTGTCTGAGGCCGAATTTGAACCTAGGACCTCCTGTCTCTAGGCCTGGCTCTCAATCCACTGAGCTACCCAGCTGCCCCTATGCTCTCAGTTTTAATTGCTATATATTTGCCTCTGTCCTATTTTTAATACTTTTTGTTTTTCTGTTCCTTAAGTGATTGTTTTGCTTATGACTAATTCTGGCCCTAAATACCCTGGCCCCCTCACCCTCTACCTTATTACCCCCTTCATTCCTTCTATTTTCATATTGGGTTAAATGAATCTCTGCATAAAACTATGTTTGTGTATGTATACTCTTCTCTCCTTTGAGGATCAGAGGTGTAAAAATGTCACCTACTTCTCCTTACCCCCTCCACTTTGTTGTTTAGATTTTCACCTTCATACTTCATCTCTGTGAAAAAATTTCCCACATTTTTCCTCTTCTTTCCTTCTTCTATGGTCAATAAATATTTATTAAGAGCTTACTTTGTGCCAGGCACTATGCTAAGCACTGAGAATGCAAATACAAAAATACACACACACACACACACATATATAAAATCCTCTCTGCCCTCAAGAAGGTAATAATCTAATGGCAGAAGGGAAGGGGAGAAAATGCAAAAAGAAGCTGAAAAGCAGGGAAGGGGGAGAGAGGGAAAGGGGCCATGGCAAAGAAGGCCCCATTAGAGCAAAAAGGTGAGAAATGAGTTGTCTGAACAGAACTCCCTCCTTAAATGGAAACTTTACCATTCATGAATCAATTTTCCAATTAGAAGGGCAGATAGAAATGATGAGGTGGAAGAACCAAGGCTGAGGGGATCTTGCAGGATGTTTTTTCAGTAATTAATTTCCTGGAGCATGGTGGAAAAGACAAGAGAAGTCTATGTAGTGCATACTTCCTCTCCTTTCTGCCCACTCCTCCCAGGGTATTCCTATTCACACTTTACATTCTTTTTTAAAGATCATCAATACATAAGAGAAGCACTCTCAGGTCCTCTGTCAAATTGCATTCCCTCTTTGGAGTTATATATATCATTTCTCCATATAAGAACAGAAACAGTTCAACTTCAGTTCATTATGATTGCACATTGTTGTCTAACTTTTTATGCATCTCTTACCTTGTGTTTTGTATAGGTCAAATTTCTTACTCAGCTCTGGCCTTTTCATCAGGAATGCTTGGAAGTTCTCTATTTCATTAAAGGGACATTTTCCCTGGTTGGATTATATTCATTTTACAGGCAAGTAGTTCTTGGCTGTAAGCCTAGATCATTTGCCTTCTAGAATATCATATTCCATGTCCTCCCTGGTGGCTGGTAAATCTTTTATGATCCTGACTTAGTTCCTTGGTACTTGAAATTCTTTTTTGTAGATGTTTGCATTTTTTTTAACCCAGGAGCTCTGGATTTTGGCTACAATATTCCTGGAGGTTTTCATTTTGGGTCTTCTTTCAGGAAGTGACTAGTGAATTTTATTTCTACTTTACCCACTGGTTCTAAGAGATCTGGGTAATTTTAAGATTTCTTGAAATGATACCTAAGGCCAGCTAAGTGGCTCAGTAGATAGTGAAGATGGGAGGTCCTGGGTTCAAATCTGAACTCAGGCACTTCCTAGTTGTATAACCCTGAGCAAGTCCTAGTCCTTACTTCTCTTCTGCCTTGAGACTAATACTAAGTATATGTATGTACACACACACACACACACACACACACACACACACACACACACACACATACAGATAATACCTAGGCTTTTTTAAGGCACTTTTTGTAGGAAGCCCAATGATTAGGGGTGTTTTTCAAGCAATTTATTTTTGCTACAACATCTCACATTTTCTTCTGCTTTTCTAATCTTTTGATATTCTACTATTTCTTTATTTCTTATGGAGACATTAGCTTCAATTTGGCCAATTGTGTTTTCCTAAGCCTTCCCAGACTGGAAAAATGATTCATAACTTTTTCTTGAATTTTGAAAAATAAGAAATTGGTCTAGTGTGTTTTCTAGATTATTCTGAAGGTTTTGTGGAGGAGCTAGGCTGTACTTCTTGTTGCTCTATCACCTTGCCTCCACCCCCGACCTAATGTTAAAAAAACTCTATGCTCCTGGAAAATACCTTTTAACATCCATTTCATTAACCAGTTTTCTCCCTGACATGAATTTTCTGGTGCCGATTAACAGGTTTTTCAAGAAAACAGCCTTTCCACATTCATTTCATTTATAAGATTTTTCTATAGCATAAATCCTATGGTGTATATATTTTGATCTGCTTTCTGACTGAAGACATTTCTACATTCAAACTACTCATAAGGTTTCTCTCCAGTATGAATACCATAGTCATAAATAAAAGCTACCCTCTGACAAAAGGCCTTCCACATACATTATTCTCAAGTATGAATTTCTGGTGTCAATATTAGGACCCTGGACAAAAATGTTCTTACATTAATTATATACATGAGATTTCTAACAAGTATGAATTCTATGATGTAGAATCAGCATTAATGAAGATCTTCACACATTAATTGCATTTATAAAGTTTCTCTCCAGTATGAATTCTCTGATGTCTTCTAAGGTATGAATTCTGGCTGAAGGTTTTCCCACATTCGTTGCATTTATAAGGTTTCTCTCCAGTATGTCTTCTCTGGTGTTGAGTAAGATCTGCTCTCTTAGAGAAGGCCTTCTTACATTCATTACATTCATATGGTTTCTCTCCAGTATGAATTCTCTGGTGATGACCAAGATTAGAACTGCAAACAAAGGCCCTGCCACATTCACTGCAGACATAAGGTTTCTCTCTGGTATGGATTCTTTGATGGTCAATAAGGTGTGATTTACAGCGGAAGGCCTTCCCACATTCATTACACTCATAAGGTTTCTCTCCGGTATGTGTTCTTTGATGCTGACTAAGATTAGTGCTCCGGACAAAGGTCTTCCCGCATTCAGTACATTCATAAGGTTTCTCCCCAGTATGAATTCTCTGATGAACTATAAGGTATGAATTTTGCTGGAAGGCTTTCCCACACTCATTGCATTTATACGGTTTTCCTCTAGTATGTGTTCTCTGGTGTCGAGTAAGTCCAGTGGCCCTTAGGAAGGCTTTCCCACATTCAGTACATTCATAAGGCTTCTCTCCAGTATGAATTCTCTGATGTCTTTGAAGGTATGAATTCTGCTGGAAGGACTTTCCACAATCATTGCATTCATAAGGTTTTCCCCTAGCATGTCTTCTCTGATGTCTCATTAGTTCAGAGGCCCGGAGGAAAGCCTTTCCACAGTCGTTACATATGTAAGGTTTCTCTCTAGAATGAATTCTCTTATGCTCATTAAGGTATAAATTACAATGGAAGGTTTTCCCACATTCATTGCATTTATATACTTTCTCTTCAGTATGAAGTCTCTGATGTTTTTGAAAACAGGAAGTCCGGCGAAACACCTTTCCACATTCATGGCATTCATAAGTTTTTTCTCCAACATGTACTCTCTGGTGTCTAATAATTTCATAGCCCCTAAGGAAAGCCTTCCCACATTCACTACATACATAAGGTTTCTCCCCAGTATGAATTCTTTGATGTTCAGTGAGCTGTGATCTCCAATGAAAGGCCTTCCCACATTCACCGCATTCATAGGGTTTCTCTGTACTATGAATTTTCTGATGCTTCCTAAGATATGAATTCTGTTGGAAAGCCTTTCCACATTCAGAACATTCATAATTTTTTTCCCCTCTGTGAATTCTCTGGTGCAGAGCAAGTTCAGTGTTCTGGAGAAACCTCTTCCCACATTCATTACAATCATAAAGTTTCTTTCCAGCGTGTACTCTACATTTTTCAGTATGATCAAAATTATAGCTAAAGGATTTCTGACATTTACTGTCTTTAGACAATATTTTCTTTAAATAGGTTCTATTATATTGTTTTATAGCTGAGTATTTTATGAAGCTCTTTCTCTGTCTGTTATATTTATGCAGAAGATTCTTTCCTACAAAAAATTGCTTGCGTGGCTCTAGATTATAGCTTCTTTCATTTTTGTATTCATGGACACTCATTTCATTGGGGGGTTTCCTTTGAGTGGTATTTACTCGTCTTAAATGTTGGTCCTCTTTGCTCTGTTCTTCCTTTAACTTCAAATTACATTCCCAGTCTCTTCCCACCGATAAGATTAAAGGAGCATCACTCAAGGGTCTTTTCTCTGATAATTCTTCCACAGTAAGGCCATGCTGTGGAGTTGACTTTTTGATTTGAAGCTTAGTGTCCAAATCTGAAAGAAATAAGAAGTGTAAATGCCCTCTTTTCTGTGGGTGAATCTCCTTTCAAAAAATAATTTCTCTTTTGTTTTCTTAATTTTCTTCATGTTATTAGTCACAAAGCTGGGGTCAATGGTTATATCTTTTCAGATTTACTCGGTATCAGTTCTTGAAAAGAGTCAAAATAATATTCTATTACCTTGATTTACTGCAATTTACTCTAATAATCCCCACTGTAAGCAGCACAGGAGATCAGTTTAGCCAGGAATATTTCTATGCAGAATTCTTGTGACTTTCATGCTTGGGGCAGAGCCCCAGTAAGGTAATCACCCGGTAAAAGGAAAGATCTTAAAGCTCTTTTGTTCTGCTTCCAAAAAGCACAGATCTATCAAGGCTGTAAACCATTCTTGGTTTGCAACAACATTTCAAATGATCCATTTAACTGTGTCTATCTTATGTGCTAACTCGAGGGCACAAAGAGGTAGATCTCAGAGTGGTTTTAACTTGAATTTCCCTGATAAAAAGAAATGAACCCTTTTCATTTGATTAATTTTGGTGTTTCCTTTCTTTCAAGAACTGCCAGTTTAGGTACTTGAACCCCTTGTCTATTGGTGAATTGATTTGAGTCCACTTAGCACCAATTGGAGCCTGGAGCCTAGTTCAAAGGGCTTATCGTGCAAAGCAAAGAAGTGAAGAGTAGAGAAGCAGCTCCTCCCGGCTCCCTCAGAGTCCACTTTAGGTCAGACTTCCCACCCAGGGCTAATTCTTGATAATGTCTCAAACAGAATGGAATCAGCCCGAAGACCTCAGGAACCAGATTTGTCTTTTGGGCTTGTGAAGAGAAGAGGGAATGGTGGAGGGCACCTTTCTCACCTCCAGCTTCTTCTAGCAGACTATCTGGTTTGGGGGCAGCTAGGTGGTTCAGTAGATAGAGCACCAGGCCTGGAGATGGAGTTGCTGTTGTTGAAATCTGGCCTCAGACTCTTCCAACTGTGACCTTGGATAAGTCACTTCACCTCCACTGCCCAGCCCTGAGTGCTCTTTTGCCTTGGAGACAATGCACAGTTTGATTCTAAGATGGAAGGTGGCAGCCCAAGACCTGGACATGGTCTGGCACCTGCAGCCCTGCCCAGCCTTCATCCCCAACTTCTCCTGAGAAGTCCTGGGGAATAAAGGAGGGGCTATGGGAAGGGCGGGGCAGCAGTGCCCACTCAGGGATGGCATCAGGCTTTTGTCCCTCCGTGCCAGATCGAGGCCACAAGAAAGGATGAACAAGACCAGAAGGATGGGAGAAGTCAGGCCAGAGGGAGGCAGCAGAGCTTGGACTATTTCCCTCTCCACCCCCCTCCCCCCCCCAGGCCTGGGCACCAGGGGTGACCCTCAGGCCCAGAACAGTCCCAACCGCAGGTATTTCCTCACTTACCTGTGCAGCTGCTGCTTGGAAATGGGTCCTCAGGCACCCAGGGCATGTCCCCTTGCTCCAGATGAGAGATCACCTCTGGCTGGGCACCCACAAAGCCTGCTGGGGAGGAAACAGCAAAGGAGGGGCAGAGACACCCCAGAATTCAACCCCAGCCCCTCTCTCTTCTAGGAACAGGATGCTGGGCTGGTGGCGGGGGGTGGCAGTGCAGGAGGCAGAGGGAGGAGGCCCTGGCAGGTATCCTAAGAGACAAAAGGGTGGGAATGGGGGGGGGTAAAGAGTGGGCAAAGGGGGCACAGCTGGGCATTGGGGACAGCTTCCAGCCTGAGGGACTCGAGTGAAGAGGCCAGAGACCAGGACTGAGACCAGGAGCACCCGGTGGCATCCCCTGCCCACAGGAGCCCCGCTCGGTGGCTGTCTCCTGCCCGCCTGGCCCTGGACATGGCCCCAGCACCCTGGGGGCAGAGCCGGTGCCCAGGCCCTTACCTAGCCACACCAGGGTCCCGTAGTTCTCCAGCATCACCTCCCTGTACAGCTCCTTCTGGGCCTGGCCCAGGAGCTTCCATTCCTCCGGGGAGAAGATCACAGCCACGTCTTGGAATGTCACCATTCCCTGGAACATTCATGTATTTGCTCAGGAATCAGGGGGATCCCAGCGATCCTTAGGGGGGGTCAGGGAGCAAAGTGGGGGCCCCAGCAGAGTCTCCCTGTGGAATCTGGGGGCTCAGAGTCAAACCTTCACTTCCTTCTTCCTGACAGAAGCTGAGACAGCCTCAGAGGGGGCTCCTCTGTGAGGAATGAGCTCTCAGACCCCAAAATGGGGCCACATTCCACCCCTGGGGAAGGACCTGGAGCCCCGAATGCTGTGCTCCTGGGGGGAGGGGCCCCCTGGGGATCTATCTTCTCGGGCTGCGCAGAGAGCAGGCCGCCGGGCAGTGAGGGGTTGGGGGGGGGTGTGGGGAGCCCATGGAGGTGCCCCTTTGGGGAGGAGAGGGCCAATGGAGGGGTTCTTTGGGGGAGTCCTGCTCTCCCTGGGGGCGGGGACAGGACACCCTGAAGGGCACCTTCTGGGGACCGTGGAGGGCAGGGCGGCGGAGGAGGCCACGACCCTTCACAAATGACGCCTTCTGGGATGGAGAGGGTCCCGCTCACCTGGGAGGCCCCTGCTCCGGGGGGCCCAGGCGCCATGGCTTCGTCTCTGCTCTTCCACCCCTTGGACCAGGCAGGGGCCTCTTCTGGGGAGGAGATGGGATCCGTGAGAGGTGAGGGGAGCAGGGGGGCTGTGCCCCTGGAGGAGGGCCCACAGAGCCAAAGGCAGGGCTTTGGGAACTAGGGCAAGGGAGCACACCAGGATCTGGGGCCAGGCCAATGTCTGTGTGCGGGGTGGGGGAGTGGGGGGTGGCGCACTGAGGCAGCAGACCCTGGAGGACCCCGAGAGAGTATTTCACAGGCCAGGATCCGGGAAGACGCTGGGGGAGGAGCCACAGGACAGGGATGTGGTCTCAGGTCCCGCTCCCAGCCTCACCAATGGGCGCCTCTCTTGGGGGGCGCGGGTGGTTCTGCGCAGGCGTGTGGTCCCCTCTTCTCTCCTTCCCCAAAAATCCAAAGAGGGATGGACAAGGGGTAAGCCCGAACCTGCCGGCTCCATCTGGGCTGCCCGTCAGGGCTCCTTCCCCTCTGGCCCGGGGGCCCAGAGGCCCTGCCTCACCTCCAGGGCTTGGGTTCAGGGACCTTCTGCAGTGCAGGTCCGACTGTCAAAGGCAGAGGGCCCGGAAGTTAAGTCCAGCACTAGTGCCCCTTCGCTGTGCCTTCTGGGAAGCGTAGTTCAGAGGGTGCGCATGCGTCAAAAGGATAGCCTGCTCAGATTCGTGAGGAGCGAGGACAGCTCCTTTGTCGGACTGCTGGTGGTTGTCCAGCCCCCTGGGTGACCGTGGACTGGGCTGGGCGGGAAGGGACGGATGGTCAGGGGCAGAGTCTCCCTGAGTGCGGACATTCTGATGAGGGGGCCCTCGCCCTGTGCTTTAAGCCCCGCAGCAGTCGTCGGGGGTGGGGACCCACCCCCGCCCCCCACCCTCTCCTCCAGACATTCTGATGAGGCCCCCCCCCCC
>NC_058130.1:789502403-789537482 GCF_016433145.1 Gracilinanus agilis | reverse complement strand
ATTCTGATGAGGCCCCCCCCCCCCCGAAACCCGGGGAACGAGTCGGGTCTTTGCGGGCTCCTGAGGTCCCCAGGCTTGAACCCGAGACCCCGGTGGCCCAGTGGGCTGTCCTTAGTGCTGAACTTGCTGGGGGCTCTTTCCCTGGGAGCCTGAGGAGAGCTCGGGGAGGGGATGATGCCCTGCGCCTCTTCGAGGGGCCTCAGTGGGTGTGCGTGCCTTGCCTGCCTGCCTGCCGTTCTTGACTGAGCCCCTGATCGCGGCTCCTTTGCCGCTGGTAATGCCGCCCTGAAGCTCCGTAAAACCCGGCCCTCTGTATCTCCCTTTGCTCAGCCACCTGGCAACTCCCCATCTGCTGAAGAGAATTCACTTTGGGGCTTTCTACCTTTGCCTGCTCTTCTCTTGACCTCCAGGTCACTGACCAAGGTGGGAGCCATGAGTCTCCAGAAGGATCCTGGGGCCTCTAGGTTGAGGTATTCTCCCAACGGCCAAGCCCTGGAATACCAAAAAGGGGAAAGAATCTCTTCTCTCAGAGCTGAGGGGAAGAAGGTCTGCAGGAAGGGACAAGGGACTGTGTAAATGGAATTAGCTCGAGCCCATTCATAGTCAAAAATCTGCCCATCCTAGGCATAGAAATGATGTAATCCTCACCTTCCCTAGTGGGGAGAGGAGACGAGTTACCCACACGTGACAATGAGTAGCAAATCAAGAACAAGGGACGGCCCTTTGGGCAGTCCAAATCAATGTAGAGACTGATGAAGGACAGGATCTCTTTAAGTATGTTACTCACTTCCTGTGGAGGCAGTTCCCGATTTGAACTTGGTGCTGAAGGAGCTCCTGAGACCACAGAACGCTTCCACTCTGTATTGTCACGTGGGTAAGTTAGGCTGACTTCTTTGGCCTAGCTGGGCGGCTTCCAAACTCTGCCTATCTGGCTGTTGTGCCTTGTGGCTTACAGCCTCATTTATTTAGCCTTTTAACCCTCTCTCTCCGTCCAGGCCTTTGGCCTGGACTAGCCTCTCCCTTTCTCTTTATTCCTACTCTTTACCTACCAGATTGTAAATAAACTCCTCAACCCCATACTAACTTGGGTCTGATTTAATTACGGAATCAATCTGAATTGTTGATTCCTGGCGGCCACACTTTAAATATATATCTATAAATACCCTACATTTTCCCTCTTACAGGACCGAAGAGCACAGTGGAGAGTGGAACTGGTTCACCAAAGGCTCGGGATGGGGACATTAAGAGGAGAGCTAGTACAGAGAGAGATCTGAGGGGCCAGTGTGGATGAAGATAAGGAAGACACACAGAGAGTGCTTGAAAGCCAATAGACTGTGATTGGATAATGGAATTTCTGTGTTCTTGAACATGGAAGTGGTGCATCTATGGGCTGGTTGGTTGGTTGTTGCCCTTTGTTCTTGAACTGGACTGAAATGACACTATTGATGTCCTTTAACTTGCACATAAATCGGATTTAAGTGAGGCACAGCCGCACAAAGTTCTTGTCCTTAGTTCTTCCAGAGCCAACATCCCAAAGTGCAGAGGGATGTATGGGGTGTTCAGGGAAGATCAGTACCTCTGCTGCAAGGACTACTGAGCCCCTTTTTCAGGGCTGGGCATCCACCTCTGCTGTCCATCTGCCAACCAACTCACCTTTGGCTACAAAAAAACTGTAGCATAAGGGGGTAGCTGGGTAGCTCAGTGGATTGAGAGCCAGGCCTAGAGACGGGAGGTCCTAGGTTCAAATCTGGCCTCAGACACTTCCCAGCTGTGTGACCCTGGGCAAGTCATTTGACCCCCATTGCCTACCCTTACCACTCTTCTGCCTTGGAGCCAATACACAGTATTGACTTCAAGACAGAAGGTAAGGGTTAAAAAGCAAAACAAAACAAAACAAAACCATAGCATGGATGGAGGTCGCACTCATGTAAAACACCTTTGAGGGTAATCAACATGCTAAAACCGATTGGTGAATTAGTCTTCACCCATGTGAAGAAATCCCCCTGCAGAAGGGGTAGGTGGGAACGATTTGTTCCAAAGACCATAAAGACAGTGGAAGTGAATGTTGTGAAGTGCTTAGAACTTGGTAAGATCTAAGAAACCAAGGTCATCCACTGCATCCACAGCCATCAGGCCATCTTGACTTTTGTCTTGCCACTGCACTTTGATGACTCTGGAAGAGGAAAGGAGGGCCAAAACTTTGTGCAGCTGTGCCTCAGTTAAATCCAATTTATGGGCAAGCCAAAGGTCATCAATGGTGCCATCTTGGTCCACTTCAATGACAAAGGACAACAACCAGTTGTAGCAAGATCCAAAACTTTATATTTAAAATTTTTTCAATTATACACATACACATATATTTCCCTCTCCTTCCCACCCTCTACCTCATTGAAAAACAAATTCTATGTAACCAACAGTCAAGCAACATCCATTCCTTCACTGGCTATATAAAAAATACAAGCCTTGTTCTACACTTTAACTGTATCTATCATCTTTCTCAGAAAGTGGAAAGTATGTCACACCATACCAGGTCCTCTGTAATCACTAGTGATCACTGTAGTGATCACAGTTCTTACAGCTTTCAAAGTCATTTGACTTTACAATGTTTTGTATAAATTGCTCTCCCTATTTTTTTTTTGGCACATTAGAAAAATTTCCACAATTTTATAATATTGATGTGAGAGTAAACATATTTCTTCTGCAGCTTCTTAGCTAAGCTTGTCTCCTTGAAATCAATAGTTCTTCTTTTTCTTATAGCATGGAAGTATTCCATCACCTTCATATACCACACCTTATTCAGGCATTCCTCAGTTGATGAGCAAATCCTTTCATTTTGGGGTTTGTTGCTGCCACTAAAAAAAACACTGCTATAAATATGTATGAACATATAGGACCTTTTTTCCTTTCCTTTGGAATTTTTTTGGGGTTCAGGCCTAACAGAGGGATAGCTGCATCTAAGGATATGTACCCCTTAGTCACTTTTTTGGTGTATCTCATTTCCAATTACTTTCCAGAATGGTCATACCCATTTACAGATCCACCAGCAATGTGTCAATGTACCTCTTTTCCCACAATCCTTCTGATAGTTAGCATTTCCCCTTTTGTCATATTTGTCCATCTGATGAATATGAGGTAGAATGTTAGATTCACTCTAATATGTTTTTCTCTAATTAGTAGTGATTTGGACCATTGTTGGTTTGTTTTAAACTTTTACCTCCCATCTTATAATTAATACAATGTATTGGTTCTAAGGCAGAAGAATGGAAAGAGCTAGGCAATAGGGGTTAAATGATTTGCCTAGGATATAGCCATACAGTTAGGAAGTGTCTGGGATCATATTTGAACCCAGGACCTCCTGGCTCCAAGCCTGGCTCTCTATCCACTGAGTCACCTACCTGGTCCCTCCACCCCAACTGTTGTATTTTAGCTAGCTAGGTGACACATCAGAATGCAGGGCCTCAAGTTGAGAAAGTTTGAATTTAAATTCTGCCCGAGATGTTTACTAGTTCTGTGTTCTTGGTCAAATCATTTAATCTAATCACTGTCTGCATCAGTTTCCCTGACTGTAAAATGGGAATAACAATTGCATCTGTCTTTGAAGATTACTGTCAGGATCAATGAGTTAACTAACATATGTAAGGTGCTTTGCAAAGCTTTTAGTCCTATATAATTAGTAGCTTTTAAATTATTATTATCATATGATTAAATATAGCCTGGATTTCTTCTCTTGCAAACTGCCTGCTTGTATCCTCAGGTCATATATCATTGGGGGGTGGGAATGGCTCCTATTTTTATAAATTTAAATCTGTTCCTTACATATCTTGGAAATGAGATCTTTATCTGAGGAACCTGATATAATTGATTTCCCCCTGCCATTGTTTCCTTGTTGATCTTAGCTTTATTAGGATTGTTTCACAAAATATTTTGAATTTTATATAATCAAAATTATGCATCCCGTCTTCTGTGACCCTTTCTATTCCTTCTTTACTCATGAACTTTTCTTCTTCTATCTATATATTTGATAAGTATTTTTTCCCACAATTCCTTACTTTATTATGATGATATCCTATAGTTGAATTTTAGACAAAAACTATAAATTTAACCATATTAATAGCAAAGCCCCAAAAGTATATGATTATATCAACAGATGCAGTAAAGGCTTTTGACAAAATATGACAACCATGGTTGAAATATTATAATACTGAGGAATAAAAGTGTTCTTGTTTTTTTGTCATTTTCAGTTGCCTCTGATTCTTTTTGATCCCATTAAAGGATTTCTTGGCAAAGATACTGGAGTGGGTTGCCATTTCTTTCTCCAGCTCATTTAGCAGATGATAAATAAATATATCTTTCCATAAAGTGGCAAAGAGTGTATATATATATACCTAAGAACACTGAACACTATGTGTAATGGAGATAAACTAGAATTGTTTCCAATAAAATCAAGAACGAAACAAGGATGTCCACAATTTCCACGTCTTTGTGACATACTAGAAATAGGGAATAATTGTAAGTTAAAAAAAACTATCACTCTTTGTAAGCAATGTGATAGGGTACTGAAAGATCCTAAAAAAGTTAATTGAAACAATAACTTTAGCTAATTTGCAGGATATAAAATAAACTCATATAACTAGCCAGCATTTCAACATAATGCAAATAAAACCCAGCAGGACACAGAAATTCCATTTTATTTAAAAACAATGCATAAAATTCTCCAGAGAGACCATCTACCAACATAGACACCAGAAATATGGAAATATATTTATACAAAAAGCTGTTTACAGAAATAAAGACAAACTTTATTTAAAAAAAAATACCAAGCTGGGGGCAGCTGGGTAGTTCAGTGGTTGGATAGCCAGGCCTAGAGATCGGAGGTCCTAGGTTCAAATCTGGCCTCAGACACTTCCCAGCTGTGTGACCCTGGGCAAGTCACTTGACAAAACCCTTACCACTCTTCTGCCTTGGAGCCAATATACAGTATTGACTCCAAGATGGAAGGTGAGGGTTTAAAAAAAATTTAAAAAAAAAAGAAAAAAGAAAAAAAGAAAAATACCAAGCGCTCCAGGGAAGGATGAATCAATACAGTAAAAAGAACAACACTACTTACATCAATTTACTCACTTAATGTCTTAATAATTAAGATCTCAAAGAATTCCTTAAAGAACTAGAAAAAAATAATAAAATTCATGGGGTGGAGCAAAAAATGCCAATAATCTCAAGCGAAAAAATGAAGAGAAGCAGGAATAAAGAAGGTGCCGCAGTGCCACATCTAAAACTAAATGATTCAACAGTAATTCTCAAAATAGTTTTGTATTGGCCCAAAGTACATCAATCAAGGGGAAATATTTGGCATACAACACAAAGAGGAAATTGTATCTAGTAGCCAAGCAAATCAGTAAGCACAAAGACCCCAGCTACAAAGATAAGAATTCACTGGAACAGGTCAGACACAGAAACAGGTCAGTGACATTTTTTTGCATTAATTCTTTGTCATTTCCCCCAAATGCTTGGGTATTCACAACTCTACCAACAGTGCTTGAATTCTACGGCACCTCCAACACTCGATCTGCTATTATCCTGGTTATGTTGAAACCCAACCCAACATCGTCTACCCATTCCTTTCCCTTCTTATACCTGGGATTTGACTAGTAGAACCCAAGGACAAGGGCATCACTATCATCCTTTTAATCTTCTATTTGATTCCATTTCCTGGTCTGTCAAGGTTCTTCCTTATTTTGAATGTCATTCAGGATGTTAATTATGCTTAGCAGGCCTGCACCATCTACACATTCGGTGACCATGCGATCTATGCCTTTATATGAGTCGTTTACAAAAATGGAAAAACAGTCCAGGTCCGAGAACTGCTCCTCCCTAAGGCACTACTATAAAGGCCTCCCAGCAAACTCCCACTAAACCCACACTGAATGTTCTTTGGGTTCAGCCATTTGACTAGATCTAAACCCAATTCTATGAGACGCTAGTCTGCATCCCTTTACCACTGCCAGAACCTAGGCAGCCTGCTTTTATTAGGTTGTGTGAAGTGGATAAAGGGTTTGCTTTCTACATTTTATCAAGACTTTTAAAAATACAATCATTTCCCACTGGTTTGCCTCTGCCCAGCAGAGCCTTCCAATGTAACAAGTAAGTTAAGCAAAAAAAATGAATACTGGGGCAGCTGGGTAGCTCAGTGGAATGAGAGCCAGGCCTAGAGACCAGAGGTCCTAGGTTCAAATCCGGCCTCAGACACTTCCCAGCTGTGTGACCCTGGGCAAGTCACTTGACCCCCATTGCCCACCCTTACCACTCTTCCAGCTATAAGTCAATACACAGAAGTTAAGGGTTTAAAATAAAAAGAAAGAAAGAAAGAAAGAAAGAAAGAAAGAAAGAAAGAAAGAAAGAAAGAAAGAAAGAAAGAAAGAAAGAAAGAAATGAATACTTTGGTCCTAACAGCAAGGGCATGTCACATTTGAAAGAACTGTGGGAGCAGAAACAGTAGAAAAAAACAACTGCTTGGTCACATGGGTCGACAGGGAGATGGCTGGGGATGCAGACACAGTCTAAGATGATCTATAGCTGCTCCCTCTTCCAAGGGGAGAGACGGGAAGGCTAACAGGTCCAGACTGCAGCTCTGTGGCCAGCACACCTAGGAAGGAGGGGAGCTAGCTTTCCAGGATCCCCCCACCCCCTTCTTTATTACAGCTTATCCCTGGCTCCTTTGTCTCTTTTGTTTTGTTTGCTTTGCCCTCATCCTGGTTCCCATTTAGAAGTGAGGAGAAGACAAACTGGCCCCACAGGCAGCGAGTTTGGGGAGAGTTATGTGGCCCATCTTGGTTCCATGACAGAGTTTCTTTTTAAAAATGGTTTTTGGGGAGGGAGAGAACATGAATCATGTAACCATGGAAAAATATTTTTTAAAAAAGTAAAATAAAAATTATATTAAAAAAAAGAAAAATAAATAAATAAAGATGGTTTTTCCTGTACGTGGGGGCAGCGGGGTGGGAAGTAAAGAAACCTTTGCCCATTTAAATCCCAATTTAGAGGCGAGAGGAAAGCTCTCCAGAGGCAGGTAGTTTAGAGGAAGTCTCTTTCCCAACCCAACACACACAAACGTGTTATCTTCCCTTTGGTCACTAGATGTCGCCTGAGACCATTCTATCACGCTACCCACGCTGAAAATCTAGAATCTTCATTCCCTTAAAGACCAGTCAGTGTTGCACCAAGAGCACAACGCCAAGGCACCATTGGTTAAAAAAATAGAATGTTCTTATCGCCCCTCCCCCCCCCCAAAAAAAAACCATGGAGAAAATCTCATTAAGGGAAACCTTGGGTCCTCCCTGGTTAAGAAGAAACAAGATTTCCTCAGCTCTTCAGACTCTGAGAACCAGCAGCTGCCCACACTATCCTCTCGGACCCCTCCCCAATGATGTTCAAAGGTATATTCGTTTTCCCCTCCTGTTGGGTCATTTCTTGATTGTCCCATTACCTACAAGGGTCGTGCTGCTCATTCATCCGCCTGGATGTTTATTTGGTCATTATCTTTTATTCTGCCTTCTAAGCCCTAACCAGGTTGTTCAGCCTCACTTTGACCTCCAACTCTTGCCCCCCTTCGTTCTCTCCCAGAATGGCACCCCTGCAGTGTATCCTCCTCCCTCTCTGATCCGGAGCTCTAGGCAAAGTAGTTTGGAATCCCTGGAATCCTCGCCCAGTCCCCAATCCCGAGTTGTGAATTACTTCCTCCATCTGACTCCACTCACACAGAGCTGGGCAAATTCGGCAAACTGTGTTGACTGGGGCCACTACAAATTTGTGCCACCTAATTATACCTGAGAGCCTGCTGTAGCAAGGCCATTCTTTAACACCTCCCTAAACTGATTCACTAGCTCACTATGCACATCCCCCATTCCAATCTTTGTGGTCTGGCCTGAAACCTCCCAGAGAAATCCCTGTCTACCCTCCTGGCTGAAAAAAAAAAAAAAAAAAAAAAGCTTGGGGCCACTTCCTGAGAGCTCCCTCTTCTTTCTCCCCTTTTTGGTCCACATCACTCATAAAGCTTCTCCCTCTATCTCCTTCCCTCTCCTATCATACTGAAAGATTGTTCAAAGAAAAAGACTGGGCAAAGCTCTTCCGACTCAACTGACTTTATTGTGAGATGTTCACATCACGAGTCGGGGTCTACAGAGGCACCCAGCGTGATGGGAGACCCCCTAGTAGCACATCTGACAGATTATTTATACAACCATGCAAGAACTAGATGCTGCTTCTTTTGCTGGGGAGGACAGAGCTTTTCCTTCCCCCCTGCTTAGGAAGAAGGAGGGTATGACATGAATAATGATGCCATGTGAGGTATCACAAAACTGCAAATCACAGGAAAGAGGGTGCTGGGTGCCACACCTAGGTCAGAGGAGAGGACCCTGAGCCTCATGCCCTCCTGTCTAACCACATGTTATCAGGAGCTGGGGAAATGGTCCTGGACACTGAGGATATAGTGCTTTGAGTCAAGGAAATATTGTATGCTGCAGGGTATTTTTCTCATGAGGACCGATCTTATTTCTATTACAATCTCACAGTAGGATTATGATTTTTAACTATTTTTTTAAAACCCTTAGCTTCCAAGCCTTAGAATCAGTACTTTATATTGGTTCCAAGGCAGAAGAGTGGTAAGGGCTAGGCAGTAAGGGTTAAGTGACTTGTCCAGGGTCACACAGCTAGGAAGTATCTGAGGCCAGATTTGAACCTAGGACCTCTTGTCTCTAGGCCTGGCTCTTAATCTGAGCCACCCAGCTGCTAGTGATTATTCTTATACTCAGTTATTCAATCAACTAACAACTGGGACTATCAATTATTATTAAATCAGCAGTTATAACTTAACTTTCAGTTTATCAATTACCTACCACATAGCAGAATCATTAGCAAAAGCATTTGGAAGATAATTGGCGAAAATTCCTGTTTTATAAGATGGATTTGCCATCCTGTGAAGGCCAACCCCTCTCTATGCACCCTTGACCTTATTTGGAGGCTGTTTATTAATTTATCATTATTAAATAATGAAAATGGGTTGGAGAGAGAAAAGGCACAATCACATGGCCGGTTGCCTAGCTAATCTGAGTCCGTCACTCATCTAACTAGCAAAGAGGCCAGGTGAGCTGTGGAGAGAGTGTCTCCCTAGTTGGACAGCCTTGACCTCAGCCCAGGTCAGACCAGTCTTTCAGATACCAGGAGTCACATGGGAGGAGGCAAGCATCTTCTGGGACACCAGGGAGCCACAAGAGCGAGTGCCCAATCAAAAGGTGGGACTGAGGCTGAAATGGATTTTCAAAGCTTTCCCTTTGAAAAGGTGGGGTGCAAATTTATATTTCTCCAATGGCACAGTGCATAGGGGCAGTGATGGCAAACCTTTTCCAGACCACCTGCTGTGCCACCTCACCCCACCCTCCCCAAACTGGGAAGGGAGGAAGCACTGCCATTGGGCTGCTGGGCAGAGAGACAGGTGATATGACAGAAACGTCAGACGTGGAAGAAGAGGCAGAAGGGAGCCGTTCCCCTGTCTTCTGATAACAAACTCTAGTGGTGGGGGGTGGCATAGGATTACTAGTTTAGGATGTGATTAGAGCCGAGTTCAAATCCTGTTTCAGCCACATATTAGTGTGACCCTGGGCCTATTTTCTCTCTGTAAAAGCCGGTAGGTAGCCTCTCCCTCCCAGGGGCCTTGGAAGCAGGAAAAGACTCATCCTCCCCAAAGCTCTTTGACAACCTTAAAGCCCCGACATAAATGCTGGTTGCAATCATCCCTATTCATCCAACTTCGATCTCTCAGTAACCTCGGCATCCTGGCTTGTTGGGTACAAACACCCCCGCGCCTCGGCCTCCGCCACCCTCACAAAGCCTCTGTACTCCGAATGCGTCATTGCTCTCCCCACTCCGGCCAGGCCTCCCCTCCCCCTGCTCCAGACCCCTGGAGCTCCCGGCGGCTCCGGATGGAAGCCACAGTTTGGCATTCCAAGCCCGTGGCCCCCGGCCTCTTCTCACCTTTGCAGGCTTCCTGCATTCAGCTGGGGCCTACTAGGTCTGTGTGGGAGCCATTACAGTGCGGACTCGCCCCCACCCCCCTCCGCGGGAGCCTCCTCTTCCCCGTCACAGCTGGGCCCTTAATGGACACCCCGGGGGCCAGGGTGCCCCTGTCCTAGCGTTAGTCCAACTCCCTAGGGCCACGGGGTTGGCCTCGGGTGGTCGGGCTGGGGCCCAGAGCCTCCCGTTCCTCAACGAAGACCTCTAAACTAAATTCTCCGGGAACATGGGCCTAGCACAGTAAACGAGAGCCCTTTAGGGATTCCCGTTCCCCTACCCCGCCCCCTGCCAATCATCTCGGTTGCCATAGATGCCCAAGGCAGGAAGGAACAAAGGCGGGTGTACATGTCACTTCCGCCCCGCGGTGGTCCTCCCCTTCCGGTCTTCGGACCGCTGTCCAGGCCTTGGCTCTGCTGCGTGTCTGCCGCCCAGGGGCCTACCCCTACAGTTGTGTCCTTGATCGGACCGAGGCCGATCCCCGGGGCAGAGAAGGCGATCGCGCCGTCGGCGTCTGGCTTCAGCGCTTCGGCCACCCCGGTGGGTTTTCCGGAAGCTGTGCGTACGTCCTGCGCCGTTGGGGTCCGTAGCCTTTGTGGCCACGCCTCTTCCGTGAGCGCCTGTGCTTATTGGACTGTCTGAGGGCGGCAATAGCCAATCAGAAGCGTCTCTGTTTCCCCGCCCCCTCCCTGAGCCTCCCTGAGGCTACTGGAGGCGGTGCCGCAGCTGGGCTCTCGGCCCCCCGGACCCTGGCCACCCCCTCCGGTCCCTGTTCCCTCCTGCCCTCCAGGCACTGTACGAGCCTCCGCCTGCAGTGTCCGGGGCGTGCTACTGAGCGCTAGGGCAATGTGGTCGGCTTTGCTTTGCAGCTGCGGAGACTGAGGCCCGCGGAGGGTCAGTGACTCGCGCAGGGTCACACTCCCGGTAAGTGTCTGAGTTGGAGCACGGGTCCAGATCCCTGCTCGGCCCCTCCACGTGTGCAGGCCGGGTTTAATCCGTGCTCTGTCCAGTCATTCATTCTTTTATTGGGGGGCAGTGCCATTGTACGCAGTCGGTGTTCCTAGCTGCTGCCCGTTCTCTCCTTTCTTCTTCCTGTGTGCCTGTAAGCCTCTGAGGGCAGAGTCTGCTTCGGACTTTGCCTTCTCAGGGTCGTGCACCCGGACTAGCACACAGCAGGCACTTCCTCGGCGCTGGCTGATCGACTAACGGATCCCGAAGGGCAGCCCTCTTGGCAGCTGGCCCTGGTAGCCTTTCCTTCCCCGAGTGGGTGATGAAGGAATGGGCAGTCATGCTGAAAGCCGGGGCCCACCAGGCCCGGGGTTGTCCTTAGGTTTGGACACAGTTCTTGGTCTGACCCCTTAGAGACCGTGCAGTAGCCCAGGTGAAACTGAAGGGAAGAAGCATCAACAGAGCCCCCCTGTGGGCCAGGCACTGTGCTAGATGCCTCACAAATATTCCTTCGTTGAAAGGTGATGACAGCCTGGTGGGGGTGGGGGTGGGGCGGGGCTGGAAGTGGAGACAAGGGAAGACTGGAACCAGAATTGTTGGCCAGCAAGGTTGGCCTTGGGGAGAAAGGAGCTGAGGGCCACCCTTTGGTTCGGAACCTGGGAGAAGTGGAAGATGGAAGAGGAAAGGATCAGAAACTTGTTCTAACTTGTTCTCTTTCCCCCAAAGGCCCCCACCCCCCATCTTCCTATTTTACCTATCACTGTCAAGGATAGCATCTTCCTTAGTCTCAACCTGGGTATCATCCTCAGCTGCTTCACTCTCTAATCATCCTTCTCTGTTGCTTTCTGACTGCTTGCCCTGCCTCAAGTCTCTCCTCCATTCAGGCCTTGAAGCTCAGATGTGACCATGTCACTCCCCTACTCTATAAACTCCAGTGGCTCCCAATTGCCTACAGAATCAAGGATAAAGTCTTCTCTTTGGCAGCAGAGCTTTTCAGTCTTGCTTCTTCCCCCCTCCTCACAATTTTCCCCCTACTATGAACAATTTTTGCTAATTTTCACACAAGCCACTCCCATTCCTGCAACATTCTTCCTTCTCCCTTCCATACCTCTTGGTTTTCTCAAAACTCACCTCAGATTCCCCCTCTGCAGAAAGATGCTGAAGCCTTCCCCAACCCAGCCCCCAAGATCACCTTCCATCTGCTTCCATTGGGCCCAATTATTCCCATGGGGTGTCTTTGCCACCCTGACCGCTTAATTTTCCTTCTCTTTGTATCGGTAGCACAGAGTAATTAATCACCAAATTGTTGTTGATTGATTCGGAGGTATTTGGGAATTAGACTTAGGTAGAAAGACTTCCTGAGATGGGGAACTCTCCAAATGCTGAATAGCGTCCAGGCTCCCCCTCACCATAGGTTGGTGCTGGGGTTGGATTCTTTAGAGCACTGAATCAGTCACTTTTACCTCTGAAATTCCTTGCTTCTTTGGTTTATTATTCCCAGTGTTTGACTGAGATATGTTTGTTAGATTTGATTTTTTAGGTTAAAGGCAAAGAAAGGAATTGTGTTAATAACTGAGTTCCAATTGATCTGAAGTGGTGCAGTTTGGGAGAAATGACAAGGTGGATGTTTGCTCTCCAGTGGAAATGACTCATGATTCTTAGTGGACAATGTGTGCTGTTTTTGCTGATGTCATACTATTGATGTTAGTGTTGCCCTTCTAGGTATAAGTAGACGTTCAGCATTTCCTATAGATTCTCATGGGCTCCTTTGGGGGAGATAACTAGTAAGGCTGACTTTGACCAATACAGCAAGGTGTTAAATGAACAGTTTGAGTCACAGTTTTGTGATGGTGGCTATTCCCATTAGCCTTTCTGAAACCCATTTTTCCCATCTGTAAAATGGGGAGAGCAAGTCATTGCAGCCCCAGCCTTAACTGGTGTTGTTGGCAAAGTACTTTGTAAATTTAAAAAGGCCCGAGTAGCTATGATACACTCTACTATTTACATGATTCAGAATCTCACACTAGCTGAATTACTTAGTGGGTGCTTAGTAAATGTGGGGCTTGGAACCCTGAAGTTTAGGTGCTCTGAGCAATTCTCCTAACTGTCCTGCCACTTTCATTTCTCCTCAGATCCATGTGAAGAATGACCGCTGGGCAAGCACGAATGACTTTAGTGTTTCAGGAGTCAGTGACCTTCAAGGATGTGGCTGTGGACTTCACCTGGGAGGAGTGGGGGCACCTGGACCATGCTCAGAAGGAGCTTTACCGGGAGGTGATGCTGGAGAACTATGGAAACCTGGTCTGCCTGGGTAAGGATGACTTCCCTGGAAGCCAGGATCTGTCTAGGGGAGGGTCTTGGCTTTCTCACTTAGTGAATACTGTGGCGGGTCATCAGGGTTTAGCACTTATGGTTGGGCCTGCAGAGACCAGATGTTGCTCATTCTTTTGTGGCCAGGAGCCACGGCACACATGCTCCATGGTTCCAAGTGGGAGGTGTTTGATTTTTGGACTGGAAACCCTCAGCTTCTTTGTGTTGGCCCTGGATTTGGGCCTCCTCAACTCCCTCTTTCCTTGAGGCAGAGGTTTTTCCCTCAGGTCCCAGTATCAATACTTGAGGATCTGAAAGGTCTCCATCCTATTAGTGGAAGTACATCAAGTG
Organism: Gracilinanus agilis; assembly: GCF_016433145.1. Classification (NCBI taxonomy): domain Eukaryota; kingdom Metazoa; phylum Chordata; class Mammalia; order Didelphimorphia; family Didelphidae; genus Gracilinanus; species Gracilinanus agilis. The sequence continues at coordinate 789,523,811 of NC_058130.1, read as the reverse complement.
AGCCACCAAGCTCAGCACTACCCTGACAAATTTCCTGCGATTTTCTAAGAACACAACCAGAACATTCTTAAGAAGTCTTTTCTTGGGGGCAGCTAGGTGGTTCGGTGGGTACAGAGGCAGGCCTAGAGGCAGGAGATCCTAGGTTCAAATCTGGCCTCTAGTAATTCCTAGCTGTGTGACCCTGGGCAAGTCACTTAACCCCTATTGCCTAGCCCTTACCACTTTTCTGCCTTAGAACCAATGCACAATATTGATTCTAGGATGGAAAGCAAGGATTTAAAAAAAAAGTCTTTTCTCCTGCCTTCTGGGTCTTCCTTTCATGCCTGCCTCTCATGGGAGGATTGGGGTTTAGGGGAGGATAGAATCCTGATGTGACCCTTAGTGCTCTTCACTTTGCCATTGAGCAGGCCTTGCCGTTTCCAAACCAGATGTGATCCATCAGCTGGAGCGAGGTGGAGCACCGTGGTGTCCAGAGGGCTACATCCCAGAAAGCAGTCATGCAGGTGAGTGGGGGACAGCTAATTATTCAGAGCAGTTCAGCATTGGAACATTCTACTCGTGTAATAAGCCAACGATGAAGTGACTAAGGAAACAAAAGATTCGATCTTCTGGGCATGGCATTTAGGAAGCAATGCATGCCAAGGGTCCAGCAAGTTGGGACCAGGCCCCTTTTCAGCTTAGGGCAGGACTCTAAATGCAGGGGGAAACAGACTTTTTATTCATTAAAACAATTACTTAAATAAGGCCAGTTGGTTAAAAGGAAAAATACAATTATTAGGTAAATCTGATTAGGTAACCTAAAACAATTAGGTAATCTAACTGGATGAAAAATTAGGAACTTCCCAAGTTGGGAGGGGGAGTGAACAGGTAGAATTTCTTGAATTCAGGAAGAGAAGTATCCCATTCCTCCTGAAGTATTTGTGAATAATCGAAGGAACATGGAAGCAGTAAAGTTTCTAGATAATACAAATGGGTTGCTTGAGATGTATAATTAAGAGAAAACTCCTTCCATCCATCTTTGGATCATCTGACTGGTCAACACAACCTAGGTCCTTGGATAAGGGTCTCTACACATCACGTACAGGGGGTCCAGTTTCCCAGTCACTCAGGACTGATTAAAATAGTGCCATAAGATTTTCATCCAGTTCATACAATTAAATAAAGCTTTCTCACAGGACAGAATTTGGACTAGGCCCATAATTGAATAGAAGGCAAACTGAGCTGGCTCTAGAATTGAGTCACAAGATGAATTCAGTGGGATTCACTTAATTCCCTCAATTCCCACGACCACTTACTGTCCTAATCCCCTCAGTTTCCTCACCTGAAAGGTGTCTCCAGGACACTCTTGTGAACGTCATGGATCTGGGCAGTCTTTCCCCAGAGAATATCCCTTTATTGGCATCAGGGACCTCACATTGCCAGACAGAAAGGGTAGGAATGCCGTGACTGGGGGAGAGCCCAGCTCCTTATCCTTTCCCATTGGACAGAAGAGCCCTATGGGTGCAAAGATTGTAGAATGCCCTTTGGTCAGAACACAGAACTTACTGCCTAAGGAGTTCTTCTCTTACCTCCCTGGGGATAATTTGTTCTTCCTTTTAAAAATGTACATGGTAACTTGAAGAAAATAATAAAAAGGCTTCTTTGCTTCCATATCCCCTTCCGATCTCTGTTTCTTCTGCTTCTTTTGAAAAATTACATTGCCGTTGTCTTTTTTTTTTTTCATCACAGCTATCTGTCTGTACAGAGCAGATGATTCTGGGTATTTCTACCATCATCATTTCAGATAAGACTCCCTGAATCTCTTCCAATTTGTAGAGAACAGTGGAGGAATGCATTCCTACAGGGTCTTTGGTCAGCTATGACTCAGTCATTCAGCCTTGTTGGTTTTCATCCTCTTCTATTATAGATAAAGCTGCTGTGATTATCTAGAACAGTGATGGGCAAACTTTTAAAGAGGGGGCCAAAGGAAAGGAAATGCTCATCTGTCAGTCTGTTTCTAAGGCAACTCTTTCAAAGTTTAATTGTATTGTATCCTACTCATTGTATTTGTCAGATTAGGAATAATGTCCCGCTGCCTGATAGAACATTTCTGGGGCTGCATCTGGCCCTCAGGCTGTAGTTTGCCCATCACTGATCTAGAAGAAAGAAGTCTTGTTCTCTTTTTAGTTATACTCTCAGGGCACAGACCTGAGATGAGGAGGAAGAAGATAACCATTAAAGCTAACATTTATAGAGCACTCACTAGGTGCCAGCCACGGTCTTCACAACAACCCTGGGATGTAGGTGGTGTTATGTGGGAAGCCAATAAGAGAATAGATAAAAATCTGAGACTCCTCTTTTGACCTCTTTTGTGATTCTTGTGATTTCTTATTGAAAAGTATTGTGGCCTTATTGAAAAGCTTTAAGTTCCTAGCAAACCTGAATTTAAAGGGTTAACACTCTTCCCCTTTGTCCAGGAATGCAGCTGCCTGGTACAGCCAAGACCAAAACTTTAGCAGGGACAATTCAGCCCTGAGAAAATATTCCCTGGCTTGGCTTTCTGATAAGAACCCAGTCAAAATTCAGCCTTGACCTTGTTCTATTCTGAAGCCAATGAGACCTTTTGTGTTTTGATATGACGTAATTTGTAACTTCTGCACACCTGCGAAGTTTCGGGGGGGGGCTTCTTTTGTGTGAAATGAGCCTTGAAATATATATAATAAACTCCATGCTCCTGGAGACAGAGCCAGAAGCATGAGCTAAAAGATCTTCAGTGTCCGTTACTTCCTTATCAACTAAACTGTCCTTATCAGATTATCAGATATGATAAATAGATCTCGAGACTGTTATGATCCCCATTTTACACAGTTGAGGGAACTGCCATCTTTTCTCCATTTGTTTAATAATTTTTATATTTTTATTTAGGTGTTTTTTCATTGTCTTTATCCATGTTTCTTTTGTGCCTCTAATAACTTAATTCTCAAGTATTTGGCATATTTTGTCATTATTATAAATTATATTTCTCTTGAATCATTTCTGGTTTTTGATAGTCATATGCAGAATTGTGAGTGATTTTGGTAGACCTTGTAGATCCCACTCTTCCTAATCACTGTTATCTCAATTAGATTTTTTTTTCCTCCTAAAGTTCTTTGGTTTACAAAATATACCATTATTTCATCTATGAATAGATAGATGTCTTTTAAACTCATTTGCTTCTGCTCATGTCATCCATACTTTATTGCTATTGAAGTATATGCATACATTTTCAAAATGTCAAGGAATAATGGTCAAAGTGGATAGCTCTTCTTGGTGGAAAAGCTTCCAATATTCTTCCACATCACCTTCAGCGTTTGTCATTTTCCTTTTCTGTCATGTTAGGCAATCTCAAAGAGGTGAGGTGGCACCTCCGAGTTGTTTTAATTTGCATTTCTCCATAATCAGGAGTGCTTTAGAACAGTTTTTCATGTGATTATTGCTTGCTTTGATTTCTTCAGGCAACTGTTATTCGGGAAAATCATAAGCTTGTAATGATTTTTCATTTTGTCATTTGGCATGCTTGATTGTCTTACTCTTTGATTAAAATTATATTCTTTGATTATAAGAGATTCTTCTATTATGAATAATTTTCAACAGATTGGCAGTAATTATAATGTTAGATGGTGCCTGAGCTAAGCTTTAAAGCATAGAAGTGAATTCTACAAGGTAAAGGTGAGGAAGAAATATATTCCAGCCCTTTGCAAAGTCACAGAGGTGGGAAATGAAATGTTATGTATGAGGAACTGGTAATGAGTTATTCTGAATGATATAGAGGTCTTAGAAATAAGGCTAGAAAGGTAGGCGGCTGCCATATTGTCATGAGTTTTAAATGCCAGGCAGAAGAGTGCATTTTATTGTAGAGGCAATAGAGAGCCACTGAAGATTTTTGGAATACAGAGTGAGTTGATCAGATCTGAGTTTTAGGGATATTAATTTAGCAGCTAAGTGCAAAGGATGGATTGAAGATAGCAAAGACCAGAAGCATGGAGACCAATTAAAAATTATTAAATAGTTCAGTGTGAGACATTGAGGACTGGACTAATGTGAGAGATGTGTGATGATAAATCAGCAAAGGCAAATAAAACAGAGGGTCAGAGTGGTAATAAGAGACCATAGAGAGATCAGTGACAGTGACAAGTAGTGTTACAACAGCACACAGCCAAGGGCAGATCCCTGAAATGTTTCACTAGATTTATATCAAGCCATTGACGAGTGTTTTCTGTGTCTGGCCATTCAGACAGAGCTGAATTCCCAGAAGAGTACTATCCTGTAGCCCTGGCTCCATGGAATTTACAAATGAAAAGGGATTTGAATGACCATCCTGCCTTGCTCGTAACTGGAAAATCCACTTTTATGTGATATCTCCTTGATCATCTAGTTTTTGCCTGGGCACATCTAGGACAGAGGAACCAATTGCCACCATAGCTTCCATCTCCACTTTTGGTTAGATTTCATTATTAGAAAGGGTTTCCTTTGCCCCAGTTAGATTTGTCTCTTTTTACTCTTTCTGTCATCCCCTTTGTTATCTTACTTACTGTAATCCCTTACTGTTATCCTCTTTGAGCCTAAGTAGAACCCATTAAATTGATTCCTCCAAATACTGCAAACACAGCTTTCATTTCCATTTCCTAACCTTCCATCAAGTGTTCTTCAGCTGAAACATTTTATTTACCTAGGAGCCTATTCACAAGGACCTTTATTATCTGAGTAATGAGTCTGAGAACAGGAGGAACTCTGAAGTGCCTTCATAACATCCCCAATACATAGATCCGGACCAGAGTTAGGCAACAACGTTAGGTCTCTGAAGGCGTGTGTGACTCTATACCTACCCAGCAGGCTCAGAGAGTTGGAAATGAGCACATGCCCTGCTGGGAGTTCCTGGGAAAACAAGTCTACTATTGCCCTACTATTTAGAGCTGTGGGTTGGTAAATGCACTCCTTTGGAAGATCATCGAGGACTTTCACGAGAAGAACATTGTTTAACCTGATAATTACACTACTTACTAGGACTAGGGCCTAAGCCTGGTGGTGTTAAGATTTGCCTCATGAAAATGATCCTAGCTGCAACCTACATGGGGGGGGTGGGGGAGGAAGGGAGAGAGTCCCCATTCCCTTTAAAATTGTGGTATGTGAACATAATTGGATATTGTTATGCTATATGAAATGATAGGAAAAATGCAAAAAAATCTGAGATTCAAAGTAGAAAAAAAATGTATGCTGACAATATGCTAATCAAAGTGGCAAAAAAAATCTTAAAATACACATAAAAGAAAAAAGCCACACATTCAGGGAACAAAATATATTTAACTGTTTTATGTCTTTCAGATTGGGACAGTAGGCCTGAAATCAAAGAGTCATCTCCAAAGTTGGACATTTCTATAAAAGAGTCATCCAGTGAAATACTCACAAGGGGTGGTCTCTCTGTCTCTAAATTGAGAGATGCCAGGGAGTGTGATGCTAGATTAGAGAGACAGCTGAGCCAAGAGGACAGAGATTCTAAACCAGTAAAACTCATTCAAAGGAAAACTCCCAATCAAGGAAGAAGAAATGAATATAATAAACAGGGCAGAAGCATCAATCTAGAACCAGTCCTTTTTCCGCAGTGGAGAGAATCCACTGAAAAAAGTTTTCATGAGTATGACATGCAGAAGAACTTCAGACTGTATTCAGAGCTAAGAAAATGTAATAGCATCTGCTCAAAAAAGATATTTTCTGTGTATAATAAAAGTGGAAAATCTCCCAATTATAATTTAGAACTTACCAAAAAGCGTGGAATACATGTTGGAGAGAAAAGTTATGAGTGTAATTTATGTGGGAGGATTTTCCGTCAGAGCACAGGACTTATTCAACATTATAGAATTCATACAGGAGAAAAACCTTATAAATGTAATGAATGTGGAAAGGCCTTCCGTCAGAGCTCAGGCCTTATTCAACATCATAGAATTCATACTGGAGAGAAACCTTATAAATGCAGTGAATGTGGAAAGGCCTTCTGCCAAAACTCGGGCCTTACTCAACATCAGAAAATTCATACTGGTGAGAAACCTTATGAATGTAATGAATGTGGAAAGACTTTCCTCCGAAATACTGAATTAACTGAACACCAGATAACTCATACTGGAGAAAAACCTTATGAATGTAGGCAGTGTGGAAAAGCCTTTTGTCAGAGGGCAGAGCTTAGTCGGCACCATAAAATCCATACTGGAGAGAAGCCGTACAAATGTAATGAATGTGGGAAGGCCTTCCGTCAGATAACACACCTTACACAACATCAGAAAATCCACACTGGAGAGAAGCCTTATGAATGCAGGGAATGTGGGAAGACCTTTCGCTACAGCTCACACCTTACTCGACATCATAGAACTCATACGGGAGAGAAACCATATGAATGTTATGAATGTGGGAAAGCCTTCCGCAGGAGTTCTCACTTTAATCGGCATCAGATAATTCATACTGGAGAGAAACCGTATAAATGTAGCGAATGTGAGAAGACCTTTCGCTGGAGCACAGGACTTAGCCGCCATCAGAGAAGTCATACTGGAGGGAAACCTTATTAATGGAAAGGATTTGACAGTCTTCTCCAGTAGTTCATGCCTTATTCAGTATTAGAGATTCGTATTGGAGGGAAGTTGTATGAACATAATCAGCATAGGAATGCCTTCCCTTAGACCATGGAGCTTATTTAAAATCAGCTAATTTGTAGTGGAAGGAAATATGGATAATGCAGAGTATGTGTGTAATGGAGATCCAGGAGAACAGTGCATTCTAATGGTCAGAGGGGAGGAAGAAAAAGGAATGAGGGTGAACAGAATCTTGATGGATATCTAGAGGGATGGATTGCAAAGGTGTTATGGTATTTTGTAGGTTACATTTCATTTGTCTAAATGTAAATGAGTTGCAAAGTGAGTTTAATTATATTAGTGTTCAAAATCATATAGAGGCAGTGGGGTAGTGGAGAAAGAGCTGATCTCAGTGTCAGGAAGACCATGATTCATGATGTCTTGGACACCTACTGGCTGGGTGATGCTGGCCAAGTCATAACTTCTCAGAGCTCCTGAGATGAGTTTCATGACTTAAATTAAGAGAAGGTTCTTCCTCACTGTGAGCTTCCTCTACCTGTGAAAAATTTTGTGTGCAGTGAAGATTTTATTTAAAAAAAAAAAAAGGTATATGTTCAGTGAGCTTTCATATTTGACCACAATCCTCAAAAACTGTCAGAAGAGTTAATCATGCTTCTCTTAGTCTGGAGAAAGTGAAATTCTGACTTATTGCTAAGGCTAATAAGGTTTTTTCCTCTCTGTTTCCATCCCCACCTGTTTGCTCTAGCTGTCATTTCTTATTTTCACATCTTCCAACAGGCTCCCTTCATGGAGATACTCCCCATTGCCTGGAAACATACTGCAAAACGTCTATCTTTGAACCTCTTATCTGATCCATCTCCTTTCCCTTCCTCCCTTCACTTCCAAAGCTGTGGAAAAAGCTCTCTCTTCCCAGTGTCTCCGGTTCCTTACTACCATCACCACCCCTGCAGCACTTTGTAATCCGATTTCTTTCTGATTGCTCTCCTGAAATGGCTCTCCTGTAGGTCACCAAATACAATGACCGATTCCCTCTCAGTTTTTATCAACCTTTGGCTCAATGTTTTCCCCATATCATCATCAATACCACCCTTTCCTTCTGAGTACATTCTCCTTCCACGTCTAAAGATACACACACTTTTTGGTTAATATTGGTATAATTACTTATTTATGTGGATATACTTCCTCATTGAGCAAATGTGAATCGGATCATGCAACCATTATTGGTGTCATCTTATAGATTATAAAACTGAGGCTCTTGGGGAGTGTAGGGTCTGCCTATTTTCTGCCAACAAGTTCCAAGCTACAATGAGATTTGACAGGGCTGCTCAGTGTAAGTATTAAAATGAATGGTTTGGCTAAATATATGAAAATTATAAACCTTATTTATAAAAGGTGGAAAGAGTGAAAGTAGAGAAATACAAAAGGGTAGAGAAGACATTAACCTATCTAACTAAATATTGTTCCAGTGCTTGATTCTGCCAGGACTTCTTAACCTTCAATCAGAATTAAACTATCTCCAAAAGACAGGAAGGGAAAACCAGTTATCCACTCACCCAAGTTCCCTCTAAGAGGAAGGTCAAAACAATGACTGGAACTGAAGGTGACTCCTGAGGCCAACTTTCTTTGAGCCGACCTTCTTCTTGAAGCCAACTTCCTTCTTGGAGTGACTCTTTTCTTGGAGTTCACACTCCACTAGACTCAACTTTTTGAGACTGAGTTCAGGGCTTGTTTTTATGGTGACTTCTTGCCTCCTCCCCTCTTCACAGGGGCCAGTCACTGTTTCCAAATTGTCTAGCACTGCTAGGGGGCAGTGTTTGTGGGAACTACAAACTATTAACACCTTCTGGAGGGGTGAATACTCATCAAAAGAATTCACACTTTCTGAGAGTATGAACAAGTTTCTGACTGAGTTAGAAAAAAGGGTGGAACTCTCCAGGTATCTTGCTGGCTTCTCACCTAGCACTAGGTAGGATGTGAATTCACTAAGTGGTTTGCCAGCTCTTCCACCTAGTTCTAGCTTGTGTTGATTCAAAGTTATTGTTAACCAAAGTGTTAACTCCAACTAGGCAAAGAGAATAAAAGGATTCCCTTTCACGAGCACAAATTCAAAGAGAACAAAGAATTCCCTTTTACATCAGCTAAAGGTCAGCACTCTGGATAGCACCACACCATGCTAATTTTTCATCTTTAACTTCTCTGTCTTCTTTGGCTCATCCTTTTCTTAGCCTTTTAAGTTACATATTTTCTCAAAATTCTGCCCTTAGCTCTCTTCCCTTTGGGAATTAGGAATCTCAATCAGTTTTAGAGCTTCTGATAACACTTCTAAGCAATGCCCCTTCATGTCCAATTGTGATCTTTTGAGCTTAAGATGAGTATTGCCATTTCTTTTAATTGCCCCCAATTTTCCCACTCTTCCATATTGAAAAACTTTGCCGTTGCTTTTGATTCTATACTTCCATCTACTCTGTACATATCTCATTATATACCTGTTTATAAATGCCTCTCTTATTAGAATGTGAGTTCCTTGTGGGCAGGGGCTGACTTTGGTTTTGTTCATATCCCCAGTATTTCTCATAGTGCCTGGTACACAGTTAAGTGCTTAACAATTGATTAAATTGGCAATATTTAAGTTATTTAAAGGCATGGTTAGGGTCTAATGAATTAGGGGTTTATTAAAATTTTATTTTGGGCAGCTGGGTAGCTCAGTGGAGTGAGAGGCCTAGAGACAGGAGGTCCTAGGTTCAAACCCGGCCTCAGCCACTTCCCAGCTGTGTGACCCTGGGCAAGTCACTTGACCCCCATTGCCTACCCTTACCACTCTTCCACCTATAAGACAATACACCGAAGTACAAGGGTTTAAAAAAAAATTTATTTTTAGGATAGGGAGGAGTGGAGAGTGTTTGTAGACAGCAGGAAAGGAGCTGGCATGTAGGGAGATTTGGAAGTTTAGAGAGACAGGTAGTGATTGAATGGAACAATTTGTTGAAGGAGGTAGGGGAGAATGGGATCAGTGGTCCATGTTGGTAAAGAGAAGAGCCATTTCATCAGATGGAAATAAAGCAAGGAGAGAATGGAAGATGGTGTCAAAGAGTTGTGAGATGCATAGAGGAGAAAAGAGAGAATTTGCAATGAATGGTCTTTATTTCCTCTGAATTATGAATTAATATCCTTTATTGTGTGGAGGATAGTATAGAAGACTTGATGAGAGAACAATTGAAATAGCTACTGCAGAGAATGGGATCAAGAACCAGTTGGGGGGTCAATAAAAGTATTTCCTTTTTGCAGTGAGAGCCCAGCAAAAATGAGATAACATACATTTGTAGTGGATTCATAACTTCCTCCAACTCAGTTCAACCCAAGATGCAGATGATATGGATGTTAAGTATAAGCTGGTGTTAGGGTTTGGGACAGCATGAGTGGGATCAAAACAAGGGAATGAGGGATTCAAAGGAGAGGCAAATGTAGAGTTGAACTGGTTTCCTAAAAGGTCAAAATTGGTAGGGAAGGAAAATGAAGCCAGAGCCAGGGTGATGGCCTTGAAGAGTACTGAGTGGAGGGATTATAGGTCTTGGTGAAGTGAAGAATAGGTTTAGGAAGAGTCATAGTACACATTTGTTATATGCCTTCTATTGCCACCTACTGTGCCAAGTTTTGGAGATACAAATATGAAAAAGACTGTCCTTGCCTTCAGGGAACTTACAATTTAATGGGAGAAGACCATACTGAAAAGATGAAAAGATGGGGATGGAGGAGAGGGAGTGTACCCAGCACAGGGGCATGATGGGTAATTCAAAGAATTCCAAAATGAGTACAGCCAGGAGGGATATTCTATCCTATCCCCCTTCTTAAGTGAAGATTGAGGAGTTCATGGCTCCATCCTCCAATCATTGATGAATTCTGAGTAATTGCCAATTGGATATTGCAAGATGATGAGATTAGGAGGTGTAGAGGCACGGTGAAAAAGCCAAAGACATCCCAAATGAATGCAGCTGGGGCAAATGAGATGTTGCTGAGTTAAAGGTGAAAGGCATCACCAGTGATGGAAAGATGAGAAATTACGGTCAGGCCATGGAAATGGAATGATTGTGGTTAACAAGAAGATCACCAAATGAATACTTTTTTATTTCCTATCAATATCCATTTATCAACATCTATTATGTGCCAGCTATTTGGATGCTGGGGATACAAAGAAGAAAATGAATCAGTTCTGCTTTCAGAGAGGTTAAATTTTATGAGAGAAATAGTATATTTATATGTGCATGCACGTATATACACGCATACACATTTGTCTATATACAGTGTGCATTGTCCATCATACATGCATATGTCAATATGCCATATAGGACAATGTGTGTGCTTATACATGCATACTCTATATGTACCTGTGTGTGCATGCAGTCTGTATCTTGTGTGGTATATGTGTGTGTACATGTACATGTATGTTTATGTGTGTATGACTATATCTGTGCATATATGTATGAACATTCCCCACAGAATACACGTGTAGCCAAGACCCACAGAAAGGGCAGTCCATGGTCTCCAGTGCGCATGGGGAGCCATATCTTCGCTCTTGTTATTGTGCTATTTGTCCCTGGCTGGTGATTGCTGAGCTTTGCTTTCTCGGCTGGGCCTACACCAAGGCTTCACGCTGAGAAGTTGCTGCTCCTTCCTTGAGTGTGATATGTCTTTTGGATCCTCCATCTTTCGCTCTTCTCAGCATCTCCACGTTACATTAGGAACATCCCTCCACTGGTTTCATGGTCCCTGCTTTGCATTGCTCCCCATTTCTGCTTTTCTGAGTCACATCATTTCAGGGCCAGTTGCTGGCTGCCTTGGCCCAATCTGCTAGGGCAGCGATGGCGAACCTGTGGCCTGGGTGCCAAAGATGGCACGCAGAGCGCTCTCTGTGGGTACGTGGCTCTCTTCCTCCCCCCTCCCCCGGTTCATTACTAGAAAAACAGAGGGACTTGGGTAGAGGTGCTCCCCGTCCTCACTCCATTGTGGCTGATGACATTTTTCCCCAGCAGCCAGTGGGAAGGCACAGGGGGTAAGGTGTGCAGCTCACAGGTGGCAGAGCTGGAGGGGAGCAGAGCACTCGGGTCACTCCCTTCCCCTTCTCTACACTCTGAGGATATTCCTTACTTTACCTGTCCCTCCACCTAGCAGCCCAATGGAAGCACTTCTTCCCTCCCCCGTGTGGGGTAAGGGTGGGGGCAGTATGTACCCAACACTAGAGGTGGGGGTAGGTGGGCATAGCATTCGGTCTGGGGGCGTGGGGCCTGGCACTCCATCTCTAAAAGGTTCGCCATCACTGTGCTAGTGTATGGTGATTGAAAAACCTTTCATCTAGGCAGGGTAGTTGCTTTTTGGTGATATCCACAGGCTATGAATAATACACTTAGTTTATTAGATTAGTGCTTTTCTCTTAACCCTTTTATATAGTCCTTGAGATTGTGGTTCTTTATCTAAGATCATGATCTCATTTCTTGTAAGAAATTCCCAAGAACTTGACCTTGCTTAGACATGTTGATTGATTGTCTCCTCTCCTTCCAGCACAGACACAGATCCAACTTATTATGATTATCAGCAATGAACCCTCTTAACTTTGATATTTTAATCTGGCCAGTGAAAACTCTTACATTGTCCCTGTATTAGTTAGCTAGTTAGAGCATTAAGGTCCTGTGCTAAGGGCTGAGAATATAAATAAAACAAAACTGTCCCTGTTCTCAAGTTGCTTACTTTCTAATGGGAAAGATCATAGAAAAGAGAAATCAGGCAGGGGTGAGTGGGCTGTGTCTGTGGTTCTTTGATGGCCACTGTGCAGGGGGAATGGGGTGGAGATGGCAGACAATTAGAAAGAATATCAATCAAAACATACAACATTCAAGAGAACTATTGATAAAACCACAGGGTTTCAGAAGTCTACAAAAATTCACGTACTTTAGACAACAAATGAGGTGAACTGACAAGTCTATTGCTGGGTGGGAAATCTTCCACATAAATATCATTGAGATTTGATGAGGTAAAGCCATAACTGCACTACGACCCCAGAATGTGTTTTGGGGGAACCAATAATAAGAAATACTGTTGTAGATCTGATTCTCTCTATCCATAAAGCAGGTCTTGGGGTGGAAATAAAGAGAAGCTTTGAGAAAAGTGACTACTTTCTTAGAATTTGTAATGGAGAAGAAGAGAAACATCTAGAACAGCCTGGTATACACCACATATTTGGGGAAAGCAGCGTTTAGGGAAAAGAGGAGAAACTGGTTTTGGTAGTATGAGTTACCTTAACCACCATACAGGGAGGGACTCCCTTCCACTTGGGGCTCAGACATTAGAACAAAGAGACTGTTCCTCAACCTAGTCAGTGACTCATCCATCTAAAAGACTTGATAGGAGGGGAATTCCCTATTATTGAGGCCAGGGGTTCAGCCCCTCAGCCCTTGCTCTCTTCTTTGAAAGCAGGAATTTCTGCCTGTGTAAGTGCAGCTGCCAAGAGTCCTAGGCCTAGACCTGCTCATGACTTATGAGCCTAAATAGAAGAATCAGTCATCCGGCTCGGTCTATTACCCACGTAAATAGTTCATACAGGTTCTGAGAGGAAACGATTCCAAGCCTCATTACAGGAAGATTTGTTAGCGTCACATTGATACCACTGCTAGAGATGGGTGGTGAGTGTGAATAAGGTCCAGAGACCAGTAGCAAAAGCAGGAAAACTTCTGGGGAGGAATAGGGAAGTGAGAGTGGAATACCCAGGATGGAGGAGGAGTATCTTGGTGAATTAAGTAACACATATCTGAGGGTGGGAGACAACCATGCTGCCAGGATGTTTTGTTCCACTGATGAGGGATAGGAAAGGGCATTTTATAGAGTTCTTCAAAGATGCCCCTCTCACATACGTAATGGTGGGTCTTCTCTCCAGGTTCAAGCCAAGTGAAGAATGACCCAGTGTTCCAATTGGAGGTCATGGGGACAGTGAGGGCTTTAAGCTAAAGAAGAGGATAGGAAGGATGGCCGCTTACCAGGATACACAGTTAGGGAAGACCAAGGCACAGGAGTTCAGAAAGCCAGCTAGTAAGCTCTAATAGCAAATTAAAATTGTTCTAGTTACAACATGGACCTCAGATTGCACAATGGAGTCTAAGAAACAATAAAGGATCTCACAGCAATGTAATTTCTACTATCCGACCCACATACTAAAATTCTATAAAGGAGTGTTCTCAAGAATGAAATCATGGCTTGGTGTAACTGTGCACAGTACAGGGAGGCTGAGGCTGGTGGCTCATTTGGACTTGGTAATTCTGAGCATAGTAGGGCTAAAGTTTATCATTGTCTGACATTAATATGGTGGTCCCTTAGAAGCAGGCCATTAGGCTGCCTAAGGAGGGGGAGTCAGCCCAAGGTGAAAAAAAGAGCAAGTCAAAGCTTCTATCTAAGTAAGGGAATCCGTCTTGTCAGTGACTGCTATACTTCCATATAGCAACATAGGAAACCCAGTCTCAAAAGAACTCGAGCTAACAGCAATAGTGAAATTATGAAAATACAGAGGGAAACAATTTCACTGAAAAAGAGGGGAATTGTTTAAAGAGATTAATGTGTAGGTGAACAAGAAACTATCCAATTCAGTTTTAGTATAAATTATATATATATATAATCTGAAAAGGGATTTACTGCAAAGGGATAGCAAAAAGGATTGGCATGAAACATTCCTCACAAATTAGGGGCTCATTTCTTGTACACATAAAAGTCCCCATGGAGACTGGGTCAAGACAATATCTCCTTTTAATCACTCCTTCAGGATCTAGGAGTTTGTTATGCTTTACAGCTATTCCTTCCCTGTTATTATCTTCTCTTTATTTCCCTCTCTCCCTACTTGCTTTCCTGTTTGATATAGCTACACCAAATTGGTTGTATGTGAATTCAATCCTCTGTCCATTTGAGATGAGAAGGAGAATCAGATCCATTGGCTGCCCACTCCGACAACCTCTTCCTCCAGGTTGATATGCTCTCCTTATATAGTGCAATTATGAGGAATAGTGATTTCTACTTCAATCTTCCTGCTTTCTACCCTTTTGCATTTATCCTTTTGCTTTCCCTTCTCTTTCCCCTCTCCAAACTCTGAGAACACAACCAGTCCACCCTCAGGACCGTGGCTTTTCTTATTTAATCTAATAATATTTAGAGACGTTAAGGTTCAGAAAGTGTTGTGGGGGGCTGGAGATTACCTCTTGGTCTGGGGAGAGTGCCCTTTTAAGAATGACAGACTCCAATGGAAACGCTTTAAAGATAAATTTATTTAGGTTGAATGGTTGGGAGGCAGGGTACAGGACCAACTGTCTCCTTGTTCAAGAGAAAAGTTCAGGATTTTTGTATCCTAAAGGGATGGAGTCTAAGCGACCTGGAAGGGAAGGATGGGAAAGGAGATGAAGAATGAGAACAAACAAATGGGGTAAGCAGGGAAGAATAGGTAACAGAATAGATGCCTTTGGGTCTGGGGACTTAAACATTTATGACATCCTGATCATAAAGTTGGGTCTGGGAGCATAGTACAATTATACATTCTTTATGGCATCCTGATCATGTTACTCATCTCAAGAAACCTTGGAATGTTTGGGATCATAAGTGATGTTTGAGATGTAGGGATCATAAAAGTAGGTAAGTTATCTGGAGGAACCTGATGTGTTTGAGATGTAAACACGAGGCATCCCCTCATGCTCAGATCTTATCTTAAGGATAGTGTAAATACACCCAAAGTTTTGAGGTAGAGGATCCTATGTTTGTTTAGCTGCTACCCCTACAAGATGAATTCCTGATGTAATCTTTGACCTGTTATGTATCTAGGAATTTGGGGAATATGGGGGACCCTGGTGCCCGCTACAAAAGGGCATTTGTATTTTCTCCCACTTTTATAATGATAGAAACACATCATCTAACAGCTCCTTCCAGTTACTCAAATTTTACCTTTCTAGGTTTCTTTTGATTCTTGTGTTTATATTTCATAGTTCCTATTTAGCTCTCATCTTTTCATAAAAATGCTTGCAAGTTTTCTATTGAATTAAAGGTATATTTTCCCTCTAGTAGGATTATACTGAGCTTTACCAGAATAGTTGGTTGAAAACTTGTCTCTTACCTTTTGAAATATTGTATTCCTAGATCTCCTATCATATATAGCAAAAGCTGCCAGGTCTTGTGTCATTCTAATTATAATGCTAGTGTACTTAAACTGCTTTTGTTTTCTAGATGCTTGTGGTGTTTTTTCTTTTTCTTTTTTCTTTGATGTGGGAGCATTACCATTACTAGTTCTGTTTCCAAAGAGATCAAAGACCAGAGAAAAGAACCTATATGCAAAAAATATTTATAGCAGCTCTATTTGTGGTATCAAATACTTAGAAATTGGGAAATGACCAAAGAAGTTGTGGTATATGATTGTGATAGAATACTATTGTGCTATAAGGTCTAAGTTTCCTTCCAAGATAGGAAACCAATTAAAAAATTTTTTTCTCTTACTTTGGAGTTGAAGAAAGCCATTTGAACACTGAATGATGGAGACCACTTCTCCATTTTTCAGAACACCACCTCATCACTCACTCTGTCCTCCCCAAGTATTGTTATTCTTCACTAAAGAAAATATTTGTACATCAGCCCTTGATCTTATTACTGACCACCTAGAAAGTAAAAATATAAGCGGATTTCAGGAAACAGATCAAAAGCTTGGCACAAGGATGTGATAGATGATAAATTCATTCAAGCAAAATGAGAGTAGAAAAGGAAGCTAAAGACAAAAAGGGTCTTTTAAGTTTTTACATGGGGGGTGGAGGAAGAAGAGTGTAGAAGGATGTTCAGGGTAGGTGAGATAATAGTACCTGATGGCAGAGGGAAGGTACAACAGATGAATTCCTCTTTTTGGTTGTTGACAGAGAAGATTGAGGGGTCTTCTTTGGCCAGCTCAGGACAGGATAGACTCCAAGATGCCTGAATAGACAGGATGTGAGGCCAAGATAGGGAAGGGGAAAGTCAGAAAACACTCATCTTGCTCTTGATAGCTCCTATGGGCTCCACTCTCTAGTATGGAAGGTGGCAGCAAAAGGTGATGACTGATTTATAGTCAAGGAGCTCTGATTCTTGATTATGAGAGAGAGAGAGACACATCAGGGCCTGAAGAGCAGCCCCTGTTGTCCTGGCTTTTAGGATCAACCACTTCAAATATCTGTCAGAAACTTAGAACAATATTAAAGGGATCTAGAGAATTTAGAAAGGGAAGCAGCAATCATTCAAAGATAACATTGCTTCAGTAGGAACAGGTCGCACTTCATTTCTAATTTTTAGAGGGGATCACTAAGTGAATAGATCAAGAGGATGCTGTATGAATAGGTCATCTTTATTCTTTATTGAGAGACTGAACAGATTGTGTTTTCAGCTGCCTGGTGTGTGGCCAGTCTATGGAATGGGAGTCAGCACCAGATGGCAGTCTGTCCTCCTCAGCTCACAGCAGCATATCTCTCTTTGTATCAAACGTCCTCACCATGTCAGAGGTCAGAGGGGGTGCATTCTTGAGGGTCATGATATGCTCATGGACCTCATCACAGAGCATCTGACCCAAGGTGCTTTCTACCCTTCCACGCCACCGTTGTATCAAGGGCCGGTTCTCTATGATGTTGTAGCCAGAACTAAGGGCCTGTGGACAGATAGAGCAAAACAAGGTCAGGCATGGAGATGTACAGACACCTGGGAACTCGGGGCAGGTCTGAGAGTTCTGCTGCCATATTATGGCCATAGGCAGGTCCAGAGAGCCTACAAAGGGCTCTTTGACTCTAAGTGCATTTGACAAGGCCATCTCTTAAACCCGCCATGCTGGCCGTCCCTCTGTCCACTCTACAACTGAACTCTGTTGACCTCCTTGCTGAGCTCATCCTCTTTCTCCTCCCAGCCTCTAAACTCTGTCTTCCTT
The DNA here is from genome assembly GCF_016433145.1 of Gracilinanus agilis. Classification (NCBI taxonomy): domain Eukaryota; kingdom Metazoa; phylum Chordata; class Mammalia; order Didelphimorphia; family Didelphidae; genus Gracilinanus; species Gracilinanus agilis. The sequence continues at coordinate 789,506,267 of NC_058130.1, read as the reverse complement.
CTGACTTCCCTGTGCTCAGTGACTCTGGATCACAACCGAGGTGTCCGCTTCAACTCCTCAATCTCTTGCAACCCTCTACCCAATCAAGTGCTAAATCCATTGGATTTTCCCTTTACATTCTCTTCTCCGACCACCCCAGAATGTGCCCCTATTGCCTCACCCCTGTACCATGGGAATAACCTTTCAGTTGGTCTCTCTTCCTCAAATGTTTCTGTACCCCAGTCCGTTTTCTACTCAGCTGAAAAGCTGATTTTCCGAAGATAGACGTCCCACCTTCTAAGGAAGCCTTTCCTGATCGCCTTTCGCTCTGGTGACCAGTCACCTCCAACCTAACCTGTCTGTAGCCTGTGGCCACAGTTGTATGAGGCAGTATCTGTACCCAGCATGTGGGTCAATGGTGCTGGCCCTGTGCCATCCTGGGCAGGTGCTGAATAAGTGTTTGTTGGCTTATCCTGCTGCTTCGTGCTTTAAATACTCCATCTTTGATGTCCCTGAGCTGGTGCTGGCAATCCAGGAATAGAACTCTTTCTCTCTTAAAATCCCTAAGTAGGGATGAGGCTGCCGGGGCACAAGAGTACCCCGAGCACTGAGCCTGGAGTCTGGAAGATAGGAATTCAAATCCAGCCTCAGATACTTCCTAGCAGCGTGACCCTTGGCAAGTCACTTCACCCAGAGCTTTGTCTCAGTTTCCTCAGCTGTAAAATGGGATGTAGCAGGGACCTCGCCAAGTGGTTGTGAGGATCAAGGATCCCCTGTTTGTAACTGGCATAGCATGGCACCTGGTTGGCACCACGTCGATGCTTCCTCTCCTTCCTTTCCCTCTCCACTCAAATCCTCCCTGGAGGAGGAGACCTTCCTTAGTTTTCCTCAGTTGCTGGAATCTTTCTCTTCTCGGTTATCTTATATCTGCTCTGTCTTTATCCGTCTCTACCTAATTCTGCCCATCTTTTCTCTCCGCTTTCTATGAACTCCTGGAGGAGACACAGAAAGGGGCACCTCTATAGAAGCTCCTGTGTGCCAGACAGTGGGAGAGGGGAGCGCCTTGCCATCGAGCTCATTCGGTCCTCTCCCAGCCCTGCAGGCATCCTGCTTTTGCTTTCTTTGGGTGCCCGCCACATGCGGCGGTGCTTCCTGAGGGGCATCTCGGCGAGATGCCAAGCTCTTTGCCACGAGGGCCTGCTCTCTAGCCACATCTCACACCGTTCAGGGAAGACCTGAGGGAGCTTCTCGTGTACCTTCAAAGGCCAGTACTGAGTCTGCATATGAGATCCTGCTGACAAATGCCGAGTGGGAGATCCAACAACTGGCTGTAAAGACCAGGAATGTCTGTTATGAAGTATTATTTGTTGTGAGGTCCTTAGAACATGTTGGAGTCGCTACACCGGGGATTTCGTCCCTAGTCCTCAGGCATTCTGGAGCCGGGAGACCCTCGCCTTTCTCTTTGTCCTTGACTGATCACTGCTTTTTCTAGATGCTTTCTTTTAACTGGTGTAAATCTTCTTTTGCACATTGCTCAGTATCACTCACCCTAACTCTATCGCCAGATATGTGGTACCAACCAGGGAGTCGTAAGGATGGACAGTCGGGGCTGGGGTCCCCATGCAGCAGCTTCCTCGGGGCTCTCCAAGTAGCAGAAACCTTGTATCGAGGCCCTCATCAAAGTCCCAGAAAAGGATGAACCTTTGCCAGGTATCCTGGGCCATGCTCACAGGGGGAGTAAAACTTGAAGGAGCCCAAGAAGGGCCTCCATTCCATAATTAAAAAAATAAGACCATATAAACCAATCCTGAGGTACCATCTCACATCTATCAGATCAGACAGAATGACAGAAAAAAAGAAAATGGTGTGGAAAAGCAGGGACACGAATGCATGTTGTGAAATGACAAACAGGAGGAGATAAAAAAAAAAACAACTGGAAAGACTTCTCTGAACGGATGCAAAGTGAAGTGAGCAGAACCAGGAGAACAAGGAATGCAGGAAAGGAAATGCCGCTCGATGATCAGCTGGGAAGGACTAAACTATCAGCAGCAAAACAAGGTTCCAAGATAACCCCAAGGGCTATCCACAGCCAAGGAGGACTGCTGGAGTCTGGCCGCACATCAAAGCACGCCACCTTCCACGTTATTTCCCTCGTGATGTTTTTTATTGTATGTGAGATGGCATGGAAATATGTATTGCATGACAGCATTGACATAACCTATATAAGACTATTTACTGCCTCTTGGAGGGAGGGAAAATCTGAGTCTTAAAGTGTCATTTTTCTACATGTAATTAATAAAAAATAAAGTCAAATATTTAATAAAAAGGAAAAAATACAGGAATTAAAGGAAAAACAATAGGATCACAGATCTAGGACTTAAAGGACCGCTGGGGTCACCTGCTCCAATGGTGTCGTTCTACAGAGGAGGGAGTGTCTGTTCCCCAAGATCCCAGGCAGTAGGCGGCTGAGCCGGGGTTCTCACCCAGAGCCAGCATTGAGGGGACTCCAGGAAGCGGGAGGCAAGGGCCTTCCTGCCCCCCGGGAGCTAGCGTGAACACTAGCACTACAACTCTCTCCTGTGCTCCTGTCACATTTCCAGCATTTGCACTCTTACAGAGCCTCTGCTCCAGGTTCCTAAGCCCATATGGACAGAACTGGAAGGGCAACATTTTAAAGATAAACTGAGGCTCAGGGAAATGGGACGCCTCATCCAAGGTGGCCCAGGGAGAGCCGCCGTCAGCATTTTGGAGCAGAGACGTTCTTTCCCTTCCGCTCTGATCGCCCTGAAGCGGACCTCGTGGGGGATGGCTGGCTCAGAGGTCTAGTTTTCTAACTCTCGGGGCATCCTTTCCAGGTTACTCTCCAAGAGGACTGGATCGGTTCACAGTTCCACCAACAGTGTATGAGCGACACTTGTCTTTGAAAATGTAAATGCTTCTAAAAGGATGCAGGCGGCAAAGTTATCATTGAAGGAGCCCCCGTGTGAATCAGTGGGTCAGGATGCTTTTCCCAGGGCTGACTCCAAGGAAAGGGCATTTGAATGGGAGGGAAAAGGAAGGAAGAAGGGAAGGAGAGAAGGCAGGATTTACCAAGTGCCTCCTATACATCAAGCCCTGTGCTAAGTACTCTGCAAATATCTCATTTGATTCTCACAACCACCCGTTTATTACCTCCGTTTTATAGTTGAGGAAACAGAGGCAGCTTGAGGTAAAGTGACTTGCCCAGGGTCACACAACCAGGCAGTGTCAGAGGCTGGATGAGTACTTGGGGCTTTCTGACGCCCCATGTCAGGCCTTCCACAGTCCCCCAGCTCTGCCCAGCCCTCAGCCATGGGTACCTGCACCACATCCTCCAGAGCCACCAGATCAGCCAGGGTCAGCCTCTCCCCCACGAGGAAGGCCTTGTTCTGCAGGAACTTCTTCACCAGCACGCCCAGAGTACGGGTCAGCTCGACGGTGGCCTCCTCCACCTTGCTCTCGGGCACGTCACACTTGAAGAAGTGGGGGATCAGCAGCTGGGTGACGAGAGGGGAGCAGAGGCTCAATGTGAGGGGGCGACGCACCATCCCTCCCCAGCTCTACCCGGCTAACGTGCTCAGGAGTCAAGAGGTCCCATCCCTGCTGTTGAGGGGTCCGGGGGGGGGCCCTTGTCTCCTTTTCCCAAGGGAAGGAGGGCGAGGGAGCTCTGCTGACAGGCCTGCCAGGCTGGGGAGGAGCCTGGGACCTCCTGGGAGGCACAGATCTCAGGCGAGGCTGCTCTTTTCAGGGCCACGGGAGGGCTTAGAGAAGGGAGTGATTCTCCCAGGGTCACAGAATAGTCAGGTTCTGATCCCAGCACCCCAGTCACCCTCACGCTGGGCTCTGCCGCCTCCTCCTCCTCCTCTT
>NC_058130.1:789450026-789502074 GCF_016433145.1 Gracilinanus agilis | reverse complement strand
CTCTTCCCCCTTTTCCCTCCTCCTCCTCTTCCCCCTTTTCCCTCCTCCTCCTTCTCCTCCTCCTCCTTCTTCTCCTCCTCCTTCTCCTCCTCCTCCTTCTCCTCCTCCTCCTCCTTCTCCTCCCAGCCCAGCCCTCTGCAGAGCCTTCTACCATATTCTGGGGAAGTTGGGCCCAAGGCTTCCCTGGCCTTACCCATCACTCTCTAGTGAGACCCCCTAGGAAAGGCCAAGGGGCACCTCAAGAACCATGTGGAGGAGCACAGCTGGCCCTGCCTAGGGGCTCCCTGGCAGGCTGTCGCTGGCCTTGGATCTAGGGCCATAAGTCATCCTGCTAACACTCGCACAGTTCCCAGAACCATTGGTTTACTCAGCACCTGCGCCCTGAACTGGAACTCCCTCAGCCCTCACTGAGTGGGGAAGACACAGAGAGGGAAGGAGAGACAGACAGAGAGACAGAGACAGAGTTCCGAGACACTTCTTTAGGGGGAAGCACCCAAGAGGGGCAAAAAGCTGCAATCTGAGTCCCGCATCTTCACCCCTGGCCGAGGCTCCTCTGGATCAGGGGACTCTATTCTGGGCCTCCCTGTTCACAAGAGCAGACCCTGATAAGGTGGAGGGGAAGGGCAAGGATTGATGGGAGACATTAGAGGGCCTTCCAGAGAGCTGCTTTTCAAGGGCCATCACCAAGAGGAGGGCAGAATCTGCCTGGCCCCGGAGGGCAGAATCAGGAGGAACAGCAGCTGCAAGAAGGGAAATTCATGCTAGAGGTCAGAGGGAAAGTCCTTCAAATGAGAGCTGTCCCAGTGTGGGAAAGGCTCCCCCAGAGAGAGGGTGTGTGTATGTGTGTGTGGCCCTGAGGATACAAAGATGAAAGAGGTCTAGCTTCAAGGAGCTCCCGGACTAATGGGGAGCCAACTAGGCAGACATCTATGAGATAGCTGCCCACCAGAGAGAGAGGCTTTCCTCACTGTGTGGAGGTTCTGGGAAGGCTGATGGGAAAAGGTGGGATTTTAGCTGGGACTTTAGTTGGGAAGGAAGTTGGGGTAGCCTGGAAAAGAGAGTGCATGCCAGGTGTGTGAGTGTATAATAAATATTGAATCAAAGTGGAGTTGGCTGGGACCTCGGAGGTATCCAGGCCACCTTCTACCCATCTCAAGAATCTGATTCCCCAGGAATCAATCAGCATCTACTTAAATACCTCCAGTGATGAGCAACTCTCTCTCCCTCTCCTGCTGACCAATCAGTCAAGAGAGATTTATTTGCACGTTGTCTGTGTCAGGCACTGTACTACATATTAGGAATACAAAGAGAGAATAAGAGAAGGTCCCTGCTCTCGGGAGACCTCTATTCTAAGGATCCCCTCAGAGCTCTTCCTGAGCTGTTTGGGGAAAATAGATGAAATAACATCTTCAAGTGGAGTCCAGAAGAAGAAGCTGTTCTGGGCTGGGGGAGAGGGGAGGGGAGAGGCTGGGGTCCCCTGCTTCACCCACCTTCATCCATAAGAACTTGTTGCATTGCCTTTTCAGGTTCAGTTCTCCCCAGGCTAGGAACTCATCCACCCGAGCACACCTCCTGGCATCAGCAGGGTACCAGTAGTCTGGTGCCCTGTATCTGCGGCACAGGTATATAAGAATGGCTATGCTGTGTGCAAGAAAGTGGCAGCTTCAGGACACTTGGCCTTCCTTTTCTCTCTTCAACTTTCTCCATTCCTGTTTCCTTCCCCTCAGCCTCCCCAGCATCCCCTTCTAGACCCTTGGACCCAAGGACTTGAACCCCTCTGGTCATTACTTCCTTAGGCCAAAGGGTGGCCAAGTATATCATCCCAACCCAGAAAGTCCTTCTTGTGATTCCAGTTTCCTAAGACAGACACTTCCTTTCTCACTAGGATTCCTTCCTGGGGTTTCTGAAAAGCCTGGCTCGCCCTACTCCTTCCTACTGCTGTCCTCAGTGGGTGAGGAGTTGATGGAAGAGTAGTTGGTGTGATGGGAAGAGCCCAGGAATAGGTACCAGGAGACCTAAACTTCTAATCTGATGGCCCCAAATACGAAAGTGGGAGAGGGTCACAGTAGCCATCTAGCTCAACCCCAACTCAAAAGGAACCCCACCAATTACATCCATTTTCAACCCCTGAAGACAGCCAACTAGGAAGGACAGTGCTGTGCTGTAGGGAAGCTTTTTGCTAATAATAACAAGCTCTAGAAGAGAGGCAGTGTCATGTCATGGGAAGAGAGCTGTACTTGGAGTTAGAAAGACTTTAAGTCAAATTCTAGCTTTGACAACAACAATGTGACCAGGGATAACTCATTGAACCTCCATATTTCTTCATTTGTAAGACTAGAATAATAATGGGTACAGGAACTTCCCTCTCAGGGCTGTGTGGAACAAAGAAGATAATGTATAAGAAGCACTTTTTAAACCTTAAAGCACCATATAGATACCAATATTTAGTATATTCTGATGTTCTGTGGCCCAGTTGAAGACTTCCTTCTTCCTTCTTTCCTTCCATCTCTCCTTCCTTTCTGCCTTTCCTTCCTCTCCCCTCCCACTTTCCATTTCCCTCTATCCCTCCTATTCTCTTCATCTTTCCTTCCTTCCTTTCTTCTTTCCTTCTTTCCTTCCTTCCTTCCTTCCTTCTTTCCTTCTTTCCTTCCTTCCTTCCTTCTTTCCTTCCTTCCTTCCTCCCTTCCTCCCTTCCTCACTTCCTTCCTTCCTTCCATAGAGATTACCCAAAACACTCTCATTTTACAGTCAAAGAAACTGAGGCCTGGACTTGAAGACTTGGGGGTCGGGGGAGCTATCCCCCTTTGGAGGAGGTTGTTCCTCCCTGGGATAGCTCTCCCAGTTATGAAGCCATTCCTGACCTCTAGACTAGATGGGCCTCCCCACTGCTCCTGGTGCTGCCCTCTGGGGCCGAGTAGGTCTAATGTCTCATCTACAGGAGAGCTAGAAGAGAGTTCTCACATCCCCTCTGAGAGTCCTCTCCTCTCCCGGCTCCCCATGACTGGTTCCTTCACCAGATCTTCATGTGGCAGTGACCAGAGCATGGCAGCCAGGCTGGTTCAATGATGACAGCAGCAACAGCAGCAGCAGCTGCCTCCAAGGTTACCTCTCTCTTAAGATGAAGCTTTCATCCGTCAGCACTGGCACCTTCATGAATGGGTTGATTTTTACAAAGTCTTCACTGCGATGTTGAGCTGAGAAAGAGGAGGCAATACAGGGTTCTGAATGGGACCTAGCCCAGTCCTCCCTCTCCCCCAGTGCCCTTGCCTTCCCTCTGAGCTACAGGAGGGTGACCTCAGGGAAAGTCCCTGCATGAACACATATGTCTTTCTTATGTTGTTCTCTTGGGATACATGTCAGTGTAATGGAAAGGATGTCAGTTTAGGAGGCAGAAGACCTGGGGGGGGGGGGGAATGAAGCACTATATAGATAATGGGGGCTTCAGAGTATGCCATTTCACCTGCCATGGAGGCATCCTGCTTCTAGGAGAGGCCCTGTGTTCCTGTCTATCAGCTGCATAGTCAGAAGAAGTTGGGTCTTTAAGAACCAATATCCTGAGCCACCTGCTCTCTTTCCAGAACTAGCCAGAGGAGCGAGGGTTCCCTCTTCCCTTCTTCTGCCTTATGGCCCAAAGCATCAGTTTGTGCTTGTGGGCTGCTTTGGTTTGCCCTTTTGGGTCCTGGGTACAGCTGCTAGAATTCCCCCTGGACCCTGGTACTTGAGCCAGGACCCCCATCTAGATGGTGTAGTCAGTCAGCTCTGGGGGCTTTGGACTTGGGACTGGGTCTGGACTCTATAGGGACAGAGCTGAGCAGTAGCCCTAATGCCCTTTCCCTTGCCCCCACCCTTGGGAAAGGGGATATTTATCCAGTTCTTCTCACTATACCTTTGATGTAAATTGTTCTTTGTAAAAGCTGGGGAAATGGGAGCCCCTGACAGTTTCCTCAATTATAAGTGGGACCGACTAGCAGAAAGCCCAGGCAGCCCCTCATCCTCACCCCAAGTCCTCTGAGGATTATTGGAGAATTCTGGGGTGGGGGGGCCAAACTCAGTGACCCTTCCTTTGGCAGGGGGCCAGAAGAGGCACTGGCCTTTAGAAATGTGAGTTATTACTAGTTAAATATTTGAAAACTATGTGTTTGATTACTCTTGGGTCAGAAAGTAGTCAGCATGAGGCATGGCCCCACAGTGAGATGCTAGTTTGAGTCCTTTCTTAGAAGTATGGCTGACTCCTGAGCCCTCCTCAGAAGCTAAAGATCTCCCTCAATCTCCCATGGTTACCATTGTTCCATCTTGGGCTCTGCGAGGTCTTTGTGGGAGGGGAGTAGAACTGAGAGATGGAGTAGGGGCTGGGTCTGAGATTGAAGAAGGCTGAGAGCCTCACTCACACTCAGGGATCCCATCACTCTCTTTCTCCTGGTTATTTCCTTTGCATTTACATCAGTCAATCAAGTATTTATGTATTTACATCAGTCGATCTGTTGACATGTATTGCTTGGCTGTCTAAGCACTGAAGCTATAAACCCTGCCCCCCTCCCCCCAAAGAAGAAAGCCCTCAAGAAGCTTCCATTTATATTCCATTCCTCCAATTTCATGTTTGTCTTTGCATATCCAGAGCCTCACCCAGGACTTTAACACCTTAATAAGAGTTTGTTCAGTTACTTGGAACTCTTCTCCAGCCCCATCAGTTTCCTTTGGAGTTTCTAGCCAGAAATCTTTTGGAGATACAGAGGAATGATGGAAGGGTTTATCCAGAAACTAGAGGGGAGGAAGGGAGGGAGAAGGGGAAATCTGTGTCCACTAGGTGAGAGATCTCCCTAGGGGAGATCAGCTTGAGGATTCTAGGGAAGATAGAAAGTGAGGACAATGGGAGAGAGGAAATGTGTCCTGGAACTGGGCTCCCCTTCTGATTTCTTTCCCCCTTTTACTAGAGGAGGAGTACGATGGTGGGGTTTGAAGTCGGGGCTGTGACACTTTATTCTCCAGGGACTTGTAGGGCAATTTTCTTAACCTCTTCTAATCTCAGCAAAAGAAGTCATTGGACCAAATGTCCTCTGAGAGATCTTCAAGCCAGAACCCTCTCTATGATCCTTAGGTAGGCTTTATCGTGACAGAAACACCCCGAGTTCTAGACTGGTCCTTTCCCCAGTGGACTCTCTGCTGGCCCCCTCTTATTGCTAGTTCTCTCCATTGTTGAGTTCTAGACTGGTTCCTTGCATTGATGGGTTCTAGAATGAATGGCCCCTTCCTCTGGTCAGCCCCTGCTGGCTCCTACCTATTGCTGGTCCTAGGATGGCCTCTCTCCATAGAGGGGTTCTAGACTAGTTCCAAACTCTAGGTCCAAGCAGTGCCTCCCACTCTCCCACCACCCTACTGGGCCAGCCAGTTCTAGACCAGCCCCTCCCAGGGCTCTGACCTTTCATCAGGTCCACAGGGATCATTTCGAAGGTGATTTGGTTCCGCCTGGCGAAGATGTAGACGGAGCGGCATGATGGATTGAGCAGATCAAGATACAAGTTCAGGACCATGGCTGGGGCGCTGGAGTGGACCAAGCGGAGCCTGGGGCTCAGCCCTTCTTTGTGGTGCTCAGAATGCGGAGGGGCACTCCCTCTCCTCAAGCAGACATCCCATTGGATGGCTGATGGCCCCTCCCCGCCCCTCCCCCTCTTCTCCTCTCCACTCTTTTCCTCCTAAGATAAGAAGCACAAAACCTCGGAATGAGGAGGAACCCAATTCGGCAAGAAATTAGGCTCCTACTACATTCCAGGCGCGGTACCAAGACTGGCATTTTGGAGACAAAGTCTCCCTCACCCCACCGCACCCCCAAGAGCTGCCTTTTACTCCCCAGGCATGTAACTAGAGAGACACAGTGACTGGGGAGAAGAGAGACCTAAAGCAGCCTGAGGGGCGCCATGGACCCCAGGCTGGAGGCTCCAGAAGGGAGGCGGGGGCGCCAGCCCAGCTTCTTAGAGTGGGACTGGGAAAATGGAGAACTACAGAGCCCTAGAGCTTCACTGCTTGGGGGCGCTGGGGAAGCGGAGGCATAAACAGATTGTTTTACTGGGGCGAATATATGACCGCCTGGTCATATGTGTTCTTTTTACGCTCACACATCGTCTCCCTCCTTCGAGCGAACACCAATTCCGTGCGAGCAGGGATTGTCAAATTCATTTTAGCCCTAGCCCAACACCCAGCGCCTAGTAGCAGATGACAACAAACCCAGGAGGACGACTGGGATTATTTTCTTTCTGTGATATCATCAAATGGGATGGGGAAAAGGTGATCTCCGCCCCGCCCCTTCCCCGCTTATACGCACAGGTGAGGAAACTTGGGACTTGTCCAAGGTTAGCCTGTGTGTGCTAAGTGGAAGAGGAGAGATTTGAACTAAGGTCAACTGCCTTTGGAGCCAGAGTTCTTTTCATTGCACTACTCTGCTTCCCCGACAAAATATCCCCAGTCACTTCACTTGATCCTTAGAAGAGATTCCCTTATCCTCCTGGTTGCTTTCCTCTGTTTAGCCATATCCATCCCAGTAGGGGGGTGTCTAGAACTGAATGCAATACTCAACTGTAGGGGGCTGAGAAAAGATACAAAGACAATGGCAAGGCAATGGGCAAATCTGTCCAAAGGAAGTCTAGAGACACCAAGCTAAGCTTCAAATGAATAATATGTTTACAAAGTGTTTATGTTATTAACATTAATATCTTATGTCATAGTTTTATTTTATAGTTTATATTTAAACTATAGCTTATATTATATTTTATAGTTTATATTATTAAAAAGCTAATATGCAACGTTCTCAACTGTAAAAATGGAGCTGGAACCTAGGTGGAACAGTGGATAGAGCTCTGAGCCTGAAGTCAGCAAAATGTCTTCCTGAGTTCAAATCTGGTCTCAGACGATTACTAGCTGTCAGAGGTTTGATCCTATATAAATATAAAATATTCATATGTCTCTGTTTCCTCAGCTGTAAAATGGGATATAACAGGGACCTCACTGGGTTGTTGTGAGGATCAATGATCCCATATTTGTAACTGGCATAGCATGGCACCATATCAATGTTTTGTTTTCTTTTTCCTCTTCCTTTCCCTCCCAGCTCAAATCCCACCTTAAGGAGGAGATCTTCTTTAGTTTTTCTCAGTTGCTGGAATCTTGACATATAATATCTAGATTCTTTTTGATCACGTCTTTCATGTTCTCTTCTGTTTTTTTCATTCTTCTGATTTTTTTTTATCATTTCTCAATATCTTATGAAGTCATTAGCTTCCCCTTGCCCAATACTCATTTTTGAGGAGTTATTTTCTTCAGTCAGATTTTGGATCTCTTTTTTCAATTGTTTGAATTTCTTCTTACAATTTTCTTGATTTTCCTGTATTACCATTATTTCTTTTCACAATTTTTTCTTTCCCTCTCTTACTTAATTTTTAAAGTCCTATTTAAGCTCTTCCAAGAAATAAGTCTTGATCAATGACATTTGTAAAACCTAGTGGAATTACTCATTGGCTGGGGGGGAGGGGAAGGAAAGAACATGAATCATGTAACCATGGAAAAATATTCTAAACTAATTAATTAATTAAAAGTTTTCAATTAAAAAAATAAGCTCTTCCAAGGGCTCTCTTTGGGTTTGGGACTGTTTTACATTTTTCTTTGAAGCTGTACAAGTAGCTATTTTGACTTCATTGTTTTTCCTGTTTGACTTTTGATTTTTTTGTATAACCATAGTAACTGTCTATGATTAGATTCTTGCTCTGATGTTTACTCTTTTTAAAATGGCCTATTTCCTGGCATAATGCTAGTACCTTTCCTTTGTTAGTTCTCTGCATTTTAATTCATATATAGCTTCTTTGTACATAATTGTCTAAATGTTGTGCCCCCATTAGAATGGGAGCTCCTTGAGGGCAAGGGGATGTTTTTATTTGTGCCTTTTGTGTAATCCCCAGTGTCTAATATAGTATTTAACACATAGTAGGCAAGTAATAAATGCCTATTGACTGGATTTGATTTAACATCAATTAGCTTTTTTTTTAAACCCTTAACTTCTGTGTATTGGTTCTTAGGTGGAAGAGTGGTAAAAGGGTGGGCAATGGGGGTCAAGTGACTTGCCCAGGGTCACACAGCTGGGAAGTGTCTGAGGCCAGATTTGAACCTAGGACCTCCCATCTCTAGGCCTGACTCTCAATCCACTGAGCTACCCAGCTGCCTGGGTCAATTAGTTTTGTTTTTTTTTTAAACCCTTAACTTCTGTGTATTGACTTATAGCTGGAAGAGTGGTAAGGGTAGGCAATGGGGGTCAAGTGACTTGCCCAGGGTCACACAGCTGGGAAGTGTCTGAGGCCGGATTTGAACCTAGGACCTCCTGTCTCTAGGCCTGGCTCTCCATTCACTGAGCTACCCAGCTGCCCCTATATTTTATTTTTTACCAAGTATATGTTATAACAAATTTCCGCACAAGTTTTCATAAGCTGTATGATTGAACTTATCTCCCTCCCTCTCTTCCCTTCTCTTTCCCAGTGCTAGCAGGCAATTTGAATCTGGGTTATACATGCATTATAAAAAACATACTCCCATATCTCTGCTTCCAATAAACCTTGCTGTATCATCCTACTCTGGTATCACTGTTTCTTGGCTCAAACCTGTGAGTTGGACTGACAGCTAGTAAGTGTCTGAGACCATATTTGAAACTCAGGAAGATACCTTGCTGACTTCAGGTCCTGAGCTCTATCCACTGCCCCACCTAGGTTCCAGCTCCATTTTTATAGATGAGAACATTGTATATTAGAGCATTTAAGTGGCTTGCTCCTAGTCTCCTCAAAGCCAGGCAGGGTGCAGGCTTTGAACCCAAGTACACTACTTCCACTACATCATTTTTTTAAAAACCCTGACCTTCCATCTTAGAATCAATACTGTGTTTTGGTTCCAAGGCAGAAGAGAGGTAAGGGCTAGGCAATGGGAGTCAAGTGACTTGCCCAGGGTCACACAGCTAGGAAGTGTCTGAGGCAAGATTTGAACCCAGGACCTCCTGTCTCTAGGTCTGGCTCTCAATCTACTGAGCTACCTAGCTTCCCCCCACTACATCATTTTTACAGAATGTCAGAGATGAGAGGTGCTCAGAGATGATCCAGTCTATCCAAGTCTCCTTTTAATTATAGATAATAGTAAATTTGCATATCTACACATATGTGTGGATATACATACATATTTATATTTCTTTTTAAAGTTTTCAAAGAAGTGCTTTACAAATATTATTTTATTTTATCCTCAGAATAACCTTGGGAGACAGGTGCTATTATCCTGATTTTACAGGAGTGGAAATGAAGGCTGAGAGGAGCTGTGATTTATCTAGTGATAGTGAGTGTCTGAAGTAGGATTGGAACGCAGGGCTTCTTAACTCCAGGTCCATTAAATCACAGTAAGATCGGTTTTCTTAAGATTACGTTGATAAGTTTGACTTTTTAAGCTTGCTCACATACCAGAAGTCATTCAGTGATTTGAGTGCCTGTTGCCTGGCTCTGCTTCTATGTCAAGGACTGCAGTCAGGTACGGCTGCAGAAATGGAGCCTCTAAGCCTGCAAATGAGTGAGGGGAGATGGTGTTAGGTCACAGGGACACCCCACAGAGTCCTGTCCCTTTATCCTTCTGTCCTCACTGGTTGCAAAGCCAGTGGGATGTGGGAAATTGGAAATGGGCTGTCTTCAAAGAATTGGAATCAGCACTGGACAGCTGCAGTGTTATTGTTTAGCTCATCACTGTAGTGGTTGGAACTCCATTTAGACCACCTCCCAGTCTTTCTTGACCATCTACCAAAGACCAGTTGATCCCTCATTGAGGCCAAGTCCTTAATGAGTATCCCTGGGTAGGCAGCCTCACAAAATCCCAGACCAGGTCCCAGAGTGGTATCTTTCTAATGCAATACCCAACTCCATCCATTTGTAACCTCCAAGACTCCCCTCCTCCCTACCCGGAGCCCAATCCTGAATCTCCTCCTGCACCTACTGGCTTGGGGGTGGGCTGGGTGTAACATTAAAATGTTACATATGCAGCTGCTTAACTTAACTATTTGTGGTTTGAGATTTGCTTCTACATTAAGACATTTTTTTAAAATAAAAAGGTAAAAAGAAATTGCTTTATTATTATTATGTGCTTTAACTTACTAGAGAAAGCATAAATGGATCAACAGAAAGCATAAATCACTAGCAATAATAAAGAAAGAGAGAAAAGATAAGATGCATCACCGAGTCAGGGATGCTCCAACACCTGAATATTCTTGGCTTCTCTGTTTAGCATTTCAAGGTTCCATTCAGGAAAGCTCCAGGCAAAGTGTCCTTTCCATGGGTGAGACTTCAAAGTCCACTTTCCAGAAGGAGTTTTTTTTATTAACCTCTAAACAAAGATGGCTTTTTGCCAACTGTAGTTTGCATCACTACTTTTCCAGGGTCTCAGCAACCCGGCCAAGATCCTGAGCCCCCAGAAGCAGCCAGGGAAAATTTCATTAACAGTCATGAAGACAACACATTTTGAGAGACAGGGGTTAATCTCACAGAAATATGTTTATCTTCCAGACAGTAAGAGATTTTGGGACCCTGCTGAGCACTCTGGCCAAAGTTCAAAGCAGCCCCAGTCTCTGCTGGCATATGTGAGGGCTATTATAATACACAAAAAGGAAGATGTTTGACCTGGAACTAGGGAAGAGATAATGGCAGTCACATATTAAGAATATATAGCATCCTAGGGGGAGAGTGAGGAACCAAAATGGACATCATGGAAGAAAGGGTCAGAGTGTAACTCAGTGAATTACCTCATAGGTTTAGGGATACTATGAATAAAAATTAATCTTGGAGTCTTTATACTAAATTTATAAGTGTAAAGAGAATGAAAGAGAGAAATAAACTTTCTATCCTATATAACTCAAAGTCTCCATTGGAGTTACTGCTGCTTAATCAGGTCCTAGATTCCCCGAGCCCAGCTAATCACATAGTCTGGCCAGACAAATTAGGGCCAGCCAAGGAGTGGGTTTGAGTTCAGGATGATATCAGAGTCCAAGAGCCTGAATTCCCAGATTCTCAGCCAGGCAGGATCCCTCTGTGCCTCTGATTGCCATAGATGGGTTAGGTAGTAGCTAAGTGCTGGTGTTGTGGGGTGCAGAGGTGAACCCCCGGGGTCCAGAAGGATACCTTTTATAAGAATGCAAGACTCTGAAACTTAGCTTAAAAGTAAAAAGAGAAATTTATTAATTTGGAAAGTAATGTTGAATATGGCCAGGAGGACAGCATAGGTGGAAGCCTGCCTCCTTGGGAGGTAAGCATGGATGGAAAAGCTGTCCCCCAGAGGACATCAATTCTGGGGTTTTTTATACTCTTTACAACAGTGAAGATGTGACTCTAGAGTAGTAAGCACTGAAGCAAGGAGTTGGGGAGGTTTGCCTAGAGGCATGGGGAATGTTCTCCAGATTTTGAAGGCAGATGAATAAGGTGTGTCTCTTTGTCCATCTCAAATCAATGGGACAATCAAAGGAGGTAATCCTCAAGGTCAGATGTTTTGGATTGGGAGTCACAAGGGTGTAAGGGAGAGTTTGGGGTGGGTACAATGCCGATGCCACCAGGACTGATGCTGAGAGAGTTCCTTTCATAAGCCCCCAAAATGACTGAATGAGGGACCACTTCACATGATCCTTTTAAGCTCAGGCTAAACCCTTCTAAGATTTTCTAATTGGCCAGGTTTCACTTCAGGCCTGACACTTCACATCCCTTGACTTCCACTGGTCAGGAATTTTGCCTGCCACACTGGCAAATTAAGACACATGATTCTATGATTTCTATAAGGTGAGACTTTCAGTACTGGACTGGGTTGAAGGTCCTTCAAATATTTAATTCATATAGAGCTTGAAGGAACTTTCAAAATAATATAGACTTTGAGATTCCTGTATACCCAAGGCATCTAGTATAGGGAGAGTTCAGGGAATCTATAAACTTGGGTAGGAAGAAAATTCTGTGTTTTTACTCACCTCCAACTAAATTTAGCATTTTGTGATATTTGTGAATGTGGGAAACAAGTGTTATTTTGCATCCAAAAGCTCCACTAGACTGCTAAATAATGCAATGCAAGAAAGAGTCAACAGCTTGGAAAAGGAGGAGCAAAAATATTGAAGAAAATAACGTATTAAAAAGCAGAATTGGCCAAATGGAAAAAAAGGTCCAAAATTCAATGAAGAAATGAATTTAAAAAGAAAAACAAAAAGCAGAATTGACTTACTGGGAAAAGAGGCAAAAAAATCCAATGAAGAAAGAGTTCTATGAAAATTAGAATGGATCAAATGGAAAAGGAGGATCAAAAGGTCATGGAAGAAATTCATTGTTTAAAAATTAGAATTGGTGAAATAGGAACAATAGCAAGGAGACCACAGCGAAATAGGAACAATAGCAAGGAGACCACAGCATTGTATCACAAAGATCATTAATTATGACCAGATGGGATTTATACCAGGAATGGAGGGTCATTTTAATATTAGGAAAACTATCAGCATAATTGATTGTATCAATAACCAAACTTTTAGCAATTATATGATTTTCTCAATAGATGCAGAAAAAGCCTTTGACAAAGAAAGCATGGGATTAAATGGGTTTTTCTTTAAAATAAGTAGTATCTATCTAAAACCATCAGCAAGTATTATCTGTAATGGAGATAACCTAGAAGCCTTCCCAATAAGATCAGAAGTGAAGCAAGGATGCCCATTATCACCACTAGTATTTAAGATTTTACTAGTAATTCTCGCTGTAGCAGTAAGAAAAGAAGAAGAAATAAAAGGAATTAGAGTAGGCAATGAGAAAACTAAACTATCATTCTTTGAAGATGATACTTATGGAATCCTAGATTTTAGAGAATCCTTCAATAGAGAACCCCAGAGAATTAACCCCCCCCAAAAGTAGAAATAATAACTTTAGCAAGGTTGTAGGATACAAAATAAACCCACATAAATCATCAGCATTTTTATATCCAACGAAGTCCAGCAGCAAGAAATAGAAAGAGATAGACAATATTAGGAGATGAAAAATGAATAATGTTATTGTATTAAATTAACAAGTTTGTTTTTTTTTACAAAAAACCCAATATAACCAAAATTAAAAGGTAAACATAAACTGGGGAGGATTTTATACCAAATTTCTCTGATAAAAGTCTCATTTCTCAAATATATAGAGAAGTCAAATTTATAAGAATACAAAGCATTCCCCAACTGATAAATGGTCAAAAGATATGAATAAGCAGTTTTCAGATGAGGAAATAAAAGTTATCAATAATTATATGAAAAAATGTTCTAAATCATTCATGACTAGAGAAATGCAAATTTAAGCAACTCTGTGATACCACCTCACATATAACTGGCCAATATGATCATAAAGGAAAATGATGAATGTTGGAGATATGGCAAAATTGGAATAATAATGCATTGTTGGTGGAGTTGTGAATTGATCCAACCACTTTGGAAGGCAATTGGGAACTATGCCCAAGTGGCTATAAAATTGTTCATACTCTTTGATCCAGTAATACCATACTAAGTCTATATCCCAAAGAGATAAAAATAAAAGGGAAAGGATCTATTTGTATGAGAATATTTATAGCAGTTCTTTTTGTGTTGGCCAAAAATTTAAAATTAAGGGGGTATCCAATGATTGGGGAAAGACTGAACAAATTGTGGTGTATGATGGTGATAAAATACTGTTGTGCTATATGAATAAGCTGATTTCAGAAAGAACTGGGAAGATCCACATGAGCTGATGCAGAGTGAAATAAGCAGAACCAAGAAAACATTGTATACAGTAACAGCAATATTATATGATGATCAATTGTGAAAGATTTGGCTACTCTCAGCAATGCAACAATCTGAGACGATTCTGAAGGATTTGTGATGGGAAATACTCTCCCTTTCCAGAGAAAGAACTGTGCTAGTCAGAATGCTATTTTTATTTTGATTTTTTATGAGTATTCTCTTATAACAATGACAAGTATGGAAGTATATTTTGCAGGATAATATATGTATAGCCCAGATCAAATTGCTTACCATCTCTGGGAGCAGGGAGGAAAGGATCGGAGTGAGACAATTTGGATCTTATTAGCTTGGAAAAATGTATGTTGAAAATTGTTATTACATATAATAAAATAAATTATTTTATAAAGTAATATAACATTAATATGGAATATATTACTATTATATGACAATATAAAATAAAATATAAAATATCTTAAAAATAAGAAAGAATGAGTCAGAAGGCCTTGATCCAAATTCTAGCATTACTAGTTATTATTTATAATGTGTGGCTTTGGGCAAGTATTGCACCAATACCCCACAGGGTTTTTGTTTTGAAAGTGCTTTGTGAAGATTATTATTACAAGGACAACATTTTTTACTTCTCTAAATAGTTATTGGGCAGTCATCTCTAATGAGTTTATATTTCTCTAATACTTGCTATGTGCAAGTATTGTCTCATTTGACCCTCACAACAACCCTGGGAGTTAGGTGTTATTACCCCCCCATTTTATAGATAAGGAAACTGAGGCAAAGAGAGGCTAAGTGACTTGCCTAGGGTCACAGACAGTAGCTAATGTCTGAGATTGGGAAATAGAATATCTCAGAGAAGTGGGGATGGGAGGAGTGAATGTTCTGAAAAGCCAGTCTGGGAAGCTGAGTCAGTCCCTCTTTTTGCTTCTGGTCTTGCACCTTGCACTAACTGGCTCTCTGGGCTCTCTCTCTCTCTGTCTCTCTCTGTCTCTCTGTCTCTCTGTCTCTCTCTCTCTGTCTCTGTCTCTGTCTCTCTGTCTCTGTCTGTCTGTCTGTCTGTCTGTCTGTCTGTCTGTCTGTCTGTCTCTCTCTCTCTCTCTCCTCTCTTACCTCACCTGGCCATCTCTGACAAGGGGCTGCCATGGAAAACTCTTTCTTGTTCTCTTAAAAAATGCTTATAAATCTAGTCATCCACCTCCCGTGTAGCTTTTCCTTATAACAAGACCAGATCTGAACACAGCTCTCCCTATCCTCTGGCTCTCTTCGCTGCCCTGGAGAAGAGCATCTGTGACTCTCACCCTCAGGACTATTAGAGGGTTTGCACAGAGAGACGACTTTCTACACTTTTCAAAGCCAGTTACAGTTGGTTCTGTTTTCAAATCTTTCAAGGCTTACTGTGAAACTCTAGGTAAGTCGCTCACCCTCTCTGGACCTCATTATGCTTCTCTAAAATAAAGCCTGGGCAGTGCCAAGAGCCTGTCTACTTTCTGCATAGCTAGTCAACAGAGTCAGCAGGGACCCGGACCCCAAGCTCTCCAGTCTAGAAGTTCTCCACTGGTGAGGCCCAGAGGCTCTGTTGTTCAGTCATTTTAGTCATGTCTTACTCTTCATGACCTGCTTTGAGGTTTTCTCAGCCATTTCCTTCTCCAGCTCATTTTGCAGAGAAGGAAACAAAGGGAAACAGGGTTAAGTGACTCGTCCAGGGTCACACAGATAATAAGTGGCTGAGGCTGGATTTTAGGTCGGCTCTTCCTCTAAGTCTGGCATTCTATCCCTGGTACCACCTCTCTGTCCAGAGACTCTCTGGCTGTCAATAAAACAACTAATAACTCAGGCTTGCTGCTGACCTTACTTTGAATCCTGGAAACATGCCTGCTGCTCATTTGTGCATTCTAAGTTCCCAATAAATCATAGTTAGCTGAGTGTTGATTGTGCTAGGGAGCACAGTTCCAGATCTCCCTCATTTGGCCACAGCTAACCCCACCCCCCCGCACCCTCCCTGCACCCACTTAAAGAGAGAAGCTTCCAGAGGAAATAGCTCAAAGAGATTGGCGACCCTGAACTGCAGAGATCTCCCTTAATGCCCTCCCCTCAAGTTCCATCAGCCCCGGGGGCCACATACTCTTCCTCCACCTTTGCATCTTCTTTAATTGTCAGCTGAGAGCGTTTCAGATCATTCCTCATCCTCAGGGACAGGGAGGCAGCTCAGAGGGTTCCTCCCACTGTGGTTTCAACCCAGTGACTTCTTGGGATCTGCCTGGGTCCCTCCAGTGGGGTAGGAAGTCTAAGACCAAAGGGTATGATGGATATGGTTATGGAATTCTGACTGAGGTTGGAAGCCAAACCAGTGTGGAAAGAAAGAGACATCAAGCCCTGCTCTGAGTTACTTTTCTGCTAGGATTTATTTCCAGCCCCATCTCCACTGCCGTGCCCTCCCAGAACATCAGATCTAGGTGACATACCATAAACTGGGTCCTGTCTTTTCTCTTACATTGGTGATCAGAAAGTTACCTTGGCAGAGAAGGAAGGGGGAGAGACAGAGGCTGAGAGACAAAGACTGAGAGAATGAGTAGTGGAAAGAGCCATGGGCGAAGAATTCAGAGACCTGATCAAGATAAATTCAGAATGGGTAAATGACTTAAATATAAAGAGTGAAATCATAAATAAATTAGGTGAACATAGATTAGTATACCTGTCAGATCTGTGGGAAAGGAAGGAATTTAAGACCAAGCAAGAGATAGAGAACATTGCAAAATGTAAAATGAATGACTTTGAATATATCAAATTAAAAAGATTTTGTACAAACAAAACCAATGCAACCAAAATTAGAAAAGCAACAAACTGGGAGAACATTTTTATAACAAAACTCTCTGACAAAGGTTTAATTTCTCAAATATATAAGGAACTAAGCCAAATTTACAAAAAACCAAGCCATTCCCCAATCGTCAAATGGTCAAGGGACATGAATAGGTAGTTTTCACGTGATGAAATTAAAACTGTCAATAAGCACATGAAAAAGTGTTCTAAATCTCTCCTGATTATAGAAATGAAAATTAAAACAATTCTGAGGTACCACCTCACACATAGCAGATTGGCCACTATGACAGCAAAGGAAAATGATAAATGTTGGGGATGTGGCAAAACTTGGACATTAATAATGTTTGTGGAGTTGTGAATTGGTCCAACCATTCTGGAGGGCAATTTGGAACTACGTGCAAAGGGCTTTAAAAGACTGCCTGCCCTTTGATCTAGCCATACCACTGCTAGGTTTGTACCCCAAAGAGATAATAAGGGAAAAGACTTGTACAAAAATATTTATAGCTGCACTCTTCGTGGTGGCAAAAAAATTGGAAAATGAAAGAATGCCCATCTATTGGGGAATGGCTGAATAAATTGTGATATCTGATGGGGATGGAATACTATTGTGCTGAAAGGAATAATGAGCTGGAGGAATTCCATGTGAACTGGAACAACCTCCAGGAACTGATGCAGAATGAATGGAACAGAACCAGGAAAACATTGTACATGGAGACAGATACATTATGGCACAATTGGATGTAATAGACTTTTCTACCATCAGCAATGCAATGACCCAGGACAATCCAGAGGAACTTTTGAGAAAGAATGCTCTCCACATCAGAGAAAGAACTGTGGGAGCAGAAATGCATTAGAAAAATATATGCTTGATCACATAGTGTGATAGGGATAAGATTAGGGTTTTTATGTTGCAAATATGAATAACATAGAAATATGTTTTGAACAATGACACATGTATAACCCAGTGTAACTACTTGTTGGCTTTTGTGGGGGAAGGAGATAGAAGCAGGGTCATAAATCATGTAACCATGGAAAAATATTCTAAATAAAAAAAAATTCAGAGCTCTGGGTCCTAGACTTGGTTTTGCTGGTAGGCTTTGAGAAAATCACTTTTCACCTCTTTAACCTGAGAGGGAGCCAGCTGACTGCTTCACCAAAGTCTCTTCTGACAAGAATGAAAGGGTTTAAGCTTGGAGAATGGATTGTAAGGATTAAAAATGATAAAGGCTGTACTATGAGGAAAAGTAATATTTTATTTAGGCCCATGTTGATAGAATAAAATCAGACCACGCGCCTGGCTAAGATCTATTCAAACTTCCCACCAGTCCATACCTCCTATCATCTTGTCTGCTTCGTACGAAAGAGCCAGAGCCCAAGCTCCACCCCTAATTTTAAGTCACGCTCTACGTTGGTTCCAGTTGTCATGTCCAAAACCGGAAACCTACTGGATCATGGAAAATTTAGTCTCAAAGTCCCCCACATGTCCACAGGAAGTTTGTCATATATCTGCATATCTTGAGGCTTAATACTTCTAAATAGAACCCCAGAAATTCTAAATAACACAGGATCTAGAAGTTTTCTCTGTCTCTCCCCCTTTCTCCCTTTCTCTCTCTTTTCTCCCTCCCTCTCTCTCTCCCCCATATACATACACAGGATTGTCGAGTGAAATACTTGGTCCACTGAGTTGCATTTGTAGATTAAGAAGATGAGTCTCCTGCCCTCAGACACCAATCAATCTGTGTCCAGGGGATCCCAGAAGGGGAAGCACTAGGGTAGTGGCTCCAAGATTCACTCGGTTGCTGGTTTTCCCCACCACACAGCATCCCTGTCTTGCACAAGACCTGAAGGCCTGAGCCCTTGTAGATGAAAATCTACCTTGGCTGGCTGATTCAGTCAGAAGCACCTTTGTCACAAGATCATAAATTGAAGTCCCAGAGCTGGTGGTTGGGAGCAGGATCACTGGGTTCTCTGGTTCTCTTGTGCCCAGGCAAAGCTCATGAGAGCCTCAGATGGATGGGAGGATGTTGGTGGGCTTGTGTATGACAATGACTAAACATCTTCCACCACAGACTGGACTGGTTCATTAATGTCCACCCCAACCCCAAGAGAAAACTGAAAGGAACAGAGCCACCATGAAGGGATCCCTGCAGCACTTGGAGCAGCAGTTCCTGCAGGACAAGCCTTTGATGGCCTTGAGGAGCTGATACAGGTGTGGGTAGCAGAGAATGATGAAGCAATTTCATTTTGTCTCTAGTTCTCCTGGCTGGACTCTTAGCCCCGTTGCTTTGCAGCCCCCACCCTGTCTGCCACTTTCCTTTCTGCTGATGCAGCAAGGACAGTTCTTCCTACCTATTACAAGCCACAGCTGATCTGAAGAGCTTTCTTGTACTGGCTCCAGCATCAGGCCCTGTCCAATCAAGGGGAGCCCCATAACCAATCCCCCTCCTGTGGAAATTGAAATCTCTCTGAGCTTTGCCCTTCTGTTCCTTGGTGGAGTCTCAGCTGATGGGAGTGGGGCTCCCTGACTGGGAAACTCAGGAAACTTTCATTGGTTCCTAAATTTCTGTTTTGGGTTTGGCTTGTTCTGGTACAGAGGATAGGGAGCTGCCAGAACAGAGACAAAGAGGTCATCAGAAGACCTCAGATACTTCTTAAATGTATGAACCTGGACAAGTCACTTAACATTTTTGTCTCAATTCCTCATGTGTAAAATGAACTAAAGAAAGAAACGGCAAATCACTGAGGTATCTTTGCCAAGAAAGCCACACATGGGACCTTGCAGAATCGGACATGACTAAGATGATCCTACAACAACAGCAACGGCTTATCTTTGGAGCAGGCCATTCTACCAGTCAGATCTATTAAGTTGTGCTGGTTCACAAACAAGAAATACAAATAACTACAAAATATTTGGGAAATGAGGGCACTCCGGAAAGACTTCAAGTAGAAAGTGATGCCTTGGCTCCATCTTAAAGGAGGAGATAGATTTATGAGGCAGAGGTGAGAAGGAGGTGTATGCTAGGGATGGAAAAAGCCAAGAATAGAGATGGAAGGTGAAATGTTCTGGGTGAGGACCAGAGAAAAGGTCAGAATGGCTTCACTACAGAATGAGGAAGGGTGAGTAATGGTCCATGAGACTGAAGACTGGTTGGAGCCAGGTTGTATAGTGCTTTAGAAGCTGAATAGCGGAGTTTGCATCTTATCCTTGTAAGAAGAAAAATTAATATCCAAATACTCCAATTGTTATAATTTTATAAGATTTCATTTATAATAACTTGAAGCAAAAGGAGAATTAGCAGTCTGAGTAAAGAAAGGAAAGTTCCCCGACCACACATGGGGGAAAAGAGAGAGTGAGGCAGGGTTATACACAACCATATACAAACAATGTAAGTATGCAATTTGGGTACAAAAGAGGAAAGAGATGAAGGAATTCTGGGGAATATAGTCCTCAGGTACAACATTCTAACAACACATCCTGGAGATAATAGGGAGCCACTGGAGTTTATGGAGCAAGACAGTGATGTGATCAGATCTGTGCTAAGGGAGGATCACAACAGTGGGTAGAATGGACTGGAGTGTGGAGAGATTCTGAGGGAAGTCTTGATCCCACTCTGGTCAAAGTGGACCATGATTACAGAAAAGAGCCTGAAGACTATACTTCAAAGACTTGCATGGAATAATGAAGAGTGAAGTGAGCAGGACCAAGAGAAGGTTGTATCCAGTAACAGCAAAGTGGTTCCAAGAGTAACTGAGCTATTCTGAGTAATAGAAATATTCAAATCAACTACAAAGGACCTAGGAAGGAAGATGCTGGCCACCTCCAGAGAAAGAACTGATATCTGGAAGTGTTTCTTGTATAGTTCCATACATATACATATATCTGTGTTAAATGTTGACCTTTTCTAGTGCAAGATAGGCAGGGGAGGGAGCCAGACAACTTGGAACTCAAAATGTAACAAAAATGTTTTTAAAAGACTCTATTTCAAGAAACCCTAGATGAGAAGTGCTCAGACTTATTAAAACCAGAGAGTAGAATATAAATAGAAAGAATCTATTGTACACAGTAACAGCAATATTGTAGAATGATCAACTGTGAGAGACTTAACTACTCTCAGAAATACAATGATCTGGGACAATTCTGAGGGACTATCTATCTATGCTATCTAACTCCAAAAGAAGAAGTGTCGGAGTCAGGTGCAGATCAAAGCATATTATCCTTCATATTCACTTACTTATGGTTTTATTTGGGGGTTTGGGTTTTATATGTGTATTCTTTTACAACAATGACCAATATGGAAGGATGTTTTTCATGATAATATATGTATAACCCAGTTCAAATTGCTTACCATCTCTGTGAGGGAGGAGGAAAGAGAGGGAGAGAGGCAATTAGAACCTTATAATTTTGGAAAATGCATGTGAAAGTTGTTATTACATGTAGCTGAGAAAATAAAATATCTTTAAATTTAAAAAATAAAATATCTTTAAATTACCCCCCCCCCATTCTTTGTGACAAATAAACAGAGTTAAGCAAAGAAAAAAAAGCAAGACCCACAATTATGATCTCAGGCAAAGTAAACGTGAAAATTGATCTAATTTTAAAAAATAAAGAGAGAAATTACATCTTGATAAAAGATAGCATGGACTATGAAGTAATATCAATACTGAATATATTTGTACCAAATGGCATAGCATCCAGTCTCCTAAAGGAGAAGTTACATGAGTTCAAGAGGAAATAGACAATAGGCTTATGTTAGTAGGAGGCATTAACCTTCTCTCAGATCTAGGTACATCAAACCAAAGAAATAAACAAAATAGAAATGACAGAAGTAAATAGAATTTTAGAAAGTTAGATATGATAGACCTCTGGAGAAGACTGAATGAGAATAAAAAGTAATATACCATTTTCTCAGCAATATAAGGCACTTTCACACATATTGAACTTATAGGACATAAAAACCACACAATCAAGTGTAAAAAAACCAGAAATATTAAATGCATTATTTTCATGCCATAATGCTATAAAAATTACATTTAACAGAAAATGAAGTTGCAGAAAAGAAGGCTAAAAATTAGTTGGAAACCAAATCTTATCCTAAAAATGACTGGGCAAATAATAAATCATAGGAACAATCAACAATTTCAATAATGAGACTGAAAACAAGGAGACAACGTACCAAAATTTGGGGGATGCAGCCAAGGCAGTATTTAGAGGAAAATTTATCTCTCTGAATGATTACAACAATAAAATAAAGAGCAGATAAATGAGTTGGACATGCAACTGGAAAACTAGAAAAGGAACAAATTAAAAATGCCCAATTAAACATTAACTTAAAATCCTAAAAATCAAAGAAGAGGTTAATACAACTGAAAGTAAGGAAGTCATTGAACTAATAAGACAAGGAACTGGTTTTATGAAAAAAAGGGGGCAGATAAATGACTCAGTGCACCAGGTTTGGAGTCAGGAGGACTAGGGTCCAAATCTGACCTCAGATACCTCCCAGCCGTGTGACTGGGAAATTCATTTGACCCTGTTTGCCTAGTCCTTGCCCTTCTGTCTTAGAATTGTTGCTAAGATAAAAAGTAAGGGTTAAAAGGATTTTAATTCCAGAGGAGTTTTAGATTAGGATATGGAGTTGCTAATAGGGAGCTGCTGGGGTTTATTGAGTGCGGGGTAGTAGTGACTTGTGCTTTAGGAAGACTAATTTGACAGCAGGATGGAAGGTTCTATTAGATCCGAGGTGAGCTGAGGAAGAAAAGCTGCTTAGTGGAAGTAAAGGACCTCAGCAGTTGATACTAGCCATCATTCCAAGGTTGTATTGCGACACGATATTGATATCTAGCAGATGTTTTTCAAGAGTTGCTTCTCGTTAGACCAAGCTGGAAATAGTTTTGGAAGTAGCCATCTTGTGCAAACTGTAGCAAGATGGGGTTTATATTTTAGAATCCCCAAAGCTGGCATGAGACAGTGGAAGACTGTTGGAGCACCCCTATAAATATGAGGTCACCCCCAAGCAAACTGACTCAGTTGTGAGGTAGGTGGGTGGAAAGGGTGGAAGGGGAAAAGCTCTCCATTTGAACCCAGAAGCTTCACCAAAGACTTGTGTTAGCTGATCCACACTAGGGTCCAGCTACTTAAGTCTACTGTCATATCCTGCAATCTGCAGTATAGTTTTATCATCATCAACAACAATAATCTATAATCATCAAGAAATTCATCTCAGAAGAAACAACAGCTATTTAAGTTTAGCCAGCCTTGACATCTAGCAGCTGAACTAGACTGTGGCTGCAAAGCCAGCTGGGGTGGCAGAATTCTGTCAAAGGCTTTTCTCAAGGAGAACTGACAGACTACCTATCAGTTAGATATTAGTCTTAGTTTACCTTAAAAATTCTATCCTTACCCATCTTACCTCAATCCCCATACCATCAAGATATTCCTGCATCAATTAATTAAATTAGTTACCTGATATTTTAAATCTGCTTACTAGCCTAGTCCATCATCTTTAAGAAGAGTCTCACTGTCAAACCTGACAGTTGGGATTGATCCCCTGGCTGTGAAAGGGTTTCATAGGCTAATTACCAGCTTTTATCTGTGATTAATTCCCAATCAACTCAAGATCATCAATACAATCCGCAGTTGGGGGCAGCTGGGTAGCTCAGTGGATTGAGAGTCAGGCCTAGAGATGGGAGGTCCTAGGTTAAAATCTAGCCTCAGACACTTCCCAGCTGTGTGACCCTGGGCAAGTCACTTGACCCCCATTGCCCACCCTTACCACTCTTCTGCCTTGGAGCCAATACACAGTATTGATTCCAAGACGGAAGGTAAGAGTTCTAATAAAGAAAAAAATACAATCCACAGTCAGATCAGCATAGCTTATATTACATCAGGAAGATACTGAGTTATATGTCATCAAGGAAATATTTTCAGTTAAGAATTCTCTCAGTGTCTGCCTACTGACCCTCCCCAGAGGGATAACGCTGTCCAGCTGTGGACACAGAAGCAGCCTGAGAAAATAATCCCTACAAAGCTAACAGCCCTCTGATAACAAGTCCTGTTCAGTCAACAACATCAGGCTCTGAGCCCCCAATTACTATATTAAGGAATGAGAATGAGGAACACATAGAGAAAAGAGAAAAGAAGAGAAAGGTGGGGGCAAATTATCTCACCTGAAGAAATGCATGAATCAGTACACTAGAAGGGAAGATGGGGGTTAGTCAATCTATCTTCTACTAGTGGGAAAAAGAGGGAGATGGGGAAAAAGAGAAGGTTGAGGTGGACAAAAAGGAAGGCAAACTGGGGAAGGTGGTAGTTAGAAGCAAAACGTTTGTGGAAGGGATAGCTGAATGTCATTTTCCAAAGCGAAGGTTGGCCAGAGTCCAGGTACATAGATGTTTTGCAATAGAAATATTGGAACAGCCAGTTCTTCTTAAAAAATAAAAATAAAAACATTTCAAAACCAAACCAAACCAAAAGAAGTTATGGATGAAACCTGGCCCAAAGCCAACCACAGAAGAACATGAGGTCATCTGAGGGGATGAGTCTGAGTTAACCAGTTTGTTTCATGCCTGACATGAGACTTGGGGAAAAGTTAGGAGGCAGAGATGAGGAGACGACTGATCAGCTACTGGGTTGCCCAAAAGAAAGGTCTCTGGACAATGTGGGATGAACATGCACAGGTTTATTCCTGGGAATCTGCTACCCTTTTGTGCAGGCCCACCCTGGCCTGTAAGCTTGACCCCTCCCATTCCCATTGTTTGATTGCCATACATTGAGTTTGAACCCCAAGATTTCCATAATTGCTGCCTATCCATGCCTTCTCCATCTTTCTGTGGAAATTAATTTTGGGACCCAAGTGTAAGACTTAACATTTATCTCTACTGAATTTTATCTTCTCTGACTCAGCCCAAGAATCTAAATCTGCCAAGATCTTCCTGACCTTGTGTCTCTGCCAATCTGGGGATCAGAACATCCCTGCCTTTCTTCTGTTCTTTCCAATCTAATCTCCTTCCCAGCTCTGAGACCTTATATAACCTTAATGTCATCTTCAGCTTTTACTTCTTCCCAATTCCCTTCCAGTGGCCATGTCTCTGCTCTCCAATCACTTTCTGAGAGTTTGGAATTGCATTGTCATTGGAGCTTTTGTAAGCATCTCCTCACTACTCCTATGGCTGCCATATTTGTTCACTGGTCTAACTTAAAGTCTTGGAATAACTTCCATGTCCTGCTTCCTGTCCTGCTCTCATCTCTCCTCATCCTCCAAACATCAACCAAAGTTATCTCCCTAAGAAAAGTCTGATCACGTTGCTCCTTTGCCCAAGAAACCTTAGTGGCTCCCTATTGCCTCCAGAATGAAATTCAAACTCTTTGACTTAGCTCTCAAAGCCCCCCAAAATCTAGCTCCAACCCAGCCCTGTGCAGACAAGTAACACCACTGCCCTTCATGCTTATACATACTTGTTTATTGTTTCCCTCATTAGACTGTGAAATCCTTGCCAGAAGGGACTGTCTCTTGCTTTTCTTATAATCTTTTATGTTTAACAGTGTTTGGCATATAGTAGGTGCTTAGTAAATGCTCATTACTTGCCTGTTTGAAGTGATGAACTCCTCAAAATCATGTTGCTAAGGAACTGAGGGACATGCTACATTTTAGTAAGAGGAGGTTAGGTCTTTTCCCATCAAGATTCATGGAAGCTCTGAAATCTGTACATGGACTTGTCAAGGGTCTGTGGCTCCCAGGGTAAGCACCCTGCTTTGTGAAGCTCTCCTCTCTAAAGGATTAGGGAAATTCACTTAACTTTGATCTGTGAGACTCTATGAGGAGTCTGTGGGGAAGGTAGTATGTAAATAGAAATTTTGTACCAAGAAAGAAAGTCAGGAGCAACTTCCTTCTTTCTAGAACTGTTAATTTATGAAGAAACATTACAAAGAGAATTTAATGAGGAGTGAGTCTTTAAAAGAGATGACTAAGAGGGCTTAAGAGGAGCAGCTGGGTGGTTCAGTGGGTAGGTCTAGTGACAAAAGGTCCTGTGTTCAAATTTGACTTCAGATATTTTTAGCTGTGTGACCCTGGGATAAGTCACTTCATCCCCGTTGCCTAGCCCTTATCACATTTCTGCTTTGGAACTGATACACAATCTTGATTCTGAGATGAAGGTAAGGGTTTTAAAAAAAGAGGGCTAGAGAGAAGTTACTTTGTTTTTTTGTAACATCTGGAGAGATAGAGAGAAAATGAAAAGAAGTAACTAGGTGGCTCAGTGGATAGTGTGCTGGACCTAAAGTCAGGAAGACCTGAATTCAAATCTAGACTCAGGCATTTACAAGCTGTGTGACCCTGGGTGAGTCACTTAACTTCAGTTCCCTCATCTATAAAATAGGGATGATAATATCACCTGCCTCCTAGTGTTGTTGTGAGGATCAAATGTAATAATACTTACATAGTGCCCAGCACATAGTAATCAGTTTGTAAACATTATTTATTCTTTCTTTTCCCCTTAAGCCCTTACCTTCTATCTTAGAATCAATACATTGTATTGGTTCCAGGGCAGAAGGGTGGTAAGGGCTAGGCAATGGGGGTTAAGTGACTTGTGCAGGGTCATAGAGTTTGAGTGTCTGAGGCTCTATTATCTTTTTTTTAAATAAAATGATTGTGACTTTTATTTTGGGAAGAGAATGGAGAGACTAGCCAAGGGACTTCCTTTGTTATCCTGAGTGAACTCAATTCACAAATGACTGTAGTTACTAGCTGAGTGCCATTATTGATCATTGTGTTATTGTGTTTGCCTCAGTTTCCTCAACTGTAAAATGGCAATAAGGAGAGCACCTTCTTCCCAGGATTGTTGTAGCCAGAGCCTGGCACAGAGTAGGTGCTACATAAACTTTGTGGTTGTTCAGTTGTGTCTGACTCTTCATGACCTTATTTTGGCTTCTCTAGGTGGAGATGATGGAGTGGTTGGCTATTTCCCTCTCCAGCTCATTTGACAGTCTGAGGAAACTGAGGCAAACAGGATACAGGGTTACATAGCTAGTTAGTGTCTGAAGCTGGATTTGAACTCAAATCTTCCCGATTCCAGGTCTGGGACTCTATCCACTGTACCACCTAGCCACCTTTCTGTTTCTCTGTGTCTCTCCAGATGTCATAGGAAAACCATGTAATGTCTCTTCTCTCAAGTCTTTTTAATAGTCTCTAGATAAACACAAGCTATCACCACCGCCATCATCATCATAGTTGGGGGCAAGGCATGAAGGTCCTGGCTCAGATTCTTTCAGTTAAAATACTATGAATAATTATCTGTCTTGGCTTTATTGTTGATTGCATTATTAGCCCGAGATTAAAACTGTTAATATTTACTTCAGGGTAGTAGTAGTAGTCGTAGTAGTAGTCGTAGTCATAGTAGTAGTAGTAGTAGTAGTAGTAGTAGTTGTTGTTGTTGTTGTTGTTGTTGTTATTGTAGTAGTAGTAGTAGCAGTATCCAGCATTTCTCTAGCCTTTAAGGTTTGCACCATGTGTGTGAAGGTTGTTCCATGTTTGATTCCACAAGGATCCCAGGAGGTAGGTGCTATAATTATCACCATTTTATAGATGAGGAAACTGAGATGCACAGAAGTTAAATTACACGACCAGGGTCACCCAACTAGTAACTGTGTGAGGTAGGATTCAAATTCAGGCCTTCTAGATTCCCAGGTCCAGTGCTCTATCCATTACCCAACCCTGCTTTGTCCCCGTGTTTAAGATTATGCTGACTCAGTGACCCATCATTCCTAGCCCTGTTTGTTAAACAGCATTGGGGACTGTTATATTAAAATGAAGATCTGCTATCTCTTAGATGTATAGGTAGATGGAGTGCAGAGAGAGGATAGGATAACACCTCTCTCTCCTATAACAGTTGCCCAGGCAGGATCCTTTAGGTCAATGGATGATATCCCTTCAGGACCCACCTGGGGGTTAATTGATATTATTAAATTGGGCTCCTCAGCTTGGTAATGTTGGTAATCTGACTGCGTGACTCCCTTCCCAAATAAACCATGAATAATCAATTCAGGAAGGTACTTTAAAACTTTAAATATATTTGGCAAGAAAGATAATGGTAAGGGAAAGAGGTATTAGGAGACCCTACTTTAAATTGATACTAATAAATCTCTAACTGCAGGCAAATGAAAGAATCAAGATGACAGATTCTCTCTGGTACAGCCTGGTCAGGGCTAAACCAGAGCAGGCAAACTGCTGTGAAATCTTCAGCTTCTTCTTCAGTAGATCTTAAGCCTAATCAGTTGAGATTTCCACCCTTTGTCCACCCTCTTCTTCTTCTCCTGCCTACTTCCCGGATCCCTCTCGGGCCCTCGGAAGCCTAGATGACTAAGATGATTTACTTCCTAATATCTAGGGGCAGTAGAAACAGAGATGGTGGTCTAGTACAGGTTGAGAAGGTACAGGAAACACAGGAGGAGCCTGCAGGATTGAGTTTGCAAGTCTCTCTTCCCCAAAGACCAGGATTCACACTCCCTAGCCTCAGGGACAGGTCAAAGACCCCAGAACCTCTGTCAGGGATCTCAACTGCTCTCCCCAGAGTCCGCATGCCTCTCTGGGAACATTCCATCCAACTGATTCACCTGTCAATCAACAGTGAACTTCAAGCTCCCAGAGATTCAATATAACAGGACACATCACCCTTTCTTCCACCAGCCAACAAGTATTGAGCAGGTCATCTCCTACCTATTGACCTTCACTTGCTGGCCCCTGGGGAGGAGCTGAGACACAACGGCCCATTGCCTTTGTAATAGTTAAAGGTCACCAAATTGTAAAAATTAAAAATTAAATTATGAGTCTGTTAGTAGCTTTAATGATTTAGTTTAATCAAAGTAGAGATAGTAAAGAGAGAAAAATGTAGGAAAGAGGGAGGGAGGAGTTTAGCTAAACACCCCAATTGCATTCTAATAGAATGAGGCTTATCACCAACATAGGCTCCTTCAGGTCCAATCCCAGCCAGAAGCCCAAGAGAGTTACAGGAGCAGTAATATCTCCAGCAAGAGTGTCACCAACGCAAGAATGTGTGTTCAGCTCCATGAAAACACCTTTATAAGCCATTTTCTCCACCCACCAGCTCTCCCACATCACATCTCAGGAACCCATCATAGTTCCTCAATTTACCTGGCACCGCCCAGGGGGGCAGTGCTTGTGGGATCAATTTCCCATTTCTGAGGGTGTGTGTACTTGCATATCAATGGTAAAGGATCTTCAAGTTCCCAACTGATTACACCAAAGGTTGCCTGATTGATTACATTAAAGAAAACAACAGGAGGGTAATTCCCTTCTCATACCTTCTACCATCTTGAACCTGTACAAACTGCCTTCATCCCTTTAGAAAGTTATCTATAGAAGCCAGCACCATCTTCAGGCCTTGCTCATTGGCCCATCTGTTAATGGATTATTGAAATCCATTTTTATTTCTATATTTATTATTTGTATGTAGTATAATATACTCTATATAAATTAGAGAAATATTTAAATCAACTCTTCTCATTCTCTTCTCCCTAAGTCTTGCCTTGTTAATTAGAGTGAAAACCCAAAATGAAGAATTCTCATTTGACCACTTGGAGATCAAGGAAACACATACATCCACATCCACATCTACATATGCAGTCAAACACACACATGCATACATATGTGACATTTTCTTGACCCTGGTCAGGTCTTCCTGCTCTTCTATGAGCCTGGGATTGAGTAGTCTCAAGGACTGCTGCTCCCTCCCAGAATCCTTTGCTTTTCTGACATGATCTTGCACTCCTGAAGCTAACCTTCCTGGGACTCACCCAATGGACCTGCTCCTCAGCTGGGCATTTGTCGAATCCATGTATTTACCTTTGTTCTGCATTTACCTAGCTCTAGAGCAGTTCCGATTCTGTGAATCATCAGCTTCATGATGATTCTGTGAATCATCAGTATATGATGTAGATGACTTCCAATTAAGAGATAGAAGCTGATGATTCACAGAATCATCACAGAATCCCATGCATCGATGGGTCCCAACCTCCAAACCCCTTTGTCCAGGTTCTGCTCTGGCTGGCTGGCCAGAGTTTGGGTCCGAGTTCTGCATGGATTCCAACAAGGAGCCCTTCTCAGACCCAGGAGAGGAGAGGGGGAGGTCTCTGCTCACCACTGTAATGATCAATGAAGGAGTGAATGAGTCCTCAGATGTTGTGGGACTCAAGCTGCCAAGTGCTAACAGACCAAGTCGGTGTAAAGCTGCAGGTATCAGTACTGGAATATAGAATTCAGCACTCAGACAGCTCCTTCAACCAATCATTACAGGCTTGCTAAGGAAGTAAGCATACCCTCCTCAACAGTTAACAGGAAACCCTTAGTATCTTGAAATGATAAGATGCAATTTCCTGGATTGATAATGTTGGCTTTATCTGATTGCCATTAGTATATGATGTAGATGACTTCCAATTAAGAGATAGAAGCTGATGATTCACAGTCAAGCTTTCAGCTGAAGCTGCCTGTAACTGCCTTTTCACTATAGAACCTTTCCCAAACAAACAGGTCAGTAGCTGGATCTTATTTGCTCGAAGTAGTTTAATATAAGGGTATAACAAGGATGATTAAAAAGGTAAATCAAAAGTGAAAGGAACAAGGGGTCAGGACTGAGGGATCAGGGATTTGCTGACCTAACTAGATTTAAACTAGACGTCAGCTGGTTCAGCTGGTTTTAAGTAGTAGCCACTAAAGAATACTGACAGGTGGTCACTGGCTCAAATAGTTGTCTGCTCGATGGCTTGCTCAGTTTGGCTGTTTCAATTTAAATAATAAATCTTCAATGATGGTCTTCTGATTGCAGTTCAAGTAAATTGTTTGAATGTAGTTGAATGTTGAATGTTGGCAGAATATTAATAAGCTTAGGTATCTGTCCCTGCAAGGTACCCTAGCCTATAAAACTAGCTATGAGAAGAAATGGAGAGCCTACCCAAACCTCCCACCTTCAACTCACAACTGAGCCATTTTGGGTTAGCCAAAGCCCCCTTATATAGAGCCCCTCCAATGGTCTTTCAGTCTCATGCCAGTTCATGCCAACTCTGGAAAATTCTAAAATTCTGAGCTGTCAACTGACAACTCCTGGCTCATCATAGCTACTTGAAAAACCTTATTTACACCACATTACTTCCTTGCCAGCCAATCTGTTCAGGGTCATCATCTTTGTTGACAACTTCAAATTGTTCTCTCCCTCCCCCTTGTGGTTTTCAGTTCCCAAGGGTCTCTCTGATGGGATGGCTGTTGGACAGTTTGGTGTCCTGGCATTAGGCTGTCTCTGCTCCTAAGGGCCCAGTAAATCACCCAGTCTGCTCCTCAATTCTAGTCTGCCTCAGTGGTACACATATACATATACCCACATATATGCATACAGAGACAAACAGATATTTAATAAATAGTTTAGCAAATACATATTTAAATACAAATTTGTTATATATTTTACAAATATATAATTTAGAGAGAGAGAAGGAGAAAGGGGGAGAGAGACAAATGGAGATAGAAAAAGAGAGAGAGAGGGAGAGAGAGAGAGAGAAGATTTAGAATTGGTTGGACTAAATATGAGAGTTATAAAAGTAATATTGTGGTCGCCATTTATAAAATAATAACCCTTAAGTCAGAAAACTGTTAGCAGCTTTTATTTACAACAAGGTAGAGATATTAAAGTGGGAAATATAGGAAGGAGGTAGAAAATTGTCTGGCCTACCAGCCTAAGTGTTCATCTGGTGAAGTTTGGCTCAGCCCCCGGCAAGGACTCCCTCAAGTCCCGATCTCCACAAGGAAGTCCTGGTAGCCTCTTCAGCCAGAAATCCACTAAAGCAGACCTCTTCCTTCAGCCTGAGTCACTCACCCAGCAAGCCTCTCGAGTGCAGAATGCTTCATCTTCCAAGAGTCTCCCTTTAGCCCAGCTCACCAATGTAGAAGGAATGAATTAGTCCTTGGGCTTGGCCTTTTATCCCCCCCTTTTCCATGTCACTTCCTGTCTCTCTCCCTCTTCACAGGAACCAATTGTAGTTTCCCAATTTGCCTAGCACTGCCCAAGGGAGGCCTTTGGGGGTGTGAACTAGTAAGTGATTTGTGAGCTCTCTTAAAATACTTTAAGTTCTTGATTTGATTAAATTAAAAGTTGCTGATTGATTACATTAAAAATAAACTAAGAGAATTCAATTCTCTTTTCATGGGGGGGGAGGAGAAGAGAGGGAGAAACAGAGAGAGGGAGAGAGAAAGACTGGGAAAAAAAAGTTGGAATAGGACTGGGCCTCTGAACTAAGTTGCTTAATTGATAGCCATATGGAAATGTTGTTCATTAATGGGGAAATATACCTATAAACCCCTAGAATACCCAAGAACTCAGAATTATAAGATGAAATGTGAGAGCGTGGCCAGCTCAGATTCTTTCATCCTGGCTGCATATTTTGTGTCCCCGAGGAAAGTGTAAAGTCCTCAGAGGCAGGGATTATTTCTCTCATTTCTTCCTATGCTCAGTGCCTTAAACAGTGCCTGACTCCTGGTAGATTCTTTTTAAAAACTTTTACCTTCCATCTTGGAATCAATACTAAGTATTGGTTCCAAGGCAGAGGAGCAGTAAGGGCTAGGCAACTGGGGTTAAATGAGTTGCCCAGGGTCACACAGATTTGAACCCAGGACCTCCCATCTCTAGGCTGGCTCTCAATCCACTGAACCCCCTAACAAGTTCTTGTTGCATTGTGTTGATTACGCCTGGAGGCCTCCCCTCTCTTGCTCAGTCTGTACCAAACTCCCCTGCAGATTGGCCTCATCCCAGGAAGGAGGCTCAAAGGAACAATTATAGCCCCTGTGGGGTAGCAATGGAGCCAGGCTTTCTTTGTTAAACAGGTCTTTCAAGTGCCTCTCAGAGCAAATTTCTGTGCCCCAGCCCTGAATTGCATCCCCCAGGGGAGATGCTGTGGGCACCCCCAAACTCAGAGACAGCCCTAATGTGCTACTTCCACTGGTTGGCAATAGTGTTCCGGGAGATCGAGGACGAGGTGTTCTTGACTGCTTGAGCGTCTGCAATTTGAATGTTCCAAGTTGTCTAAATGGGGACAGCCGAGCCTCTTGGCCCCATTTCTGCTGCTGCTGCTGGTTGGCTCTAATCAGCCTTGCAAGTGAACCAGAGACTGCCTTGGCCCAGAGTATGATCTGGCCTCATGACTTTCTCCCTTCACGTCTACTTGATGTAGTACCAAGAGAAAACTTCTCATGCCAAAAAGAATGGCAGCTAGCACATATACACGATCTTAAGATTTAGGATCCACTTTAGTCATAATAACTTGGGAGACAGGTGAGGAAACTGAGGCAGACAGATTAAAAGACTTGCATAGGATCCTCCAGCCAATAAGTGCCTAAGGCTGAATTTGAACTCAGGTCTTCATGATTCCAGGGCCAGTGCTCTCTCCATTATGTCAATTTGTAGCCCTAGGTGATACCAGGGAGTAGGCTGGCCAGTCTCTTTCATGCCACCTTTCTGGCATGGCCATTCTCATGTGTCCTGCTATCGGTGGCCTCGTGTCAAAACTGAACCTATTTTTCCATCAGGTTATCCAGTGTGGTTGCTGCCATTCTCAATAAGGTAAGATGGACAATGACACATGTAAAACCCAGTGGAACTGAGCTTTGGCTTTGGGGGGGGGGTGGGAGGAGAGGAGGGAAAGAACATGAATCATGTAACCATGGAAAAATTTTCTTAAATAAAATAAAAAAACAATCCTTGAAAAAAATAATGTAGGATAAAGCTTCCCTTAAATGTTTTAATCCCTTGGCTAAGAGGAAGAAAAGACCTCTTCAACATGAGGAGCGGATGCGAATGATGACGTGGCCTGTGAAGTCCTTGGGCCACCATGAAGCAATCATAGCATATACTTATGTAGCACTTTAAGAATTGCAAAGCGCTTTCCACACCACAGCCCTGTGACATGCGCAGGCACTGCAAGCATCATCAATCCCATTTTACAGATGAGGAAACTGAGAAATAAAGAGACTTACCCATAAGCACTCAGTGTCTAAGGTGAGATTTTCCATAACCTTATGCCGCCTCTCAGATAATCTCTATTGGCAGGACAGAATTCTGGGTACCATGATGTCCACCCAACCCTTCATGGAGAGCATTAAGAGAATAATTCATTCCCAGCTGGGGAGTTTCAGAATTGCAGCATCTTAAAGGCCATCTCATCCAACTGATGTCTGAATGAGAATCCCATTGGAACATGCCTTCCAACCAGAGTAGGGGGAAGCCCCATCCTGGGACAAAGTAGGTCACCATGGACAGCTCTCATGGTTAGGAAATTTTTCACTTCTTGGTTCTTCCATTGAAAACAGTCTTATGGTGTCACCAGTTCCATTACAAGTTCCTCCAATTTAGGGACTCTGTTTTAGTCCCTGGAAGGCAATGATTCACCTGGTCCCAAGCCAGCAATGTGAGTTACCTTGTCAGAGTTATTTCTGATGAGCCATGTGATCTCTTAGCCATGAGCTGGTAGAGACCTTACATGGGCTGTGGTTGGAATCTCCACTCAAGGGCCGCCATGTCTAGGCAGAAGGGTTAGGACCTTAATGGCCTGTTCTGAGATGGTGCAGACAACCCAGGGTGACTCGACCCAGAAGAGCAGGCTGGATTGCTATTATTCAGTGGGTGGTGGGGAACATTTTTTCCAAGTAGACATTTCAGTCTTGCCGGCAAAGAGAACAAAACACATTCTCAAGACTATCCTGGTGGGGAAGCCCAAGGGACTGGCCTTTGGACACAGCTGAGGGGCCAAGCTGGATGACAACTACTAGGGAGTAAGGGTGGAAAGTAGGAGGCAGAGAACCAAAGTTTCAGGTTTAACTATTCTTGTCAACTAGATTCTTAAATTCTTTTTTTTTCTGAGTCTTTAGAATCTGTCCCTCCCATTGCCTCCCCACCCCAAATGGAGCAATCATTAAGAAAGTCCACATCACAAACATACTTCATTCAACAAAATTCCTTCCCATTGGCCATGTGGCAGGGGATAAGTGGCATGTTTCCTCTTCAGTCTCTTGGACTCCAGATTTATTGTTGCATTCAGCAAAGTTCTAAAGTCTTTCAAAGTTGCTTAACTTATTTCTAAGCTACTGAAGGAGTGAAGGTGCTGGCTTAATGTAAATCTAATAAATCTTATAATTGTGTAATCCTTTAAGATGAAAATTCAAAGATTTTACCCTCTTGACATTTCTCTTCTCCGGGACAAGCCTCAGTCACCTCTCCCTAGTTACATCTGTGCTTCCAAGCACATGACCTGCTTTAAGGCCAACAATATATGGACATTCTGAGCTCTGACTGCTTGGGTCAATGCCTCTTACTCAGGGGCTGGCACCACTTTTCAGGTCCCTCATACTTTGGGGCTTCTTGATATAACCCCAGACCCAGGAGTGGCTTAATGGGGAATAAATGCTCTGGGATTCTCCTCCATGTATTGTGAGTTTCTTGAGAGTCCCTTGAGAGCAGGAATTGTTTTTATTTTTTTTCTATAAACCCTTACCTTCCATCTTGGAGTCAGTACTGTGTATTGGCTCCAAGGCAGAAGAGTGGTAAGGGCTAGGCAATGGGGGTCAAGTGACTTGCCCAAGGTCACACAGCTAGGAAGTGTCTGAGGCCAGATTTGAACCTAGGACCTCTCATCTCTAAGCCTGGCTCTCAATCCACTGAGCCACCCAAGTGCCCCCCAGGGACTGTTTTTAACCTCTTTTTGTGCTCCTAATGTGTAGCCTAGTGCCTGACACATAGTAGGCACTTAAATGTTTAGCAACTGACAGAATGTATTTTTTTCCCACTGTGCATCCTGAATCAAAATGTTGGAGCTTCCTGTTCTTGACAAAGAGGTGAGAACTCTACATAGGCCTGATGAAGGGTAGAATATCTCTTGGGGTACCCTGGTGGCTGCTTGGAGAAACCACCCAAGAAGGCAGCTCTGGGCAATCAAATAACACCATAACTGAATTGGGATTCTGCTTGATAAGTAGGAAATTCTAGATCAGTTTGGTCAGTAAAGCTCTCTGGAGCAAAGAGCACCATGTTCTAGATTTTGCAACAATAGCCACGTTTCTCTGTGTATGGAAAATGATCCCTTCCCTTGGATGTAGTTGGGATAATGGCCTACAGGACTTTAAAGTGGCCTGCTCCTAAGGATACCCTGGGGAAGAATTCTTTGAGAGATGTGAGAAGAGGAGAGGGTAGATGTATGCCTGAAGGACCTTGATCACTCCCAAGGAAATAGGGCCCCATCCAGGGAAGGGAGCATACAAGAGTCCTTTGGTGACTTATTATCTCATGGGCACATTGTTGTTGGGCAATTTCTACCCAACTCCCTTGCAAGTCCATTCATTTGAATCCAAAAAAGCATTTATCGGGTGCCTTCTCTGGGCAAGACCCTATGATGGGTTCTGCTGCTGTTGCTACCACTACTACTGGCTAGCTAGCTGGCATTTCAATAGCACTTTAAGGTTTTCAAAGCCTTTACAAACAATTATCTTTACAAATATTATCTCCTTGGATCATTGCAACAACCTTTAGAAGTTTTATTCTTACCTCCCATTTTATAGGCAAGAAAACTAAGGCAAAGTTAAGAGATTCTCTAACGGTCAAATAACTAATGAGTGTCTGAGACAGGATTTGAACTCTGGTCTTCCTGACTCCTTCACTATACCACTTGGTTGCCAAAGATATCCATCAAACAGTTTCTGCCCTGGAGCAGCCTATGTCCCTTCAAGTGGGTAAGATGGGAACAAAGAGGAAATAAAGACAACACTGGGCAAATGGAGAGGGACTGCAATCCAGGGAGAAGGAAACAGGACAGACCTCAAAGGAAAGAAGACACCTGAGTGGAGCCTGTCAGGAAGTGACGAAGAGGGGTTCCAAGTCCTCCAAAGCAGGAGGGCATATACCTGGGCACGATACTAAGAGCCAGCGAGCAAGGGGCAGCTACTTGAGAGAAGGGAGAGCCTAGTCATCCAATATGACTGGAGCAGAGAGTTCATGAAGGGGTAGAGTGTGTAATAAGGCTGGGAGGACAGGTTGAGGGTCTTCAGTGCCAGGTGAAGGGTGAGTGTTTTGTCTGCTTGAGGTTCTGTGGGCCCATTGAAGTGGGGCAGGACAGGAGGAAAGTGAGATGGTCATTGAAGATTGTTCTAGCAGCATTGTAGAGGATAAAATGGTGAAGGAATGAGCCTGTAGCCAAGGGGGAAAGTCTGAAAACAATAGCAGTTGTCAAGAGGGGAGAGGTGACGAGTGTGAACTAGGAGGATGACTATATGAGTTGGAGAAAGAGATGGATGTGAGAGATGCCATGAAGGCAGACTTAATAAGACTTGAAAATTGATGTGTGGGGTGAAAGAGAACAAGTCAAGGTTGGCTCCAGGGATGATGGAGGGACCAATGGACAAATGGAAGTTTGCTGGTTGGAGGCTAGGATTAGAGGGGAAGACAATGACTTCTCTTTTGGCACCACTGAGTTTTGTGGTGTCTACAGAACTTCCAGGTAGAGAAGTCTGAGATTTGGTAAATGGTGGGGCAGCACTTTAGCTCAGGAGAGAGAATTGGGTGGATATAGGATTTGGGAGTCCCTTGCCTAAGCATGATCATTAAACACACAGGAACCAATGGTATCATCAATCTAGTTTCATCAGAGCAACAAGTACCAGACTCGGTGGGAGTGTTATAAGAGTTCAACTTGTGCTGGTAACTACACCCTCCTTTTGGAAATGGCAGGGGAGTGGGGGGTTCACTTGGTTTCTGGAGAGTCCACGGTAGGTACCCTCTGCTTAATTCCTGCCCACAAGCTCCAATGCTACTCAGTTTAAACCAAACTTCTCACCAGTGAGATGTGGCCTGTCCCTTTGAGGGAAGGAACCAATTATTTTCTTAGAGAAGGGTGGCTACTCCCTCCACTTTGTGCATCTTTTCTGTTACCACTAAATGACCCCCGCCCCAGTTCAGTCATCAGATGAGACTCCTATGGGATGCTCCGTGGAGAAGCCTGACAGCCAAGTCCAAGATTCTTCATTGGGTTGTAGTCCAGACAACAACTCTTTATTCAGAGATGGATGGAACTACCACAATCTTTAGGGTCTGGTGAATGCCCCTAAGCCCTTTGGCCAACCAAGGTCTTCTCACGAACCCAGCAGACCTGCTCATGTTAAAAGGACTTTATTCACTTGGCCATGTTCTCTACCATGGCAATGATCTTCTCTTTCACAGAGGGCTCTAAGAAGGATGTATCCCATTTCTTGATGTTTAGCAGCCTCGCATGGGCCTCCTCGAAGAGTCTGGGACCCACAGAGTCCTCTACCCGCTGGCGCCATGCATTGAGCTTGGGTTTGCCCATGAAGATATTATAGCTGGCACCCACTGGCTGCAGATAGACAGAAGGACAAAGTGTGTGGGTTAACTTCTAGGCATGCCCAATCTGTATCTCTAAACCAATCCCTCCCTGCTCTTTAACCAGGCTCATTCCCACCCTTTACTCATAGCTTCCACCATGCTCCAAGTTCCCTCCCACATTCCTCCATTTATCTAAATCTGACCTATCTTTCCTTGCTAAGCTCAAGTACCACCTCCTCCATGAAATCAGCCTTGATCTTTTTCTGTTACATCATCTAACACGTGTCTATGACAGAACCTCAGGGAATCTCAGCTTCAACTGCTTCTCCTCCATAAAGACCAAAGGTATTGCTACTGCATCGCTAGTAGGAAAGAGAATCTTCTGCCAGTCAATGTCTGGCAGAAGAGAGACTGAATGAGGTAGAGAAAAAGAGGAGGAAGAGATCTTCTTTCCTGAGAGAAGTCTTTTAATTCATCTTGTGAAGAAATGTTATAAAGGGAGTTCTTGAGAGACTTTGGTTAATGAGAGAACTGAACTGGAGAACTGCATGTCCAGAACTGAGAACTCAGCAGTTGTAGTGATGGTTGGCAAGTGGAAGGTTAGCATATTGGAATCTCTGCCAATGAAGGTAGCGATTAGGAGAAAGAAGACTCAGCCAGTCATTGACTGAATACTACAAGACATTTGTGACTCTTAGAACAAAGTCCTGAGGTGTGATGGGGATGTAGAGGAAGAGTAAAAATGCTCTTTAGGTCTCCTTGGGAAGAATGTGGTTTGTTAGGGTGAGAAAAGGGTACAGCCCAAGCCCAAGGTGACACCCCAAACCCCAAGGTAAGGCAGTCTGCAGTGTGCCTGGCCTGTGTAAGACAGATTGAGCCCCAACACAAGGTACCTCACAGTGCTCTGAGCTCTGTAAGCCATCAGCAGAACCAGGGGAAGGTTGAATCAGCTGTGGGAGGTAGCTTTTAGAGCTTCCATCTCAGAGGCCATCATACCACCTTGGAAGAACTGAAACTTGCAGAAACCCAGAAATAGAGCTAAGGGCAGCAGCAAGGCAAAACTGAACTTTAAGAGAATTTTCTCTATACCCTGAGAACAGAGCCCACCTCTTAGATAAAAATAAAAGATAAAAAAGGCTGGGAAAATAAGCAAAAAAAAACCCCAAAACCCCAAACACCTAACCAAAGAAAATGTTTATGGAGACAAAGAAGAGCAAGGCACAGCCTCAGAAGGGTCAGTGAGATCAAAGCAGCCACACTCAAGATTTCAAAGTAAAATGAGAATTGGTCTTTGGCTCTGGAAGAGTTCAAAAAGGATTTCAAAAATCAACTAAGAGAAATAGAGGAAAAATAAGCAAGAGAAATGAAAATAATGGCAATATTGTACAATGATTAACTATGAAAGACTTGGCTACTCTCAGCAATACAATGATCCAAGACAATTCTGAAGGTACTCATGACAAAGAACGATGCCCACCTCCAGAGAAAGAACTATTGGAGTCAGGGGGGCAGATCAAAGAATACCATTTTTCGCATTGTGGATTTCACATTATGGATCCCAAAAAATCCATTATTGTTATAATTTTATATGAGCCTTCTCTTGCCACAGTGACCAATATGGAAGTATGTTTTGCATGATAATACATGTAGAACCCAGATAAAATTGCTTACCTTCTCCAAGAGGGGAGAGGGAAGGCAGGAAGGAAGACAATTT
Source organism: Gracilinanus agilis (assembly GCF_016433145.1). Lineage (NCBI taxonomy): Eukaryota > Metazoa > Chordata > Mammalia > Didelphimorphia > Didelphidae > Gracilinanus > Gracilinanus agilis. Next base: position 789,462,397 of record NC_058130.1, on the reverse strand, counting down.
GGATCTTAGAATTTCAGAAAAAGTATGTTGAAAGTTATTACTTGTAATTGGGAAAATAAAATATCTTTGAAAAGGAAAAAAAACTTAAGGCTCTATAAAATGACAGCTATAATCATCATCATTTTTCATTCATTAAATAAATATTTATTAAACACCTATTATGTGCCATTTAAGGAAATGAAATTAAACAATTCATTGGAGAAACAAATACTGAAACTGAAGCTTAAAGACTTTGGCCACATAATGAGAAGATCAGATTCACTGGAAAAGACCCTGATGCTGTGAAAGATGGAGACTAAAGAGAAGAGAATGGCAGAGAATGAGAATGATAGATGGTGGTTGTTGTCCTTTGTGCTTGAAGAGTACCAAAAATGACACCACTGTGTCAGGGTCAATGTACAGTCCTGGGTGATCTTTCCTCTTATGCCACCCACTTCATCTTTTTTTGAGACACAAGTAGTTGTTCCCTCTTCAGAGGATCCAATTTAATATTTCAATATATTCATAATTAAACTAATAATCCATTTATTAACAACCAACCTTATTAATCCAATTAGTAAAAACAAATCCACCTAAACTTCAAATTACTCCACTTCTTCTGTGATCTCATCACTAGGGAATTCCTCCCTCCATGCAGAGCACAACCTACCCACATGGCGGCCCACCCAATGGGACTTTTACTCAAGTCCTTCTGTCATTTAGCCATAGGGGTCCCATCACTAGGCTGAGGGTGACTTTCATCCCTTCTATTGACATTGAGAGTATACCAGAAGAGCACAGGGACTACCTACTGGTTTTCCCATTCTCTCACCATGTGACCACCCTATCTTCTTTCCTGCCATATATTTTTTCCCTATTACACATTTCTTTGACAACATTCTTTGCTGCACTTCTTTGCCATGATTCCTTCCCTATAATATGTGTAAATACTCATGCCTATTCTGTGCCTTTCCAGTGCCTTCTCAATGAGGTTGTTGTTATTGTTTTGTCATGTTGGTTGTGCCTATGTCACTCTTCATGACACCATTGAGAGTTTTCTTGGCAGAGATCCTGGAGTGGTTTTCCATTTTCTTCTGCAGTTCATTTTCCAAGTGAGGAAATCAAGGCAAATGGGTTAAATAGCTTGCCTAAGGTCACACAGCTAGTAAATATCTAGGCTGGATCTGAACCTATGAAAATGAATCTTCCTGATTCCAAATCCAAGTTTCCATCCACTGTGCCATCTGGCTGCCATCTTCTGGGAGATGCTTAGTTTCAATTCTTCAGAGCTAGAATGGTCTTGTGGCATCACCAGAATTAGAAATGATTTTCTGAATAAATTATACTTTTAGTTGCTAATTTATAAACATGGTCATGAATGGCAAACCAAGTTTTTCTAGGTTCATCTTTTCTGCTTGTGACATAATGCATTGAATGAAGTCTTTCCCATCTGATCTTTCTCTCCTAGATTTCTGTTTTTGTGTGCATGTGTTTTAAAGGACTCTTGTTTCACTCCAATGAATTCAGAATCTCAGAGCTGCAACAGATGCCAGGAGCCATTTGCTTATACTCAAGACACATTCTCTTCTATGATAGAATACTAATAACAGTAGCTACATTTATCTGGCTATGACTGTGTGCCAAGCACTGGGCTGAGCACTTTTCAACTATTACCTCATGTGGTAACTGAGGGAACTGAGGCAAACAGAAGTTAAGTGACTTGCCTAGGCACACACAGCTAGTAAGTGTCTGAGGCTTGATTTATACTTGAGTCTTCCTGAATCCAGGCCCAGTGATCTATCCATTGCACCACCCAGCTACCCCATCAATATTTACCTCATCAGTAAAGAGCTGGAGTCAGAAGGCCTGGGTGCAAATCTTGCCTCTGATGCTTCTGACCTGTAGGGTGTCAGGTAAGCCCCTTAAGCAGTCTGGACCTGAATCTCCTTCTCTGTACAATAAGGCAGTTGGATGTTGTGGCTTCTTAGGGGTTTCCAGCTTCAGATCTGGGCTCCTGTAGCAGAATTTTCTTCCTCTCAAAGCTCCAATTCTTGGTGAGTTTTTTCCTTCCATCAAATCTTGGTTGGTGACTCTGAGGGTTCTACCCATTTGTTTCTAGTTCTAAGCTCTGCCTCCAACTTGTCCCTGTATCTTCAAGACATCTGGAAATTGGAGAGCTCTAAGAAGGGTAAGCTTCATAGTCATGTTTCTTCCAGTCCTGAGTAGCTTCCCCTCCACCCAGAAAAGCAGCCTCTAGTTTGTCCCTTCCCCCACACCTATCCCCTGGCCACCCTGATCCCTGAAGCTCTCATTGTGGACTTTCAATGATTGCAGGAGATCCCTGGAGTGCCAGCTAATAAGCAGAGCCTTGGAGATGCTAGGAGAAGCTCCCTTCTAAATTCAACAAGGCTCATATTGGCCTCTTGCTGGGACATTTCCATTTTCCATGATTTCCATTGTGATAATTAGATTAAGTCTACACTGCCCATCTTTAGATTTAATCACCAAAGGTGAGAGCACCTCCAATTCTGGAGTGGGTGATGAATCAGAATCAACTGACCGCCCCCTAGGCAGTACTATGAGAAGTATCTGTTGTGATTGTACTCGCAAACAAGAGAGAAGGCACAGGAAGTGATGCATGAGTGACCCCTTTAAAAAGGGGGAGTTGAGAGAGTGAAAGGTGGATCTGGTGAAGAGGGCTACTGGTGAAGGTCTTCTACCTCTTCTGGTCCGTGAAGATGGTGAGTTTAAAGACTTACTGAAGCTTCCTGAACTTCTCTTAAAGAACTTCCTTAATAGACTCTGTGAATGAAGCTTTACTTCATTCACCTCCGGGCCTCTGGCCCTCTAACTCTCGACTGAGGGTTAATTAGATCTACCTGGATTAATTAGAGGATCGTAGTAATTTACCTACTGTGTTAGATTCTTATTTCATTATTTCCTCTATCTTTTCTCAATTGTAAATAAACTTCCATAAAGTCAATTTTGACTTAAGGTTATTCCTAAATTGGGGAGATTTCCCCTGGTGACCACCTTTTAATATATTGAACCCCCAAACCCCTTTTCCCCCTTACACCATCCCCTCCTAGGGGCCATTTCTGGTTCCTCACCCAGCCCTCTATCATCACCTGCATCAACTCCATAACAGCCACGAGATCGGCCAAGGAGATGATATTCCCTGCTATAAATGGCTTATCCTTCAAGAAGTGGTCTGTGAACATCTGGACATTCATATTGACATCTGCAAGTATTTCTTCGTGTCTTTCCTTTGGCATTTCCTGGCCCGTAATCAGTGGGATCAGCAACTGGTCAGGAGGAGAGTTGGAGGTCAGAACCAAGAGAAAAGGAGGAGCAAAGAGAGCAGAAAGGGGCTGGGAAAGTGGGGGGGCCCATGCTCCCTGACATTCCTGCCCACCCAAGTCTGGAGAAACTCTTGATAAGTTATGAAGCACCTTCCTCCCTTCCTTCCCTCCTTCTCTCTTTCCTTTCTTCCTTCCCTCACTCCCTCCTTTGCTCCTTCCTTCTCTCCTTCTCACCTTCCTTCCTTCCTTCCTTCCTTCTGACTGGCTATAAGAAGCATCCCATGAGAGTCAGATTTCCAGGTTCCTGCCCTTTGAGGGGAGTAGGGAGAGAAACCCCCTTACCTTTGACCACAGAAACTTTTGCATTTTTATATGTATGCCTTCATGCTGCCAGGCCAAATATTCATCGATCAAGCCCCGCAACTGTACGTCAGGAGGGTACCAATAGATGGAGGTTCTGTATTTTCGGATTAGGTACATCAGGATGGCTATACTGCAAAGGAAGGTCCAGGACAGGAGAGAGTCTGGGTATTGTTGATGGAGCAGAATAGAGGGACAGAGAGAATGCAGCTAGAGGAGGTGTCTGAGGCCAGATATGAACCCAGGATCTCCCCTCTCTAGGCCTGGCTCTCTCTCCACTGAGCCACCTAACTGCCTCCCCAGTTGATTTTCCAATGCCCAAAGATGATTTTCTAAGGTTTGACTAGGGTGTGGGGCAGAGAGCATCTGGGGGGCTCAGGCTGCAGAACTATTACCTCTCAACCAGGGTGAAGTCTCCTTCTTTGAGCACAGGCACTGTCTTCAGCATGTTGATCGCTTCAAATTCCTTGCTGTGGTGGTCACCTATGCTAGAGAGAAGGGCCCACACTGAGCACTGGGAGGGGATGAGGGTAGGAACTGTCCTTTACTCCACGTGTCCCAGCTCTCCTTACAGAATCCCAGAAACTAAGTTGTCAGGGACCTGAGGGACCATCTGCTCCAATCCCTTCCTGAGCCCCACAGAGACAGACTCTTGACCAAGGGCACACAGCAAGCTAGCTGCACCTCTGGGATTAGAACCTGGGTCTGCAGGGTTCTTGCACTGGTCCATACCGTCTTCCAATGTATACCCTTTGACACCAAATGTCATTGGACCCAGACCCTAAGCCAAGGGCACCATCTCTGGGCACACAAGAGCATTTGGTAGCCAAGTTGCCCAGTGGAGAGAGTTCCCAGTCAACTTTGGAAGACCCGAGTCTAAATATTGCCTCAGACACTTCCTTACTCCATGACAATCCATGGCAGACCACTTAACCTCTCTTTGCCTCAATTTTTTCATCTACCAAGTGGGGATAATAATAGCACCTGCCTCCCATGGCTGCTGTGTAGGACAAATGGGCTGCCATATGTATCATGTTTTACAAAGATCAACATTAAGTGCTAGCTATTATTGGTATCTACTCAGCATGTGTTTCTGCAAGGGTTCATTTGGAGTCACCAGAGATCTGGGAGGGACTTCAAAGGCTCTCTAGTCCAACTCCCTCTTTTTACAGATGAAGAAACTGAGTGCAAAGGAAGGAATTTGCCCAAGGTCGCCAAGGTAGTTCTTTCCACCTGGGGAACTGGAGGGAAACCTTTCCAAAACACTCATGGCCCCTGGGGACAGGGAGGAAAGAAATGCAGAGAATGCATTTGCCAAGGAAGAGGCAGAAGAAGATGGGGAGCAAGTGAGGAGATGGGAGGGATGATTTTCCTCTGGACAGAAGCCATGCAAGGAGTGACTCAGCAATCCCTGCTCCCTCCTGGTCCAGATGGTTCCTATCTCTATCACTAGGCTTGGCCCAGCTTCTGGCTGTTCCTCTGACCTCTGCAGGGCAACTGGTACTGTCCCCTCCCCTGAGGTTCCTGCCCCTCCTGGGGGAAGTCTTCTTTGGGCCAGGCTTTGGAGGACTCCAACCACCTGTAGATCATGTCATTCCCACACCCATGGCCCAAGGGATTGGGGTCCCCCTCTTAACCTCGGAGCAGATCCACAGGGAAGTAGTCGAAACGGATATTGTTCAACTTGGCAAAGACATAAACACTCCGACAGGGCGGGGAGATAAGGTCCAAGTACAGTTCTAGGCTCATGGTGACAAGAAGGGAATGGATAGAAAGTATCAAGATCTTGATCCACTTTGTGAGCCAAGAGGTGCCCTCTGTCCTGGCAGGAACTAGTCTGGATTAGCAGGTGGCTGTGTGCCCAGGATCACTACAGGCTGGCCCTCTCACCTCTTCCATTCTAGAACCTCTCCACTTTCTGTCATGGAGATAACCAGGAATGCTCATTCACTTGTCATAGTGGTCTGTCCCTGTGAGAGAAGAATCAGTCATAGAATCTGAGAGCTCTAAAGGACTTCAAAGGGCCTGTGCTCCAACCAATGATCCACTGGGTGCCAGGTAGATTTGAACCAGAATCTCTTCTCTGGTACCCTCATCTAGTGGCCTCTAAGGTGGGGGTGCTCCCCATCTCTCTAGGCAGTCCATTCCATACCAGGACAGCTCTTCCTGTTATTCTGATGTTGAGCTGAAATCTTCCTCTTTTCCTCTTCACCTCATGGTTCCTTGCTCTGTCCTCTGTGGCCGCACAGAGCAAATATGAGCCCTTGTCCACAGGAGAACTTCTCAGTACGAGAAGAGAGCTAGCATACCTCTTCCTCCCTTTCTCCTTACCTTCTTCCCTCCTTCCCTCCACTCCTATCCCACCAAGTCTTCCAAGTTTCTTCAACCAGTCTTCCCATGGTATGATTAATCCATTAACCATTGATCCACCAACAAGTCATTTTTAAAAACAAAGGCTACCAATTTTATTGAAATAAAGATACCATTTCTTTCATCTCTTCAGGAACCCTCCCTCCATTATAGTATTACATGACTGAAACACAATTTATTGAACCTTCTCCCCAATGGATATTTAGAGTGCTTCCATATAAAAATGACCGATATTCTCATGAGAAATATCTTTGAACAGAGAGCTATCCCCACTTTCGACAACCTTCTCAGTCTATATTCTTGACAATGTAATTAATGGATCCACTTATTGTGTTCACTCATGTCTTAGACAAGCAGAGGGAGTGTTTCTAGTCCCCAAGAGCTTTATGAAGTCCTTTTCTGGAATTATATATGTATGTGTGAGAGTGGAGTCTGAATCTGATATCTCACTATGGCCGGGTTCCTTCCTTCATTCCTTCTTTCCTGGCTCCTCTCCCCCTCTCTCTCTCTTCCTGGCCCCTTCTTTCTCTGTTTCCCCCTCTCTTCTCTCTGTCCCTTTCCCTGTCTTTCTGTCTACCTCTTATCCAAAATCTGTTTGTTTTGATGTTTAATACGATAGCATACATTTAAAAGTATTGATTAAATCAAATAGAATATATTGGAATGACTTCTGTCTGTCCTTTTTTTACGCCAGTTTTCAATAGTGTATTTTTTTCCTCCCACTTAAAACTCACAAAACAAATTCCCATGTTGGCCATGTCTAAAAAACGTGTGTCTCATTCTGCATCTTGAATCCATTGCCTGCTTCTGCGTTAGGGGAATTCTGCATCATTGGGCCTCTGGAAGTGTAGTTGGTTTTTCAGTTGAGCAGAGTTTCCAAGTCTTTCAGAATTATTCAGCAACAAGCACTCTATGCCAGATGCTAGAGATGCTCAGTGCTGGGGATCCAAAGACAACATCCCCAACCATTCCCTACCCTCCAGGGGTTTCTATTTTTTGGGGACACACATGGATATAGTATCCACTCGGAACTTCTTTCCCACCCAGCCCCCTTTCAAATTGTCATTGGCAGGTCCAGTCTTCTCTCATCTGAGTCCTAGGGCTGAGTTTGAGGATCAGTGGGGTTTCTAGGACCAGAGCTCATAAGCCCCCAGTGGTGTGTTCCCTGTTCATTAGTAGTCAGTTAATTAGCTTTATAAAAAGAATATTCACTAAACAAATAGAACAGTGCCAGTTGTTACAGAGCATTCTGCTTTTAGAAGATTCCTTCCCCAACTGGAAATAAATTCTCTTCTTGTATATGGAAGATCCCTTGTGTGTAAGTGGAAATTTGGTATCCTTTAGACTTCATCTCCCAGAAAGAATTCTTACCTTGCCCCAAAATTCCTTTCTGTTTATGTGCATCTTTTACATTATTGTATATAAGTTTTGGGAAACACCCCTCTTGCTCTCTTGTGCTCTCTTCCATGTGAGTGGGAAGCATTCCCTGTTTTCTCTAGCTCTCTAGTTAAATATTAATAAATTTTTATAAATAGTATACTTTGGAGATATTGAATATTAATTTTAAAATCTACACTTGCCAGAGAGGGATTAAATTTAGAGAATTCATGACCCAAGGGTAAACCCTCAGGTTCTAGCTACTTTTTTCCTTGTGTGTGAGGGTGAGGGAGGTAAGATGTAAGAAGACTGAGAAGATGAGGGGAAGGATATGGAGGGCTTTGAATGCCAAACAGGAATTTCTATTTGATCTTGGAAGCAGTAGGGAGTCTCTGGAGTTTATCGAATAGGAGGGATGACATGATTCGATCTGGGCTTTAGGGAAATTACTTTGATAGCTCAGCAGAAAAAGGGATATAGTGCAGAGAGGCTAGAGGCAGAAAGACCCAACAAAGACAACAGTCTAGAGGTGAGGTCATGAGGATCTTTACCAGGGTGGTGGCAGTGTCAAAGGAGAGAAGGGGGCATATATAAGAGATATTGCAAAGGGAAAATAGGCAGGACTTGGTAACTTATGAGGGGAAAGAAAGGGTGTGAGGAGTGGAGGATGACACTTGGGTTTCAAGGTTCGGTGAGTGACTGGGAGGATGTTAGTGTCCTTGACAGAAGTGGGAAAGTTAGTAAGGAAGGGAAGATAATGAGTTCAGTTCTAGTCACATGAGGTTCAAGATGTCTATGGAACACATCCAGTTAGCAAAATCCAAAATACATTTGGAGGTGTTAGACTGGGAGGTCAGGAGAGAGGGTCAGACTAGATAAAGAGGTCTGAGAGTCATCTGTATCTATGGGAACTGTTGAGATTATCAAGCAAAATAGTGGAGAGAAAGAATAGATGAGAGACCCATATAGAGTCGTGGGGGACACCCATAGCTAGTGGGGATTACCTGAATGAGGCTCCTTCAAAGGAAACTGAGAAAAAGAGGCCACTCACAGGCAGGACAAGAACGAAGGGAGAGTTGAATCCCAAAAGCTAGAAAGAAAGGTATATCAAAGAAGAGAGGGTGATGGACTATGTCAAAGGCTGCAGAAAGATCAAGAAAGATAAGGATTAAGAAAGGGCCATTAGTTTTTTTTAAAGTGAACTATTTATAAAACATGCCATGCCATACCATCTCATTTGTCCATAGAGTAAAGTTGTAAATACTGGTGAAATATTAGCATCATAGTTATATCCTCAGAATAGAATATCTTAAAGCATCATTAAAACTTAACCTTTTGTTACTCCAGTAGCCAGTTTTACAGTGATAACCAACAGCAACACACTTAATACAAAATCTCAAGTACTATTAAGTATAAACTCTATGAAGCACATAAAAATTATCTTTTCTTTAATTAAAAATTTTTACCAAGGGTAGGGGGTGAGGAAGAGGAAGGGATCTGAATTATCTCCTTCCTACCTTCCTGGTGTCTCGACTCATACAGCAAAACAAGAAAAACAAAATCTATTTCAAACTTGTATGGTCAAAGGAAATTCCCAAACTGACCATGAAAAAAAATGTTGCAATCTGCCTCTGAGTCCATCCAATTTCTCTGTGGAGGTGGTTGGCATGTTTCATCATGTGTCTTCTGGAGTTGTGGTTGATAATTGCTCCTAAATAAGAGCTCCTAAGTCTTTCAAAGTTGTTTATCTTTACAATATTGTTATAAGTGTAAATTATTGTCTTGGTTCTGCTATCTTCACTTTGCATCAGCTCATACAAGTCTTCCCAGGTTCCTCTGAAACCATTCCCTTCATTTCTTTTTAGCATAATAGCATTCCATCACAATCATGCATCATAACTTTAGCCATTACCAAAATGATGGGCAGCCCTTCAGTTTCTAAATCTCTGACACCACAAAAGGAGCTACTATTAATATTTTTGTACACGTGAGTACTTTTTTCTCCATCTTTGGTCTCTTTAGAGGTAGAGATCTAGTAGTGATATCCCTGGATCAAAGTCATTTAATAGGCTTGGGGTCAGGGCTCTCAGTTTCTTTCCAGAATGACTGGATCTGTTCATGTCTCCACTGTGTATTAATATACCTGTTTTCTGGCAGTCCCTCCTGCATTTGTCATTTTCCTTTTGTACCAACTTTGCTACTCTGATAGGTGTGAAGTGGTACTTCAGGGTCTTAATTCGCACTTCTATTTATATTAATGATTTAGAGCTTTTTTTTCATATGGTTATTGGTAGCTTGAGTTCCTTCCTCTGAAAACTGCCTATTCATATCTTTTGACCATCTATAAAGGCTATTCATTTTGGCAATTAAGAGATCATATGAAACCTTGGAGAGAACAATTTAATTTGGAGGATGAAGTCAGAAACAAGACTGTGCAGAGAAGTGTGAAAGGCTCTGAGATGAGAGATGGAACATGGGGGGGAGCAAAAGTAAGTTGTTTGGTTGTTATCTTTTGAGCTTGAAGAGCACCAAAGTGACATCACTGGATGATGTCTCTTGACTCTCACATAAATTGGATTTAAGTAAGGCAGAGTTGTGCAAGGTTGATAGCTTTACTCTTTCAGGGACATTGAAGCCCAGTGGCAAAACAAAAGTTGAGACAATTTATCATGGCCCAGGATGCAGTGGATGACCTTGACTTATTTGAAGTCTGCCCAGGCTCTATGTCTTCCACAGCACCTGCCTTCACTGCCTTCATGACCATTGGAACAAATTGTTCTCACCCATCCATTCCTTGGTATGAAGAAGAGGAGGTAGAGGTAGAAGTCTTCACATGTTAGTTCTTCCTTGAACATCCCATACACCTCACTAGACCAGTGTGGATGAACTGTACACACCTCAAGTCTCTTCTCCACTCTGATTTCTCTCCTCTGGTTGCTCTCTTGCTTATCGTTATCCTTAAACTGTGGTGCCTGGAACTGAATCTAGTCTTTTTCCATGGTTACATGATTCATGTCCTTTCCCTCCTCTCCTCCCTCCCCACTTCCTGAGCTGACAAGCAATTCCACTGAGTTATACTTTTATCATGAATTTTGTAGTCCCCCAAGTCTCTGAGCTGTTTTTCAGATAAATTCCTCTTTGGCCACACTTCCTCAAAAGGATTTGTGACATCAGTGAAAATTCAATAAGCTTTTGATTAAGCACTTGCTATGTGCAAGGCATTGTGCTAGAGGTTAGACACACAAAGCCAATAGCATAAACTGCCCCTTTCCTCAAGGAACTTTCATTCTATTAGAGAATTTGAGGAAGGGATGTCAGAAGCCAATGAGTCTGACCTGTTCAGTATTCCTTTTCACAATATCCATATCCCCAGTAAATCCTCAATCCACCATTCCCTTGAAGATCCTCAGTGAAGGGGAATTCATTGCCTCCTGAATCTTGGTTCAAATCCTGGCTCTAAATTCTGTCTGGTCTTGGGCAATAGCCTCTGTTTCCTGTTGTGTAAAATCAGAACTTTGCTTTAGAAGATTTCTCAAATCCCTTCCATCTCTAAATCTACAATTTTATGATTCCACTTTTGTGTAGCTCTCACTATTAGGAAATGTGCCCAACAACGAATTGAACTCTGTCATCTTTCAGCTCTGTATCTAGAGTGGCCCTTAAAAGCTGTCTGGCCCTAAGATCTCCTTTTAAAGTGGAGAGAAGTCAGATTTATTCCTTCATAATAAGTCTCTAGCCACCAGGCTAGAGATTCAGATTCCCTAGGGGCTGAGAGAGAGAGAGAGAGAGAGAGAGAGAGAGAGAGAGAGAGAGAGAGAAGGAAGGAGAGAAGGAAGGAGAGAAGTAAAGACTCTATGCCCCCAGGCTCTAATTCTCCAAAGACCTCCCATCCTACCTACTCCCAAACCTTGGTCAGAGGTAGGGAAAAAGATCAGTGTTGAAAGTGGAAATCTGCTGGTATCAGGAATGTCAGAACCCTGTGGGAAATTATCATTGAATTGTAATATTTTTGTGAAATAATTTTCCTCCTTCGTATTTCTACCTCCAACTCCTCATCCCCCAAAAGACTAAAACATCCTGATTCTAAGCTGAGACTATACACTGTTTCTCCCAAAGGCTATGAAAATGGGTTGGGATGTTTTGTTTTTGTTAAAAGGATTAAGGACAAGGCTGGACAGCCGTGGTTACTCATGACCCAGTTGAAAAATCACAAATAGGCTAAGAAGCCTTGTTGAACTCATTTAAAGTACAGTGGTCCTGCCATTTTGTGGCAGAATGTGTTGATGTCTTCTGAGTCTTAGCAAAGACCCAACCCTCCTGTGATGAAGTAATGAGGGAGGAGTTGGGGTCTCTAGGTCCACATCCTCAGTGGCTATTTACCAACTAAAATGTCTTGGGATGTCTAGGGGAAGGACTGAGTGGTGAGCTCACAGGTTGGATGTATAGACCTGTGCCAGAGGAGGCTCCTTTCTTTTGGGATGGTGGAGAGAGAGAACTGATTAGATTAAGAGTACTGGTCAGTAAATAATTTAAAATGAAGAAATACAGCCTCCTGAGAACTTCTGTTATTACAGCCTCCAGATGAACCTCTTGCTGTGCCTCTCATTTTTTCCCTGAGCTGTTATGTTCTGCAGGCTCAGATATGGCAGTTGAGCACAACCAACCTAATCAAGTTCTACTTCCAGCTTGGCATAACAACAGTTCTTTGTGTCTGTACATTCTGGGGGAATTCTGCTGCTCAAACCAACCAGCTTGAATGGTCTCTGAAGTTGAGTAAACTGCACCTGCGGGAACCAAATCCAGGTCATGAGAAGACTTCTCTCATGAATAGACTCTGATGTTGGGTAAACTCTGCCTTGTGCCGAACAGACTTTACTGTTCTTTCTGCTACACTCCCCCTGCTTGTTCTTGTCTTGTCATAGATAGATAGATAGATAGAGAGAGAGAGAGAGAGAGAGAGAGAGAGAGAGAGAGAGAGAGAGA
>NC_058130.1:789437888-789449694 GCF_016433145.1 Gracilinanus agilis | reverse complement strand
AGAGAGAGAGAGAGAGAGAGAGAGAGAGAGAGAGAGAGAGAGAAAGAGAGAGAGAGAGAGAGAGAGAGAGAGAGAGAGAAGATATCAGTGTTTAACTTCAATACCTCAGGCTTGGTCCTGAGAGCAGAACCCAATACAATATGGAATCAAGAAGCTTTTTTCCTATAACCTTTTGTGATCTATTATTTTATTTTATAGAGTTGGATACTGGAAACCTCCAGATGGGTTACTGAATCCATTTGAGAGTTGTATGAGCCCAAGCAGCCACCCAGAAGGCTGATGGAGATAGTCTGTGAATATTTACCATCCTGGGTCTCCAGTACAATAGACTCTTGCCAAAGAATGCCCTGACCACAGCGGCTTGCCCAGAAGGACTTGCTCTGAAGTTCCACATATGAATGGTTCAATGCTGCTGGTGGGGAACCTTTACTTTGGTTGGCCCAAATTAGGGCAAGCAGCAGAGAATCAGTCCATGTTCTGTTGCATCAGCCTCAGAAGCTGCATTGAGTTCCCGATCGCCCTCAAACAGAAAGTCACACAAAGCTCTCCTTCCACTTTAGTCTTGGTTTGTAGCCTTTTCAGGTTTAATGTGGGGTAGCCGACATTTTCACCCTCAGTGAAGGCATCTGGCAGCATAGCTGATAACATTATGCTAAAAAGCATGGGAGCAAACACACAACTCTGCTTCACTCCACTGGTGACCAGGAAAGCACAAGAACATCGTCCATAGTCCAGACTGGCTGTGAGCATGCCATCATGGAGCTGATACACCATACTGATGAACTCCAGATGATCTTCCACAATCCCTCATGACTGACAGTATCAACAGTGTTGATGGATGAATATTGTGTATAAAGCCATGTTCTTTCCCTGGCATTTCTTGGGCAGCAAACACTATATTGACTGATCCTTAGCCCTTTCTGAAGCCACACTGGCTATTGGGTATCTTCCAGGTATAGGATTAATCTATTAAGGAGGACTCTGGCAAGAATCTTGACAGCAATGACTAAGCGAGAGACACCCCCCTCCCCCTCAGCCCCAATTTGAGATTTGTCACAACTTATGTCCTTTTCCTTTATAGAGATGGACAGTGGAGGCATCCTTGGTCTCTTGGGGGATAACTTCCTCTTGCCACATAACCTAGAACAGTGATGGTGGACCTATGGCACAGGTGCCAAAGATGACACGCAGAGTGCTCTCTCTGGGGCATGTGGCCACCCCCCCCCCCAAGTTAATTAATAGAAAGGTAGAAGGACTCAGAAGAACTGCTCCCTTCCCCGCTCCAACCATGCCTGATGTTATTTCATATCCTCCACCCCTCTACCCAGCAGCCCAATGGGAGCGCTTTCTCCCTCCCCTGTGTGTGGTAAGGGGGGGCCACAGCACTTGGTCTGGGGGTGGGGTGGGGGCAGGACTTGGCACTCCATCTCTAAAAAGTTTGCCATCACTAACCTAGATGATTTTAGTCAGCTTTTGCACAAGCAGGAGACCCCTTGCCTAGTAAATCTCTGCTGGAAGGGAATCAGCACTAGGCACTTTGCCCCATTAGAGGAGCCTAATAGCATTCAAAACCTCTCCTTCAGTTAAAAGTTAGATGAGAGGGATTATGGCATTAGGAAGGAGCCAGGTCTCAGCAACTGCAAGAACACAGAAGTAGTGGGGCTTACTGTGACTTAATATGAAAGCAAGTTTGTTATCTATGGATCATGAATTCCAGAGACCACATGGAAGGGCTGGGGAGATTTAGAGTGGGACACCCTGGGTATGCAAGAGAGACTATCGCTATAGTGCACAGAATGCTGGAACTGGAGTCAGGAAGACCAAATTCAAATCAGTATGGATCTGCCTCAGTTTCCTCAACTGTAAAAAATAGTAGCAACCTCTAAGGGTTATTCTGAGAATCAAATGAGATAGCCCAATGCCTGGCACATAGTAAGCACTCACAAAATTCTTTTGATTTTTAACATACCTTTGACTTTGCTGTCACCCACAAGTGTTCCACTTTCACATTTATGAATTCAAATTCCCTTATCTGATTACAGTCTATTGTCATTCCACCTCTCTTTCTGCTTAGTAATCTGTTCTTTAACTCTCCAGTGACCTCCAATCCCTCCACCCTTCAGTCCCTTCCCAAGCCATTACTCCTGAACTGGCTATATTCTCTACCCTTCCCTATATTAAACTCTTGGGGAACCAGTTCAACTAGTGCAGTGTCTGGAACATAAGTAGGTGTTTAATAAGATCCTTACCCCCTGTCCTATTGATGAGCTTGTCCTGCCAAGCCTCTGCCTTTGTTTAGTCCTACTATCAACTACCTTCACTCCTCTTCATGCTGCTGAATGAATCTTCAAATATGACATAATTCCTACTGGGCACTCATTGTAGCAAGGCAATTCTTTTACATTGATCTAGTCCTGTCACTATCTCACTATAGTAGATGGACAAAAGCTTTTCATTTCTTCTTAAACACCTCCAAGTTTCCCCTGCCCCCACCCTATCAGCTGAGAACCTGGCCTTATAGTTGAAAAATTGAGGACATTCACTGAATCCTCACTTCATCTCTTCATCCCTGCCTCCTATAAGGTGGTTCCTGACAAAGCAAATCTCTCTACATGCATACATAAGTGAACCCACTCTATTCTGTTTTCTACCACAGATTGCCCTCCCTCTATCCTCATTTCTCTCTCCCTGCTTCTCTGACTACATACATATTTGCCCACATCTTCCCAACCTTAAAAAAAAATCCCTTCATCTCTATGTCTATAATCAATGCCTCCCCGTGTTTTATTGTAGTCTTCATTCTCATCTTCAACTGAAACTGCTTGATCCAAAGTTACCACATATTTCCTCAGTTATCCTGGACCTCTAAGCAATCTTTGATCTTGTTGATCACCCTCCAATTTCCTCACTCTAGACCAGTGATTCCCAAAGTGGGCGCCACCGCCCCCTGGTGGGTGCTGCAGTGATTTGGGGTTGGCAAATAACTAAGGGGGTGGGGATAGTATGTAAGAGGGGTCGCTAAGTAATATTTTTTCTGGAAAGGGGGCAGTAGGCCAAAAAAGTTTGGGAACCCCTGCTCTAGACTTTAATGTGGATCTTGTGCCTGGATAGTGCCTGTTTGACCACTTCTCAGTATCCTTTGTTGGATCCACTAACCATGGACATCCTCCAAAACTCTCGACATGGGTCCTACTCTTGCTTGGGGATCTCACCGGCTTCCATGAATTCAATTATCTCTATATTGAGGATTCTCAAATCTGGTCATAAACACCCTACCAGTCTCAAATCTCCAACTGCCTATTAAACATTTCAAATTGGATGTCCCACAGACATCTTAAACTTGCTATAGTCCATTCCCTCTCCCCACCCCCAAGTTGTCCCCTTTTACTTTCTAACCTGTTCAGGGCCCCCCTGTCCTCCCAGTCACCTACGCTTGAAACAGATGTATAGAAGGCGAGATCAGGTTTTATCCAAGGAACCGACACCTCGGGCGATCTCCATGTCGAGCAAATTTTATTAAGAGAGGAAAGCAATAGAGTTGGGATGGGGTGGCTATAGAGAGTGCCCATAGATAATTAGCTAGTTTGTACAGTGAGATAATGCCCCAGGAGTTGTCAACAATGCTTTTTATCTTAATTGGTTGTTAAGGAAGAAGTCAACGGTTTGGGTGGTAGTAGTGTTCTGTAACCAAGGAGCAGACATCACTTTACCCAAGGTGCACTCGAGTCTGCTATGGCTTTACCCATGATGCACCTTGTTTGCCCAATTGAGGTAAAACCGCAATGTAAATGGGATGCTAATAATATGTTAAACACCCTGAGGCAACTTTTGGTCAAATTTTGCTAGTTCTACCCAGGTTCTAAGGAAGGCAACTTGATTGTGGAAATTGGGCATTGTGTGAACCTACGCCTTTGTGGCTGGGAAACTGAATCACCTGTGCTTGCTGTTCAGAGACCCTTAACCAAGGACCTAGATTATGTCTAAAGACTGATGTGTATTTCTCATAATTGTAAATCTCAAGCAACCCATATGTCTTATCTGAAAAGTGGCCCCATACTAATCGGCTAGTTATTGGTTGTAGGAGCGGCGCATCTCTCTTCATGGCAGCCCACATCCTTCCTCCTCCACATAAAAGCTCCCAGAACCAGCTTTGGGGGAAGGTCAGGCTTTTAGAACTTCTTCCATCTGAACGAGCAAACATCAGGGATGGGTCCAGACTCCTCTATGACTTGGTGGAGTGGGGGTCATCCCATGGCTTCTGGGAATGAAAGGTAACAGCAGCAGTGTCCAACTGGGAGCTGGAATGGGAAAGCCAAGAAGCCACAAATTTAACAGGCAAGGGCCAAATAGCAAAAGAAGCAATAATGAAAGTAAAGGGGATATGAGGGAATACCTCCAAGGTGCATGAGGGAAGGAGGGACTTAAGGGAGCCCCAAATGGATGCTGGGTTATGGTTTACATCATAGCTGGTAGAGCATACTCAGCAGTTGGCAAGGTTCTCTCCATGGGCCACAGCCTGCAGAGCTGGAATATGGCATTTCGGGTCCTTTGTGACATTCCAACAGTCTGTAGGGATGCAAATAAGAGGGAACCAAATGTACTACATAATTAACCTGATGAAGAAGCCAGTAGTCTTGGCATTTCGGAGGAAAGTCACTTGAGTTTTGTGCTTTTTTTTTGTTTTTTGAACAAGAGCATTAAGTCCTCACAGGTTCCCGGAGTAGTTGAGTGTCTTGATGTTGTTCTTGGAGCCTGGAGGAAGAAAAATTTTAATACAGGAAATGTGATTCCACATTGGCTTCCTCTCCAGCTTCACAGAAGTAGCCAGGATGATGCTGAAGGTATCCTTCCACTTAAGGTGATCAAGCTCTTCAAGTCTCTAGGTTTTCTGGTAAACCAGGTCTCCTGCTATGCAGGTGAGCCCTCTGCATCAGATACCCCAGGGTCAGGCTTGGGCAGAAGCATATTGGTGCAATGCTCAATGGGTGGCTCCTACGTGTTGGACAAAATGATTGAGGGCATATTGCTTTACATCTACCAAGGTGTCTGCAGTGAGGAAGGTCTCCTGTAGGTGAGTCTGAATGGATTTATTAGGCCCAGATCTGTTGAGGGTTCTGGTGTGTGTGACCTCAGAAACCCAATGAGAAATGCCTAAACCCAATCTATCCTGGTCTCCTGGCATATTGTAAGAATTCTCTTGAGAATGTGCTTCATTTTCTCTGTTCCCTGAAGCCTGGAGATGCCAGCAAGGGTGTGGGTGGTATTTAATCTCAAGGGCCTTGACTACTTGACTTGTTGGGCTGCCTGTGAGGTAAAGGCCAGCCCATCTTACTTTGGAGTGAATATGGGAGGCCAAATCTGGGGACGATTCCCTTCAGGAGAGCCTTTGCCACTCTGGGGCTTTTTCAGATTGGCGAGGGAATGCTTTTACCCAGCCTGGGAATTTGGGGCCTCTCCAGGGTGGTAGGTGGGTAAAGTCACTTTGTCAGCCTTCTTCTGGTTTTAGAAGGGGAGATGGTTTTCACCCTTCTGGGCTGACACCTGTTTGTATCTTTCAGCCTTTTCCCTACAAAGAGGGACCTATCTGTTAGGGCTTGGGTGGCTCCAGTGAGTGACCTGTTCAAGTTCCATTACCATTTCCCATCGGAGATCTTCCAGATTGTCCTGTGGGTGACTGAAGCCTGGCACTTCCTTTTCCCCAAATCCTTCCCTCTCAGCCTCCATATGTTCCTCCCAAGTGTACCTCAGATATAATTCTCCTGTGGTTGAAGGGAGAAACTGGAGGGGGCCTATGGTCAGGATGGTGGTCCTTCTGGCTGTGGGTTTTACAGTGGTGTCTGCTTGCCTAGTCTCTCCCGATTCTCCTTGTGAGGTCCTTTACAGTACATGACAATACATGACAGCTACCTCAAGTGGTCAGGTCTCTGCTTGGAGGAGCTGCCTGATTTCAGGACTGTTTCACAGGGAGTTCTTCTTTGCGGTGGTCAGGAGCCCTTTTCTTCTCTCCCTCCATATGGTACCATGTAAAATGTGCAAGGAATATTTGGAGTCTGGTACACATTGAGCCTCTTCCCTTCAGCTAGTTCTAGGGCTCTTGTGAATGCTTTGAATTCTATCTTTTGTGCTGAGGTAGCTGGAGGGAGTTGGTTGGCCTCTATGGTGGCATCAAAACTTACCAGTGAGTACCCAGCCTTCCTCTCTCTCTCCTTAATGAAACTAGACCCATTTGTGTACCACTAGAAGTCTGGGTTATCTGGATGAATATCCCCGAGATACTGGCTATAGCAGGTGGAGTCTTTGACCTCTGAGTAGGCAAGAATGGGGCTACGTCCCATGAGCAAAGTGGCAGAGTTCAAAGTATGGCACACTTTCAAGGTTAGGTCAAGTGGGTCTAGGAGCAAGGCTTGGTACTTTGTCAGGCTGTCAATGGTCAGCCACCTGTGGCCTTTTGTCTCAAGGATGCTTTGGACCCTAAGAGGGGTCTGAAACCTCAAGGGGCTGCCCATGAGTCAGTCTGGTAGCTTCCTCCACCATTACAGCCATGGCCTAATTGAAGGTGGGCTAATCCTGATTTTCTTAGAAAAGTAGGTTATAGGGGGCAGCGAGGTGTGACTCAGTGGATTGAGAGCCAGGCCCGGAGATCTTAGGTTCAAATCTGGCCTTAGACACTTCCTAGCTATGTGACCCTGGGCAAGTCACTTAACCCCCATTGCCTACCCTTACCACTCTTCTGCCTTGGAACTAATATACAGTGTTGATTCCAAGACAGAAGATAAGAGTTTTTTAAAAAAATAGAAAAGACTGCTGAGGTTGGGTAAAGCTAATGCTTGGGTAGATGTGACCTTGGCCTTTAAGGTATTGAAGCCAGTCTGCTGATTGGAGGTGGGAATATTGGGTGGGGGGGAGGTCTGATTAAAGGCTCTCTAAAAGTATGAAGGTGTCAGCACAGAAGGGACCCCCAACAAGGCTGAAAAGTGCCCCATTTTTAGTATAACATCTCTTTCTAGCAAGGGAACCAGGTAGATAAAAAGAAGCTGTGTTGGAATAAGAGATCCTAGAACTGCTGGGGAGCAGACTGATTCCTAAATTCCTCTTCTGGTACCCTCCATCCCAATTACATGATGTGCAAAGGAAGGACAGAGAAAGTGACTCCTGTATCTATAAGAAAGATGATACACTTACCTGCCACATCTATTCCAACCCTGATTGGAATTGGCCATAGTGGTGGAGAGGGGAGGGAGCTGAACTGAACTCTGGGCCCCATCCTGTGAAGTCTGGAGGGGAATTGGTTCATGGCTTGACCTTCTGGGCAGTCCCATTTCCAGTGGTCCTCCTGCTGCAGGTGACTTCCACTTCTGCAGGCAGTCTTTGGACCAATGGCTTTTCTTACCACACTTAAAACACAAGCTGATATCCTGGGAGTTCCTTTTTTGGTTGATAGAGGTAGCAGCTGCAATCATCTGATCCTGTTTCCTTGTTATGGGTTTGAGTCTTCCAGTCCTTCTCCTCAGCCTCTGCCAGATCCCTGTCAAAAACTTGAGAGGCCTCATGGAGCATTTGAGATGTCGGAGTCTGAAGTCCCATGTCTACCTGACAGTTTCCTGTGGACAGCTAGGGCTGACTGTCCACTAAAATGCAAAATAAGGATGGTCATTCCTTTGGGGGTTTCAGGGTCATTATTGGTGCTTCTACTCTGAACAAGGCTAGGTTTTCATCCCCACCCTGGGCAACTACCTTAATTTTCTCATAATTAACCTGCTTCCTCACTCCCAGTTTCATGCCTTCAATCAAGTGCCTTATCTATCATATGATCCTTTTCTCCCTATCTCAGAGGTCTGCTTGGTGGTTCTAGCCAGAGGCAAGAGGAACTGTGCCAGCTCCTGCTAGCATCTAGCCTCTTCTCCAGATCAGTTTCAGCTACGACATCCCTCACCTTTTGGGCCGGTTCCCCCCAAATCCTCTGCTTTCCATCTATGGTTCCACCAGAGGAAATAATAATGTGTAAATCTGGCCAGGTCAGAGCAAACTTCAGTGCCTCTAGGAATTTGGTGGGATTCTCAGAAAACCTTCCAAGTTTCTCCTTAATTTGGGAGAGCTCTGACAGAGAGAAGGGGATGTGAACCGGTACCTCATTGAGGGTTCAAAGGGTATTGGGGTATGCATAGGGGCATCACTCTGTGTGTGGCAAGGGCTGGGTAGTGGCAGCTACTATGGGAGTGGAGGATAGAGGGAGGGGAATAGACTGGTCAGAATTATTATCTGAGAGGTAAGGGGGCCTTGGCAGTTATCTGGAAACTGTCAGGAGGATGGAAGGTGGAGTGAGAGTGGCTGGCTGGGAGGATGTTAGGGGACAGGGTTCAAGAGAGGGATCATGGAAGAGATCTGGAGAGGGTGAGGGGTTTTGCCTGGGGAGAAATCCATCTTAGCAAAGCATATCCAGTATTGTTCTCTGAGTCTGGGGTCTTGTGCTAGTGCCCTGAAGGCCAGGATGTAAGGGATTTCTACCTATTTCCCATTCCTTTTGCTAAACAAATTCAATTGCAGGGCAATACTATAATTTAGGGGCCCATTTGCTGTCCATACTTCTCCAAATTCTAGAGGATGCTGTGGCCATTCATTATTGTAGTAAAAGACCAGCCGCTTCTTTTTGAGGTCCTGTAGGTCCAATGTTTTTCAGTTTAAAAGCAGACAACCCAGCCAGGAGTCCTTGGGATTGAAGGAGCTTGTCCTGTAGTGAAGAACAGGAAGACGGGTGCAGTGGCAGTTTGCCCAGGCCCCCAAAATGGGAAATTGGGGAGAGGGAGAAGAAAAACTGAGAAGGGACTAACCTGGGGATAACAGCAGTCTGCCCTAGACCTGGGCATAATGGCAGAGAGAGTTTTGCTGAGGTCCCAAACGCAAGGTTCCAGTAGGGCATCCCCCTGCTAATAGGAACTCTCTGGCAATGAAGGTCCAGCCCATTTTCCCTGATGAACCTGGCTGCTTGGGGATGGAAGAAAAAAACCCAAAGGAAGAAATAAGTAAGGGGGATGCCACTTACCTGGAAATAGTGAGAGCTAGAGCTGAAGATGAACTCCCTGAATGGGCCACTACAATGTTGTAGGCAGAGGGTCACGTCCAAAGAATTGACAACTCTGGGAGTCTCCATGATGAGGAAATAAGTTTTATTACAAGAGAGAGAGCCTAGTGATAGGGTGGCCAAAGAGAATGCTCCTGAGGGGTTTATAAGAATGCTTTTTACCTAATTTGGTTGCTAAAGAAAGGGGTCAGTTGTTTGAATAATAGTAGTTGTGTTATTGTTGTAATCAAGAAACAGATGTCACTTAACCCATGGTTCCCTTTAGTCCACATGGCCTTACCCATGAGTCACCTTGTTTGGGGGTGGAGGGGCTGAAAAGTGCAATGCAAATAGGATGCTATCAACACCTCTGGGCAACTTTTGGTCAAATTTTGACTAGTTCTTGAAGGCTCCAGTGAGGAAGTCCCATGATATGTTGTACACATGTTACAGAGGTCCTGCCCATCCTTGGGACAGCTTACCTGTCAACATGGCACCCACATCAGGTTAGAGCTTGGATCTCCCACAAATTTACCACTGCTGTGCTCATGAACTCCAAAGTCCCCATATCCCATGATCACAATCCATTCTCCAACTCTTTCTCTGCCTTGAAAATCGAAGCTCTTTTTCACCCCTACCATGGCCTCTAATCCAAGGTCATCACTCCTATTGGCTGCCCTATCCTCTTTTGCCCATCTTGACCCCTTGGTGAACCATTCAACATGATTGTTCATCGTCACAGTCTCTTCTTTCTCTTGAGTCTCTCACCCCTTTATCACATTGTCAGTGGGTCCTGCCAACCCTCAGCCTCAGATTACTCATCTGCTGCCTTTGCTCCCATATTCAGGCTACTCAAAGAAGGTGGAGAAAAGCAAACAACGGCATTTACTGAGTCCATTAAATGCATGTTGCATAACCTCAGGTGGGTTCTCCCTGCTACAAGGCAATCTTTATAGTGGCCTAATCCTAATTAGCCTACTCTCTACTTACCAGAAGTATTCTTCTTCCAACTTCCCATGATTCATCTGGTACTTCTCAGTTGAGAATCTGGCTTCCTATTTGGCTGAAAAACTTGAGGCTATTTCCTGAGACCTCCATTTCCACCCCCTCCTCTTAGGTCCTCCAAATGCCTTCTGCCACTGTCTCCTCTTTCATCCATCTCACAAAAGGTAGCCAGCCCCTCCTTGCCAAGGAAATTCCTCTACATGTACAAGGGATCCCATCTGATCTCATCTCCTCCAACAAGTTGCCCCCTCTCATTCCTATTCTCTTCTCTCTTCAGTCTCTCGCTTCTACTAGCCATTTCCCTGCTTGCCTACAAACATGCCCACCTCTTCTCTCCTATTCCTCAAGAATCTTCTCTTCAGGGATCCATCCCCATTCTCACGCCACATTTCTCCTGCTGGTTTTGGCCCCAAGAAGGCCATTGACAATAGGAGTGAGCTCTCTCCTGCCATCTTCTTCTTGTCTAACTTCTGACCTTTCCACAGTTCCTAATGATCCCTTAGTGGCCAAATGGAATGGTCTTTTTTCAATCCTCATCCAGCTTGACCTCTCTCAAGCCTTTGACTCTTCTCCTCCATAGTACCTTCTCTCTCCTGGTTCTCTTCACATCTCTCGGATCCTCTCCTCAGTGTCTCCCTTGCTGATTCACCCCCCTATTCCACTGACTCCCTAGGGCAAAGGGACAGTGTCCCCTCCCCCATTTCTCCCCAGCCTGCCACACACAGTAGGCCTTCATAAAAGCAGGAATTCATTTCCTGCCTTGACTCCTAGACACTTCCTAGATGGGGCAGTATTTGGCAGTCTTGGCTTTCACGTTGCCTTGTCTCCCATCCAGGAATCTCCGGGAGGTGAAGCGGGCAGGAGGCTCCGTACTGACCCAGGTGCTCAGTGGAGGCCCCTGGGAGGTGGAAGGCTGGGGACGGGCGGTCAGTGGTTCCCGCAGAGCCCCGCCCCTGCTCCCACCACTCCTTCTCTTACCAATGTAGTTCAGGTCGCGCTTCTGGAGCGCTGGTAGGGGCAGCTGGGCTCTGGAGCTGCCCAAGGTCCTTGGCCAGGAGGGGCGAGAGGCTGACTCTCCCAGGAGCCGAAGCCCCAATGCTTCCTCCTCGAGTCGGGGCTCCCCTCCCCCCCAACCCCCCAGCCTCTCTGCCTCGGCTCCAGAATTAAAGCGGGAAGCTCGGAGCCCGGGCCGGGAGGTGCAGCAATTAGCGCCAATCCTGCCCTGGCCACGCTGGGCGGGGAGAGAGCCGTTATTCTGGCGTTGGGGCGCCTTCAGGAAGCCGTTAGCTCCTTAGATCTCGAGGATAGGACAAGAAGGAGTATGGGGGTGGGGCTGCTCTTCTCGCTTCCTGGGCTCCTGTTAAAATGAGATCGTGCCTAGCCGAGAGGCGATGGGGCGTGACCAGTAATCTGGAGCTTGATTCTGAGCACTTGGGTTCAAATGGCGGGACCCGCTCCTTTGCTAGTCACTTACCTCCCGACCTCAGTTTCTCTTTCTGTAAAATGAGTGAGGGAGATGAAAATGCCGAGAACCCTCTCACTTAAATAAACAAAACCTGGAGGCGGAAAGAAAAGAGTAAAAGGGACAGGAAGTAGTTTATTCTTTGCCTTAGGAGAAAGGCAGATGCTCTAAAGGTAAATACAATGCGGGCGCAAAACCAGATATTTTATAGCTTCCAAACGGCGAGCCTCCCCCCCTCCCTCCTCTGTCCAGCCCCCCCCCCTCTGTCCATCCCCCCCCTC
>NC_058130.1:789407096-789437609 GCF_016433145.1 Gracilinanus agilis | reverse complement strand
TCCCTCCTCTGTCCAGCCCCCCCCTCCCTCCTCTGTCCAGCCCCTTCTCTGGGGGGCCAAGAGTTACCATCGAATCACGTGGATTCTAGGGGGCAGCAGCGGACTACGTACAGGGAAAGTAGCTCTTCAACATTCCTAAGAGATAAGGAAGCAACTGAATTGTTTCTAGCCCTTGAAACTGGGGCTTTTGTCCACTTTCCCAGGCTTGCCCCGAATCTAATAGATAAGTCAACAAAAGGTAACAAACTAGCCCTCCACATCCCCTTCTTAACTGGCGCCTCAGCCCCAAGAATATGGGTCAAATGCTCACTCTGAGAATAGCACACTCATGAGGATGCTTGAGTAAGATCATCGCCCAAGACTCTTCCAGCCCTTCAAAATCCTGTGAGGAGGTCCAGGGCACCCACACTGAAAAGGAGTACCTTGTGAGGGGGTGGAGGATGGAGACGGTGCCTGATGGAGTTGAAAGCCATCCAGGGCTTTCCCGTGATTTTCCTCTCCCTCCAGGTCTTTAATCAAGGCAAGAGAGAATATCATTTAAAAAAACTGAAAGTAATAATAAAAAAAAAAAAAAAAACAAAAAGCAAAGCCACCACCCTGTGGGTGGGTGTTACTATCTCAGGAAAAACACACAACAATGCTATACTGGGGATTTCGGAGGATCTACAAAAAGGGGAGAGCTTAGATAGTTTTTCTAGGGAGGAAAAGTGGAAAGAAGAGACTGGTTACATGAGTTCACAAAGCTTGGGAAAAAGGAGTAGTCAGAGGCCAGGGTGGCTGAGAGCAGCCTAGATACAATAGGAGAGAGTAAGGTGGCTGAAGAGATATTTAGGGTTGAATTGTCTTTTGCTTATCCTGTCTAGGCTGATTGAGAGGTACTTAGGACTTGATTGTCTTCTTGCAACTCAGTCCTCCAGGGGGAGGGAGGGTTACTTTCTGGGAGCTACAATTCATAATTAATTCGGCCAATCCAGTCTTTCAGGTTCTTTGTTTTAATCTCTTAGAGCAGGGGTCGGCAACCTTTTTCACCGTGAGAGCCATAAACGCCACATTTTTAAAAATGTAATTTCGTGAGAGCCGTCCAGTGCTCCCAGTGCCACTCCTGTAACAGCGCCTGAAAAAAAATGGACTTTATGGCTCCTGCAGAAAGAGCCCTATCTGGCCCTCAAAAGAGCCAGATATGGCTCGAGAGCCATATGTTGCCGACCCCTGTCTTAGAGAGTCAGGCATGGGATTAACTACAATAATGTTTTCATACCCTGTTGCTGCCCTCATCATTTCATGCCTGTACCACTGCAATAGCCTATGGGTTGGTCTCCTTTTTCACAAGTCTCTCCCCACTCTTGTCTATCCTTATATTCATCTTCCTAAAGTGAAGGTCTGACCATTTCACCTCCCTAGCCCTATGCAATAAACTCTGTGGACTCCCCATTACCTTCTGAATCAAGTATAAAATGATCGAGCTTTTCAAACCCTTCATCACTTGATCCTTTCCTCTCTCCAATTTTCTTACACCTTACTTAGCAGCCTCATATTCTACACCAGTGATTGTGAACCTATGGCACAGATGCCAAAGATGGCATGCAGAGTGCTCTCTGTGGGCATGCAGCTGCCCCCTCAGCCCCCACCCCAGTTCTTTACTAGAAAGGCAGAGGGATTCAGATGGAGCTGCTCCCCTCTCCTCCTCCACCAAGCCTGATGACATTTTTTTCCCATCAGCCACCCCTCTGCCTAGCAACCCAATGGAAGAACACAGTGGGGTAAGGTGGCAGAGCTGGAGGGGAGCAGAGTGCTCAGGCCACTCCCCTCCTCCTCTCTATACTCACTGAGGACATTCTTCACTTCACCTGCCCCTCCACTCAGCTGCCCAATGGGAATTCTTCCTCCCTCATCTATGTAGGGTAAGGGGGAGTGGGGCATGCCAGGTACTTGGTCTAGGTAGTGGGGTGGGGGCAGGACCCAGCACTCTATCTCCAAAAGGTTTGCCATTGCTATTCTATACCATTTAGTGATACTGGCCTTCTCATTGTTTCTCAAACATGATATTTTTTATTAGCTGATGCACATGACCTTCTCATTTCCATTTCTGAAGTTCTTCCAGTTCTAGCCCAAATCCAAGTTTCTACAAGAAGCCTGTCCCAAATCCCTCAATGCTAGTGGCTTCCTTCCATGGTTTTCTTCAATCTATGTTGTCCCTATTGGGTAGTTACATAGTTGTTTGTATGTCATCTCTGCCATTAGATTGTGAGCTCTTTTGAGGGCAGGAATCGTCTTCAGCCTATTTTTAGGGCTTAGTGGAGTCTGGCATTTAATAGTGCTTAATAAATGCTCGTTAACTCTAGATATGTGTCCAATTAGAACCCGAGACTCCACAAGTTCAGAGTTGAGCTCATCTAACTCCTCCCACCCCGTTTGCTCCCCTTTCCTCTCATTTCCCAGTCAGAGTCTGTTGAAGGGATGGTGCCACCTTCCCTGGACAAACAGCAGACATGTCTCTTAGTACGAGGCTGAGCTGAGTCTTCTTCCCTAGGAGCTAAATGCGTCTGCCTGCCAGAGTGAATGAGGGGATGACCAGAGAGCATCTTGGAGGTGCAGTGGGTCATGAATCTGATCCAAGCCAGTAGAGTAAACATGACTGAGGGGCAGGAGAAGATGGTCACTCCCAGGGCACCTTGCCTCATTTGTCTTGATTGCTTCTTGACTTAATCATCTCAGAGCAGGCTAAGTTGACCCAACAGCCAGTCCAGGCCAAAGGGAGAGGGCTGTTGCCATACATACTGTTCCAATGACTCTTGTGACTAGGGAGAAGGGCTCTGGAGCTACAGTTGGACCAGGTACTTCCTTCTTTGTTTCCCCAAGAGCCCCCCAAACTTGTCTACACTGTCCCTCTCCCCCTTACTCATTCCTCAACTGACAGTTTGTGTGAATGGCTACCAGTGTGCAAGAGTGAGTTCTTTACCCATCTTCTAGCCAAGCTGGCTTCCCAGCTATTCTCCAGGCTCATTTTGCCTCCTCTAGCTGGGGGAGTGGGTAGGATGCTAGATCTTCAGCTGGGAGCAAATGGATGGAGTTCTAGGCCTGCTATTAGGAAGACCTGGGTTCAAATCTAGCCTTAAACATTTACTAGCTGTATAACTCTGCCAAGTCTCCTAACCTCTGCTTACCTCAGTTTCCTTTACTGAAAAACAGGAATAATAATAGCACCCAAACTCCTGGAATTGTTGTGAGGAGCAATAACAATAGCTAATATGTATGTTTACTACGTGCCTGACACTGGCTAAGTTTATTGTTGTTTAACCATTTTAGTCATGTTTGAGTCTTTGTGACCTTCTTTGGGGTTTTCTCAGCAAAGGGACTGGAGTGGTTTTCCAATCTTCTCTGGCTCACTTTATAGAAGAGGAAACTGAGGCAAACAAAGTTAAGTGACTTGTCCAAGGCTAGTAAATGTCTGAGGTCAGACCCTTCTGGGGAAAGATCTGGCTCTTTTGTGACAGAGAAATCCTGTGTCCAGGGAGAGGTCTGCAGGTTTCCTTCTGGTCCAAAACCTGAGCTGCTGACCATTGCTATCCAAAAGTTCTTGAAGGCAAAAAGAGGAACTGACAAAACTGAAGACTTGCAGGGGCCACTCTTGACACGAGTGGCAGTGACTTACAGATCATGGATAGGTCGGAATGCTTTTGACCTGGGCTTCTCTACAGGTCATTTGGACATAGTATTTCCCAACCCCAGGAGTCCTCTGAAGACTTCTGCCCTCCATGAACATTGGTCCCTGGAGCCTCCTTCATGAGTTAGTTGGATTGAAAGTACACAAGAAAAGAGATTCACATTCCGAGGATTCACATAGTAGCTCATGATTCATATGGTAACATGTACTCTTACAGATACTTTAACAATACCCAGATTTGAAACTATAACTCAGCCATTATCCTGGGACTACATTCTTAATCTGGTTACACATATAGGTGTTAAACCAGAAAAACGGAACTATTCAATAGTCAGAAAAACCAGTTTTTAATTAAGGAGAGGGGTTCAGGGTTGCCTCTTAGGGCGAGCTGCACCTTCACACAGAGTCCCAAGACTCTGGTTGCTCTGGCCACTGACCCCTAGGAGTGCCACTGTGCTAGAGGACAGCCCTGAAGGACAAAAGAAATGGGGGGGGGGCTTATATATATCTTTTGAGGATCTGAGGACAGGGAAATAGGATTGATTGACATGACCATGGCTACAAGGAAATGGGAGTGTCCAGGCTGGGAAAGGAACCATAGGCTGGGGTATAAGGGAATGGACTACTTACAATGGATACTAAAGGGTGATCCCTGCACAGATGTGGGTCTTCTTGGGAAAGGATCTCTGATACAATGGGAGAAACTATTAGGATTAATTTCTTCATCTGAGAATTGCCTGTTAATAGCCTTTAACCATTTGTCAATGAGGGAATGCTTTGCATTCTTATAAATTTAACTCAATTCTCTATATATTTGAGAAAGGAAGACTATTAGAGAGACTTGCTATAAAGATTGTTTCCCAGTTTATTGTTTGCCTTTTAATGTTAGTTGTATTGATTTTATTTGTGCAGAAATCTTTTAATTTAATCTGGTTGAAGTTGTCAGTTTTATATTTCATAATGTTCTCTATGTTTTGTTTTGACCTAAATGCTTCCCTTCACCATAGGTCTGACAATTAAACTATTTTGTGTCCCCCTAATTTGTTTATGGTATCGCCTTTATTTCTAATCCATAATGCCACCTAGCTGCCCCATTCATCTTCAAAGCTAGCAATTTAAAAGTATTCTAATGTGTTCAAAGCACTCAGTTGTCACAACAACACTGTGAAGTAGAGTATGGAAACTGAGGAAGAGGGCAGAGTTTGTGACAGATTGTCCTTGTGGAAAACCCCTTTGGCAAGGCTTCACA
Source organism: Gracilinanus agilis (assembly GCF_016433145.1). Lineage (NCBI taxonomy): Eukaryota > Metazoa > Chordata > Mammalia > Didelphimorphia > Didelphidae > Gracilinanus > Gracilinanus agilis. Next base: position 789,432,696 of record NC_058130.1, on the reverse strand, counting down.
CAGCCCACAAAGATAAACATGCCAAAGTTTGTTTCCTATTGAACTGTTGAGTTTCTGAAACCTAGTCACACCAGTTTAGCAGCCCTAAAGATAAGGCCACTGGAGTAGGTCATTGTGGTATGGCTGAATGGGAAGGAAGGAAGGGAGAGAGGAATAAAGGAAGAAAGGAAGAGAGGGAGGGAGGAAGGGAGGGAGGGAGGGAAGGAGGGAGAAGGGAGAGAGGAAAGAAGGGAGAAAGGGAAGGAGGGAGAGGAGGAAGGAAGGAAGGAAGGAAGGAAGGAAGGAAGGAAGGAAGGAAGGAAGGAAGGAAGGAAGGAAGGAAGGAAAGAAGAGAACAAGCATTTATTGAATGCTTCTGCTATGTGCCAGGCATTAAGCTAAGTGCTTTTGACAAACAGTGTTGTGGGGTGCAATGGTGAACCCCTGGGTTTAGGAAGGATACCTTTTGAAAGAATGCAAGATTCCAAAACTTAGCTTAAAAGTAAAAAAAGAGATTTATCAGTAATGTAGAATTTTGGTCAGCAAGACAGCATGAGTGGAACAACCCTGGGGAGTAGCTCCCAGAATGCTTTGGTTCTGGAGTTTTTATATTCTTTACAAAACTCTCTAGAGTGGGTGTTTGGTCATCTGACTGTGGTCTGCCTGAAGACCCTCATAGTTTAGGGAACAGATGGATGCCCGAGATACAGCCCAATGGTATCAAGGTGTAGCCTGGAGGTGCATCTCTATTTCCATCTCAACCTAAAGGACGATCCAAAGATGATAATAATCTCAGGGTCTTATAGAAGTTATCATATGTTCTTGGGTTAGAAGTCACAAGGACAGAAAGGAATAAGAGAATTTCCCTGCTTACAGCTTGCCTAGGGTAAGAGGGTACAATACCCATGCCAACAGGATCTTATTTAATCCTCGCAACCTCCCTGTGAAGTATGTGCCATTATTATTCCCATTTTCAATTTGAGGAAACTGAGGCAGACAGCACTTAAGTGACTTGCTTAGGGTGATTCAGTAATTATCTGAGACTGGATTTGAACTCAGGTTTTCTTGATTCCAAGCTCATAGTTCTATTCACTGAGGCACCACGGGAGAGCATTCCTTACTTATCCCAGTCTGCTGTACTCTTTACCCAATTTGAACAAACTCTTTAACAAAGCAGAGGATGAGTGTCCATTTGAACATTTCCTGGGAGCCAGAGTAGTCCTCTACTGCCCATATGGGAGGCTCCCATGTTCCAGATCTCAACATTTCACCCACTGAGATTTGTTCTTCCTGACATGAGAAGTGAGTCACCTCAGGGATCTATACAGCCAGAGGAGCCTGTGACACCCCATCTCCTGGGTCTGGCTCCCATCACCCAGTTCTGCTTGGCCTATGCCTCACCCAGGTCCACTTCTAGTTAGAACTTGCTACTGAAATTGGACACTAGCCATAGTCAAAGCTGACTGGGAGAGGCCAAGATGCAATAGCCAAAAGGCTGGGCTATCTGGGAGTAGCCTAGCTCTGAAAGGGGAAACTAAGAAAACATCTGCCACTCCTGTGGGGTGCTTATTGGGTGCTTAATGGCTGATTGTTTAGTCTGGGGCAAGGGGCAGCCTGGGAGTTTTCTTAAAGGCAAGTTTCCATGGACAAAGGTAAATTTGGGGTTTCCTTAAACAATGGTCCAGTGTTGCTGAAATTGGCTTGGTCCCAGGCCAGAAGGGGATTGAAAGCCTCAAAAACAAAAAAAGGGCTTCTGCTGGCCAATTTAAGGCTTATGCACAGCCCCAAAGGTAGCCACCAACAGAAACATCAACTTTGTTGTTCAATCCTGTTCAACTCTTTGGGATCCCATTTGGGGTTTTCTTGGCAAAGATACTAGAGTGGTTTTTCATTTCCTTCTCCAGCTTATTTTATAATTAGGAAACTGAGGCAGACAGAGTTAAGTGACTTGCCCAGGATCATACAACTAGTACATGTATGAGGCCAGATTCGAACTCAGGAAGAGGAGTCTTCCTGACTCCAGGCCCAGGACTCTATCCACTGGACCACTTAGCTGTTCACAGACATCAACAGACATGCACAAAACTCTTATTGTTTTGGATAGACTTGGCCTTACTCGAAAGCAGTCAGATTCTAAGAGTCTAATCAGACTGGAATGGACATCTTTCTTCTGAAAAACTTCCTGTGAGGGCTGAAAACATCTCCCTTTAATTTGTCATGGAAAGAAATTCGAAGAGAAACCCTCGTAGGTCCGATGCCAGCTTTTATTAGGTATGAGGAGCCAAGGAAATGGCCCCATTAAATGGCCAAAGGAAAATGAGCTGCTAATCCCGTTCTCTGCCTTCTTTGGCTCTAGTCTGCCAGAAACTGTTTTACTTGAAGAGTCATCGATAGCCAAATCATCTCTCGAGAGCGATATCCCAACTGGCAGAGTCCCTCACGGCCTCCCATCACCAGGACTTTCTGCCTTGAGACAATATTATGCATAAGAGCTGTGATGGCAAACTTTAGAGGGGTGGGTGATGTCCTCAGGTGCGTGTGGAGAGGGGGAGGGCAGCACCCAGCTTGCGTCCATCCCTCTGGCGAGCTCTGCGCTGGGGTGATGGCGTGCATGTGTGCCCACAGAGAAGCTCTGAGTGCCCCCTCCGGCATGCGTGCCTTAGGTTCAGCACCGCGGCTACATTGGGTGCCAAATAAATCCACCAAATGTCCAGTGCTGTTCTTGGTTACCGTCCCCAATGGCCAGACGAAGTCACCATTCTCGAGTGCATGCCTGGGCCTCTCCTCTCCACGGAGTGGGGCTTCTCTGGCTCTCTCAAAAATGGGTGGTCAGATTCCAGCTGAACTGGAAGAAAGAAGGGATCCATTTTCTCAAGGCCAGAAGCCACTTTTCCTCCCTGAGTGGGAGGGTCCCAGCTGGGCTAAGGGAGGCCATGGTCCCCTGTAGGTAGGCTAAGTTGGCCTTGACCCTTAACCCATGTCCCTAGGACAAGGGCTAATTCTTGTTCTACCCCCTTTTCTGAAGGGTAAGTTGGGAGAGAGGTTTTAGGCTAAAGAAAAGCTCCCTAAATACTTTCAGTTTTCTGACAAGGGAGATTTAAGCATTCTTTGTTCACTGGAAGAATACCGAGACCTTCCTTATGGCCTCAAATGCTGATTGGAGGCATTCCTAGGAGAGGCCGGCTTATTCATGGGCCACACACAGTGCTCTAGGCTCCCTTCCCCAGGAGGAGGCTGGCCACTTTTCCCACTCAGGGTTCTAGGGGTAGCACTTGAGGGCTGATGGAGCCAACTTTGCTCTGAGTGAGTGTGTACAAAGCTCTGGGGTTCAGGGAAATAGGATTGTTCTAAAGGTTCTTGGGGTCAAGATCCTGAGCTATCTCCATTGGAGCCTAAAGGAAGATGGCGGCCATGGTGGGGCATTGGTTTGCCTTGTCTGGCGCTTGTTGCCTCCTCACTCACCCTCGGGCTGGTATAACTGACCTGTGGGCAGCAGGTGGAGGACCTTTAGTGAGGATGGCTGTGGCAGAGGGCCTGGGTGTAGGATGGGGAGCCTGAGGGGTCTGAGGGGGGGTCAGGGCACTGGATGAAAATGTGGCTGCAGCACTTACTGCCTATGTCTAGGCAGGTGTAGTAGCTATAGAATAATAGGAATGGGGGTGAAGCTCAGGACAGGACTTGAGGGGCAGCAGAGTGGTTCAGTGGTTAGAGAGCCAGGAGGACCTGGTTTCAAATGTAGCCTCACACACTTCCTCGCTGTGTGACACTGGGCAAGTCACTGAATCTCAGTTGTCTAAACCTTTCTGCTCTTCTGCCTTGGAACCAATATTTAATATTGAAAGAGTTTTAAGGTAAGAGGTAAGAGTTTTAAAAAAAAGTCTTTATTGGAGACTGGAGAGGGCCTGGAGCTGGCTCCCCCATCCCCTCAGTTTCCAGGTGGTGATTCTGAGGCCCAGAGGGGTGACAGGCCTTACTATGCAAAGTCTTAGAAGTAGCAAATGGCCAGCTGGCATTGTAGCCCAGCTCTTTGGACTCCAGCCCAAGGCACACTGGAACAGGGCCCCAGAGGGATGGACAAAGAGGGACAGCACCCATGTACGGTGGGCAGGAATACAGGAGGACCTGGGGTCACTCTACTGACCCCCCTTTCATTCCCACAACAGCTAGGAAGGCACAGTTCAGCTCAGGTTAGTTTGATTAAACTTTGCCAGTCCCTGCCGGATTGCTCTGAGACGCAGCTGGGGGCCCCGGGCTAAGAAAACTTTGGCTGTGTTGTTGAGGATCTTGGAGTGAGCTCCCACACTCCAGGGATCTCTGGGCCTGATGTTTTTCACCTCCTGGCCAGCGGGGTTTCTCCCTTCAGCCTCCAAAACAAGCTACTTTTTAATTGCGGAGAGAATGGCTTCTCCTCCTCCCCAGAGTACTGGGAAGTTGTGAGCCCCATCATTTCTGCTCAGGCAAATCAGGTAATCAATCCGGGCACCAGCTGTGGCCCCTGCACACATCATGGCACTAATGAGATGATGATTAGACCCAGGCTTTCCAAGAAGCCCCTCGGGGATGGAGGAGAGCAGCAGCCCCAGAGTTGGTGACCCAGGCAAGCAGCCAAGGCTGTTTCCAAATGACCTTATCGCCATAGACCCAAAGAATACTGACCCTGGTCCCCCTAGAAGATGCCAAACACCCACAGTAAGCGACATGGTCCAGGCAGGAAAGAGCCTCAGCCTGTTCCCTTCCCTCCCATCAGAGCCCTTCAGGAAAATTCAAAATAGTGTCTATGCGCTGTCCAGTCCTGAAGGCTTCTCTGAGGCTGACCAGAGCTGATTCCCTGGCCTGTATTGGCCAAATTCCTGAGAGATTCATTTGGGCTGATAAGGAGTGAGGCTGATAGGAAGAAGGAATGTAAAGAAATAGAATCAGGAGACTTGGAACTGGGAAGGACTTGAGAGATGGCTGAGTCTAAGCTCTTTAATTTTACAGAGAAAGAAACTGAGGCCCAGAGAGGAAAAGGGGCTTGTCCAAGGTCATGCAGGCACTAAGTATTATAATTAGGATTCATACTCATCTCCTTTAGCCCTTAGCCAATGCTCTTTGCCATGCACTACATGATTCAAAGATCACAGATAAAAGAGGAAAGAAAAGGCAGAGGGGGTGAGGTTAGAATTTAAGGTCGTGCATCTGGAGTTGGAAGGACCAAAGAGGTCACATTCAAGTCTGTCACATTAAATCTGGGGAAATGGAGCCCAGAGAAATTAAAGGACTTGCCCAAGGTCACCCAAATCATAAATGGGATTTGAATCTAGGTCTTCCTAACTCTAAGGCCAGAGCCCCTTTCAGCATACCCCACTAAGGAGCCCAAGGGCCAGGGGGAAGCCACCCTCTTTGGAGATCCTCTCTGGATAACCTGGCAGCCAGCTAGGGGATGGGCACCCAGAGAATGCCCTGGGCCTTCATGGCCTTTGGAACTAAAGGAAGGTCCCTGTTTCCACATTGATGATCCACTGACCCCAGGGCCCTTCCCGGCATCATTTCCTATTGCTTCCTTCCCTACAGGCCAGCTGGGATGGGCTAGCCAGTGCCTGACCTGCATCTCCTCTGATGCCAGGAATGTCCTCCTCCCTCCTCGCTGCCCCTCTCAGACTCCTCATAGTCCTCCAATGACGTTGACAATTTACACCAATAATCACTAGCATTTCCATGGCCCTTTAAGGGAGCAAAGTACACCTGTGTGTGGAGAGCTATCTGTATACATTCATTTGATCTTTTGGGGCTTAGCTAGGGCCAACTCTTCCAGGAAGCCTTCTCTGATCCCCCCCTAGTATTAGCGCTCTCTCCTGATCAAATGAAGTCATATTTGTAAGGCTCAAAGAAGGTGCTTAATGAATGTTCCTTCCCTTCCTACTTCAGTTTTGCTGGTTATTTGTGTGCCACGTTGGAAGGGAAGCTCCCTGAGGGTCTTCCTGTAGGTATTTAAAGTGCTCTCTGGATCCATGGAAACCCCACAGGCCAAAAGTCATGGACGAGAATTCCACTTGGTTGGATTGTGAGCTGCTACAATGAATACCAACTGGCTGGAGATCCTCAATCCATGGGAGTGCCAGTGTGCAGAGCTGCCTCATGCTGGCTCCTGTGGGCTCTCATAGCAGTGGAGTCAGGAAGAATCTCAAATTCAGCCTCAGACACTTATTAGCTATGTGACCCTGGGGAAGTTACTTCACCCTGCGTGCCTCAGTTTCCTCAACTGTAAAAAAAAATGAGCTGGAGAAGGAAATGGCAAACTGCACCAAGATCTCTGTCAAAAAAAACTCCAAATGGGGCCATGAAGGGTCAGAGAAGACTGAAATGACTGAACAAAAGCAACATTTAAGCATTTATATGGTATATAATATATATTACATACCAAGTACTGTGTAAGCACTTTACACATATCTCATTTAATAATAACTAACATGTAGTATTTACTCTGTGCCGGGCACTGTGCCAAGCACTTTACAATGATTATCTCATTTGATCCTCACAACAACCCTGGGAGGGAGGTGCCAATGTTGTGGGGGGCTTGAGGTGAGCCCCCGGGGTTTGGGAAGGGCACCTTTTGCAAGAATGCAAGACTCTGAAACTTAAACATAAAAAGAAATTAATTTAGAAGGCAATGTTGAATCTGACCAGGGGGACAGTATAGGACAGTATAGGTGGAAGACTGTCTCCTAGGGGGAACATGGACAGAAAGCTACTCTCCCAGATGACATGATTTCTGGGGTCTTTGTACTCTTTACGACAGTGAAGATGTGACTCTAGAGGGGTGTGCACCGAGGCATGAGCAGGGGGTTTTGGTCATCTGACTGGGGTCTGCCTGAAGGCCCAGGGGGTGACCCTCATAGTTTAGAGGACTTATGGATGTCTGAGATACAACTTGATATCAAGGAGGTGAGTCTCTCTGTCCATCTAAAGCAGTGATTCCCAAAGTGGGTGCCACCGCCCCCTGGTGGATGCTGCAGTGATCTAGGAGGGTGGTGATGGCCACAGATGCATTTATCTTTCCTATTAATTGCTATTAAAATTAAAAAAAGTTAATTTCCAGGGGCGATAAGTAATATTTTTCTGGAAAGGGGGCAGTAGGCCAAAAAAGTTTGGGAACTACTGATCTAAAGGATGAGCCAAGGAGGATAATCCTCTCAGGGTCTTATAGGAATTAACAGATATTTTGGGTTAGGAGTCACAAGAATAGAAGGGAATAAAGGAATTTCCCTGCTTATAGTTTCCTGAAACACTTCTACAGTTTGGGGGGTCCAATGCTCATGCCACCATCATTATCCCCATTTTTCATCGTGGGAAACTGAGGCAGGCAGAGGTTAAGTGATTAGCTCAGGGCTGGAGAGTTAGTTATTTCTAAGGCTAGATTTGAGCTCAGACCTTCCTTTAATCAGGCCAGATCTCCCTGGGGCTCCTCCATTCTCCCTTCTTTCTTTGCTGGATACTCTCCTTTTCAAAGTCAGATCTCAGAGAATAATAGAATTGGCCTGAACCCAATAATGCCCCTCCCATAAGCTCACCCTGTTTTACTGATGAGGCTATCCAGTCCAATCCCTTTATCTTACAGATGAGGAAACTGAGGCCGGAGAGGGAGTGTCCTGCCCAGCACTTAGGATAGTGAGTGTTGCAGTAAAGTAGGACCATAATTTAAGCAAACTCAACTCTGGTGAATTCAGGCATATGAGATTAGCAAGAAAAAGAGGAAAAGCAAACATTTTAATAACTTGCTAAATCCCTGCCATTTCCTAAGCAGTGGAAAGTCTCCCTGCAGTTTATCGATCAATCATGCTCATTCCTGCCTGAGAAGCACTGGTGTGAGTCAGCTCCTGCACCAGTCTCGGCCAGAGTTCTTCCAAGCTCGAAGTGCTTCTCTTGGCCTCATCTACACCAGTTAGTTATTAAGAATGGCCCCAGGGGGCAGCTGGGTGGCTCAGTGGATTGAGAGCCATGCCTAGAGATGGGAGGTCCTAGGTTCAAATCCGGCCTCGGACACTTCCCAGCTGTGTGACCCTGGGCAAGTCACTTGACCCCCATTGCCTACCCTTACCACTCTTCTGCTTTGGAGCCAATACACAGTATTGATTCCAAGACAGAGGGTGAGGGTTTAAAAAAAAAGGAATGACCCTAGAGTGCCAGAGAGTGAGTCTGGGAGCTCTGAGAAGTCTGAGGAAAGACAGCAGGGCTGCAGAAGAAATACTTATTAATCATACTATTAAATTCTATACCTGTATTCATTATATTCCATTATTCACATGATTGTTAAATCAGAATAAATACTTAGTAAATAATGGGGTGGCTATTAGGAGGAATTTTCAACTGACCTGAAGAGTCTCAGAATATATTGGTTACAGGTATACACACATGCATTTTTGTATGTATATGTGGACACATATATGTAAACGTGTGCACATAATATATATTTGTTTTTGTTGTTCAGTTGTTTCAGTCATACTTGACTCTTTGCAACCCCTTTTGGAGTTTTCTTGCCAAAGATACTGGAGTTGTTGGCCATTTCCTTTTCCTGCTCACTTTACAGATGAGGAAACTGAGGCAAACAAGGGAAAGTGACTTGCCCAGAGTCACACAATTAATAAGTGTCTATGGCTAGATATGAACTTGGGAAGATGAATCTTCCTGACTCCAAGCCCAGTGCTCTGTCTACTGCACCCCTCTTCTGACCCCTTTCTATTCTATTTGAGATTTTCTTGGCAAAGATCAGAGTGGTTGGCCATTTCCTTCTTCAGCTCATTTTACAGCTAAAACAGAGCAAAGTGATTTGCTCAGGGTCACACTGCTAGTAAGTGTTTGAGGTTGGATTTGAACTCAGATTTTCTGACTCCAGATTCTGCACCCTATTCACTGCAAACCTCAACGTCATATGTAAATATATGTATGTATGTATATATGCATAACTATATCAGTATATATATATACACGTTGTTATTGCTCAGTTCTTTCAGTCACATCTGACTTTGTAACTCCTTTTGGAGTTTTCTTGCCAAAGATCCTGGAGTGATTTTCCATTTCCTTCTCCAGCTCATTTTACAGGTGAGGAAACTGAGGCAAACAAGGCAAAGCAACTTGCCCAGGATCACACAGTTAAATGTCTGAAGCTGGAATACGAACTCAGGAAAATGAGTCTTCCTGATTCAAAGCCCAGTGCTTTATTCATTGTGCCCCCTCTGACTTGTGAACTTATTTGGGATTTTCTTGGCAAAAAACCTGGAGTGATTGGCCATTTCCTTCTCCGGTTCATTTTTACAGATGAGGAAACTGAGGCCAATAGGATTAAGTGATTTGTCCAGGGTCGCATAGCTAGTAAGCGTGTGAGGACAGATTTGAACTCAGATCTTTCTTACTGTAGGCCCAGCACTCTATCTAGACAGAGCACTGGGCTTCGAATACTTTGCACCTTTAACTTTCCCTTTAGGACCATCTTGTTCCCTTCTCATCTGCTTTAGTATTTTGAAGTTTTCTTGGCAAAGATCCTGGAGTGATTTGCCATTAGGTCCAGATTTAAAGTACAACCTCAATCTTCCCAATCCTACCTTTTGCAAGAGGATTTTCCCATTCCCCTTTAACTGTAGCTCTTTACTTAGCTCCAATTTAATCTGTATTTTGTTTGTCCACAATCATTTGCATGTGGTCTCTTCCATTCGGCTGAGTTCCTTGAGAGTTGGGACCATCTTTTGCCTTCTTGTATATGCTCAGAGCTTTAGCAGAGTGCCTGGCATACAGTGGTTTTTAATAAATGCTTGCTGACTTGAGCAATCAAGGAAAATTCCCAACATTTAGGCAGAGGTTTGTCTCTCTGCCTTAGTTTACATTTATATCTACCTCTAATTAGTCCTTGACTTCATTGTTGGAAATAACAACTCTTTAGCGTCATTGATAGAGAGACAGCCCCCTGGAAGGGATGCTGAGGAAAGAACAGGCGTCCCCTTGGAACTGTCCATGGTTCTTGAGCAGGTGGGTGTAAGCGATGGCATTGAGCTGAGCTTGCTCTGAGATGTTGGTAGGGCTGGTGACCCTCCCCGAGATCTCACTCCTCTCTTTCTCCTTTTGCTGCTTGTTCCTGAGGTGTCCACGTTCCTGGCTCTGCTCTTAATGTGGCAATCCCTCTCTTTGGTTCCCTCATTTCATACGAGTTCCTCAGGCTGTAATCCAGCCCCTCACCCAACAGCTTTGATTGATTCAAGGAGGTGTGAAGACCTTATTTATAGTTAGTTCTGATAGAATAAGACCTATTCTTACCTAACAAAGGAAATTACTTTTATGTTGGGACTTTGGTTGTCCAGTTATGTCCAATTCTTCATGACCCCATGGACCAGATCAAGCCAAGCTTTTTTATCTTCCACTATCTCTCAGAGTCTGTCCAAGTTCATGTTTGCTGTCTCCCTGACACCATCTCTCCCTCTCATTCTTTGCCCTCCTCTTCTCCTTTGGCCTTCAATCTTTCTCAGCATCAGGGTCTTTTCCAATGAGTTCTGTCTTTTCGCTGTGGCCAGAGTATTTAAGCTTCAGCTTCACTTCACTTTCCAATGAACGTTCTGAACTAATTTCTTTAAGTATTGACTCATTTGATCTCCTTGCTGTCCATGGGACTCTAGCCTTACGTGTGAGGTAGATTTTGAATCCAGGTCCTCCTATTCCAGAACCAGTGATCTTTACTTTCTGTTAGTGTCGTGACATTGATGGAGGGAACCCCTCATCTGCTATCCTACCCACAAAGCTATATGTGCACCTTAGCTCTTTGCTGAATAATGAATAATTCTTTCTAGGAAGATATTGTTTAATCCTGTGCTTGGGGTGGAATGGGTCAAAGAGCAATAGCTATTCTGTTGAGAGGAAAGGACCCTTGTCTAGGAATATCTCCTTTCTGTCATCTATGAGACTGAAGCTCCCTCTTGAGCTCCCTCTTTTAGGTCCCTTCTCTCACTGGGAATGCTTTTTCTCCCTTGGATTTTCTTCAAGGGGGCGGGTTGGTTTGGGAAAGGATTTCTCTCCTCTTTCCTACCTCACTGCAGGTGGCAGTGGGAACATGTTCTCGCCTAGACAAGTCCCAGGCCACATAACGCTATATCTGTCCTGGAGCATGTCAGGGACTGGCAATCTTGAAAAATGGAAATTTCCACTCTTGGCAAAAACCTGCTAGGCCAAGGGTATCTTGGAATCAGGTGCCAACTTCTACTTGGAGAGGATTTCCTCGATGACACAATAGTCTGGGAGGAGAATTCTGATCATCCCAGATGACCAGGAGTAGAAACACTAAAGATAAACCAAAAGCATTCCTTGTCTGGCCTGGAGAACTAAACCATGTACCATGGAGAGGTCTAAGGGAAAGAGATATTTGTTTTGCAGTCCCACAAAGTTGTCTTTGCCTTATGGGGGAAATATTAAAATTTTAATTAATTTGTTACATTAAAATACTGTTGACTCCCTCCCTCCTTCTTCTCCCATTAGAGAAGGCTTCATTTGACAAAGCGATATATGTATATATAAAACTGTGTCTTACTTATTGCTAGCTATCAGTTCTCTCTCTGGAAGTGGACATACACAAATCATTCTTCAAACAATATTTCTGTTGCTGTAGAGAATGTTGTCTTGGTTCTGCCCATTTCACTCTTCAAAGGCTGTTTCTGAGCTATTGAATGTTAAGCATTTTTTTGTATCGAGGGAAATAAATAGCTATTTTATTCCCAATATCCATATTGTACCCCAGTACCCTTATCTAGACTGACCATCTATTATCCCCTCAGGGTTCTAGATCTGGTGCAATGGACCCCTCAGAACATGTAGGTTCAAGTAAATGTATTCAAATATCCTCAGGTCAAAGCAGCTCCTTAAGAGGTTAAAGGGCAGTTAGGTGGCACAGAGGATAGAGTATAGGGCTTGAGTTTGGAAGACTTATCTTCTTGAGTTCAGATCTAACCTGACATTTAGTAGGGCAAGTCATTGAACCCTGTTTGTCTCAGTTTCCTCATCTGTAAAACGAGCTGGAGGAAGAAGTAGCAAAGCGGTCTAGTATCTTTGCCAAGAAAATCCCAAATGGGGTCATGGAGAGTTGAAGAGTCTGATATGACTAAAACTTAAAGATAATAACAGGTGATTAGAAACTTGGAGAAACGATGTTCTCTGGGGCTTCAAAAGCTCCCTGCCAGAGTGTTAGAGGTGACTTCATATCCTCCTTGCCCAAAGGGCTCCCAGATGGATGTCAGATTAATCCACCTGGGAACAAAGTTAACTTAAACTGCCCCAGGTCTACACAGCAACTTCTTTATTCACAACAATCCCAGCTGGTGTTGTGTGTAGGTGTGTACCAAATCCTCTCTAATTCCCAAAGTCCACCTGCCCCACCACTGGTTACCAGCATTTGGGGAGACACCAGGCATGAGTCATGCCTAAACTTTGTTTTAGAGATTTTCCTGAGATTTACTCCAAGGTGGGGACAATAAGCAAATGAAGGAGAAAAACCTGACCTCCCAGTTTGGGGGGGTCAAGCTCTCTGAAGATGAACCTGAATCTGTTACTCCAGAGTTAGAGCTCTTTTAAAGAAGAGCCTTCACTTGGCTATAGGTCCCCTTAGAATGTTTGGCCACTGGAGCTCACTCTGTGGGTCATATTTGGGATTAAGGCTCCAGAGGTCTCCGTCTAGGAATACAGAGAAGAAGGAACACGGGGGCTGCTGTGCAGAGCAGTGGAGGCCAAGAACTTACTTGAGGGTATCTTCCATTGGGAGGGTCTCTATTGGTTGGTCCTAAGTTGAGGTCCTCTAGTGGAACTTGTGAATTTACATCATTTAGGGCTTAGATCCTGTTATCCCTCTGGGTCTGTTCAGTGACCAGTGACCAGTGGCCATATCCTATGTTCTCACACGTGTGTATGTGTGTGTGTGTGTGTGTGTGTAGGGGGGAAGGCTGAGAACCCTGAAAAATAATCCCAAGGGGAGATAGACAGATCCTGAGAAGTTCCAGGACTAGAAACCCTTGACTTTAGCCAGTGAGATGTGTAGATCCTTTGACTATCTGGAATCCTTCATGGAGAAAAGGAGGAGAAGGGAATGATAATGGATGACATGGGTAAACAAAGTATCCCTCTGCCAGAGGGCTGGGATTCCTTCTCTCCCAAATATCCTGGCTTTCCTTCCTGATTTTATATAGTCAGTACTCGGGTAGCAAAGGACAGAGAATGGGGGTACATAGTCTTGGATAATGGAGTGATTTTAAAAGGGATTTACTTTTTTTAATTAATAAATTTTCCCCATTTGCATGTAGATAAAACTTTTAATAGTCATTTTCTGACATTTGGCCATCTGTGTTCTCTCCCTCCCTGTCTCCTTCTCCTCCCCTCTCCCTAAGATGGCAGGTAGTATGAGATAGGTTATACACGTGCTATTGTGTAATACATATTTCCATGTTTGTCATATTGGAAAAGAAGACATGTCATTTATGTAAGAAACGAAAACTCATGAAGGAAGAAAAGTAAAAGATGATTGGCTTCGATCTGCACTCAGACTCCATTAGTTGCTTCTGTGGGGGTGGTTAGCCCTTTTCATCATGAATCCCTTGGGGCTGTGTTGGGTCCTTGCATTGCTGATCATAGCTAAGTCCTTCACAGGTGATCACATTCATTATTGCTGTTGCTGTGTACAGTGTTCTGCTGGTTCTGCTCCCTTCACTTTGCATCACTTCATAGAAGTCTTTCCAGGTGTTTTTGGTGATCGTCTTGTCAGTCGCTTCTTAGAGCACCAGAGTATTCTATAGCCCTCATGTACCACAACTTGTTCATCCATTCCCCAATGGAGGGATATGATTTGAGTCTTCCATTTTTTGCCAATACAAAATGAGCTGCAGTAAATATTTTAGCATAGGTAGGCCCTTTCCCCCTATTTTTGATTTCTTTAGAATATAGATCTTAGTAGTGTTAGTGCTGGGTCAAAAGATATGTACAGTTTTATGGGCCTTTGGGCGTAGGTCCAGATTGTTCTCTAGAATGGTTGGTCAGTTCACAGCTCCACCAACAGTGTATGAATATGGGAGGTCTTGAGTTCAAATGCCTCAGACACTTCCTAGCTATGTGACCTTGGACAAATCACTTAACCCCCTTTGCCTAATTCCTCTTCCTTGGAACAAAGCACAGTATATTGATTCTAAGATGGAAGTAAGGGTTTGAAAAAAAAAAACAAAAACAGGGTATTAGTGTCCGAAATTTTCCTCACCCCTTCCAACCTTTATCATTTTCCTTTTTTTTTTTGTCATGTTAGCCAGTCTTGCAGGTGTGAGATGGTAGCCAAAGCAGTTTAAATGTGCATTTCTCTAATTAATAGTGACTTAGAGCTTTTTTTTTTTCACATGACTAAAAGATAGTTTTCATTTCCTCACCTGAGAACTGCTTGTTCATATCCTTTGACCATTTATCAATTGGGGGTCTAGAATGGATTTAAGCACAAAATGTGGGAGAAGGCATCCCTGCTTTGGAGTGGTGGTGCCCAATTTTCTTCCAGATTCACTCCCAGAACCTCATTCTGGGTTAATTAGAGTCATGCGATTCCCTAGGAAGCAGATATGAATCCCAGGGGCAGAGGACTCCCTGTCAGAGATGTATCAACTGAAGAAAGTGTGGGGAGATGGGAGTGAGGGAGTGGGGCAGGACAGGGCTCTTAGTGTTACTGGACACAAGAAGAGACCCAATGGGAAGAACGTTGCTCTGCAGTCAGATAACCTGGGTTCAAATCTCAAATCATGCTTGCCACCAATGAATCTTGGGTAAGTTCTGTCAACACACATTTAAGCACCTCCTCTGTACTTAGCACTGTGCTAAGCCTTAGGGTTGCAAAGACAGACAAAAGACAGTCCCTGCTCTCAAGGAGCTCTGGGTTCAAAAGGGAAAAGAACAGACAAATAACCCTGTACAAACCAGCTATGGACAGGGTCAGCGGGAAGGCACTAGCATTCAGGGGGCCGGTGGGAAAGATCTGGGAAATACCTGGGAGAGGTGAGATTTTAGACGGGACTTCAAGGGAACCACAGAAGCCAGAGGATAGAAATGAGGAAGGGGTGAATTCAGGGCATGGGGCAGAGAAAAGTCCAGAGCTCGGAAGTGGAATATCTTCAACAGTGAACAAAAGGGCAACCTCCCCCCACTGTGGGCTAATTCACTGAACCTTGCCTGGCCTGTTTCCCACATCTCTAAAAGGAGAGGCTTAGATTAGAATTACGTGGCCTCTGCGGTCCCTTCCAGCTGCTGATATATGATCCCACGACTTGTAAGATTGTAAAGATAGGCTGGGGCCAGGTTGTAAAAGGCTTTACAAGCCAATCAAGGGATTTTATATTCAATCCACTTCCTTTTCTATCAGCAGCAAGGCTCTTTTCCCACTCCAGAGAGCCCCCTTTCACCCCCATAAGCTGATGACTTGAAATGCAATCGCCAGGCAAACACACGCTTCTCAATTCCCTCAGTTGCCTCTCCCCTCTGATTGGAGGGCTGAAGACCAGAGCAGTAAACTCCTTCCAAAGCCTTCCTTTATACAAGGTCCAGAACACTCCATTTTCCAAGAGTGGCTCTGCTTGGTTTCGGAATATTGTGTCCCCAGGTTGGGCACCCCTTGATAAGGCATATATTCATTTAACCCATGCAGACCTGAGAAGATACAATCAGATCCACATTAATGAAAAAAGCTCTACAAAGTGCCTTTGAAAAGCAAAAGAAGACTGCTTGTTCCTTATCGGTTCTTTGGAGGATAACATCTTCATGCACAAGCAGTTGGAGTGCCACCACCTGATTTGAACCTAAGGCAATTTTTATGGATAGGAGTAAACAACTTCCACATAAGAACCAAGAAATGCTCTCATGGTACTTGTATTTGTGGATTTTATGGCATAATTTTCCCCAAAGAGTCTTAAAATCTCTGTTTAGCCACTCAACTCCCCTTGATGGTTATGGGTAATGAGGAGTGTGTAGGCTCTGGTTTATCCCAACCACTTGGTGAGCCATTTAGTTATCTAAGCTTTTCTCTTTAAGTAGGCATGTACAATGGTATTTCCAGACTATCGTCTCCTGTGGGCTGGCTGCGTGTGAACCTGAAGTTTTAAACTTGGGGTCCTTTGAGCTAAATTGCATGATCCCCTCTTTGGTCCTTAACCTGCTCTTGGTACAGCACCATAACTGAACCTACATCACTGCTCTGCCTTCAACTGTACCTCTGAAGCTCATCATTTAGGAGTGATGTAGCCACAGCACCTGCTTGGCCACCACGATGGCAGTATGACTGGTCACGAGGACCTGGATAAGTCCATTTTAGGAGGGCTGGAGGCCACAAGTCTTCCTGGGGTTGCAGATCTATACGTGGTCATCTGGCTCCAATGGATGCACCCACTCTTCCAAAGGCAGAGCTTGTGTCATGGCTGCCCCCTTCTAGACCTCTGAAAGAATGAGTCAACATCTGTCTTATCAGGCTTTCATCCCCTCTGGCCACACTAAACTCTAAGAGTCCAGGATCCAGTCGCCAGTAGGAGTAGGTGGTGACCTAAAAAGAGAATTTTGAAACATGATGATCCATGATCCTGCCTACTCTGATTTCTTAGTTGGAGCAATACAAGGAGAAGGGCCTGAGGCCATTTTAACAGTGTTTCCCAGCATAATTTTCCCCAAAGATTCTTAAAATCTCTACTTAGCCACTCAACTCCCCTTGATGGTTATGGGTAATGAGGAGTGTGTAGGCACTTGGAGAGCCATTTAGTTATTTCTGCAGCAAATTGCAGCCCTTGGCCAAAGTCAATAAATAGTACATGTCAAACCTCGGTATCATGCCCTTGATCAGATATCTTGTTATTATGTTTGTTGTGCCATGTTGAAAGGCCTCTACTCAATGGCTATCCCAAATATACCTGCAGCCTGTAGACTTTCACAATTCAAAGAGGCAGGAAGAGAGGCAAAAGGATTTGATCAGCACATCATGGCAGCAAGCCATTGGAGTGGGACCAGGGACCAGCCCCCTCCTGGCTTATATAGACAAGAGTAAGCAACGTTCACATCAGGGCAGAGAAATACTGATTGGGGCAAATTACAAAGAAATGGATTTTATGCCACTTTAAGCCTCAACTTTCCCCGCTGTGAAAGGGTATTTCCAGGTTGACATTTCCTGTAGGCTGGTTGTGTGTGTCCCCATAGGTCAAGGAAGGTTCAAGGCTAACTTTGCACAAAGGTCCTCTTGTCACATAGACGTGTACATTTTTTCAGATTACGTCAATATAATTTTTAATAATCATTTTTGGACATTTTGCAATCCGTGTTCAATATGATGGAGGCTGTACATATATCATCATATATTACATATTTCTGTGTTTGTCCTCTTGTGAGACCAGACACATATTGCTCACACTAGAGAAAAATTCATAAAGGGAACAAAGTGAAAAACGGTGTGTTCCGATCTGTATTCAGGCTCCCATCAGTCCCTTCTCTGATGGATTAGAGCCTTTTTTGTCATGAGTCCTTTGGACTCGTCGTCCTGGTTCCTTGCATTGCTGGTAAGAGTTAAGTCATTCCCGGCTGATCATCATTATATTATTGTCATTACTATGTACACTGTTCTCCTGGTTCTCCTCACTTCACTTTGCATCAGTTTGTGTACATCTTCCTAGGGTTTTTTTTTTTTTCGGTGTGTGTGTTCATCTTGTTTGTGTTTTTTTTGATGGCACAAGAGTATTCCATTAAAACCATCTACCACAATTTATTCAACTATTCCCTCATTGATGGACATCCCTTCAGGTTCCAGTTCTTTGCCATCTCAAAAATAGCTTCTAGAAATATTGTTGTACAAGTAGGTCCTTTTCTTCTACCTTCAATCTCTTTGGGATGCAGACCTAGTAGTGGTATTGCTGAGTCAAAGGGTAGGCACAGTTTTATGGCCATTTAGACATAGTTCCATATTGTTCTCTAGAATGGTGGGATCACAACCCTTCTGGAAGGCAATTTGGAATTATACCCAAAGGGCTTTAAAAGACTGTCTGCCCTTTGATCCAGCCATACCACTACTAGTTTTGTACCCCAAAAAGATAATAATGAAAAATGGTTGTACAAAAATATTCACAGCCACACTCTTTGTGGTGGCAAAAAAATTGGAAAATAAAGGGGTGTCCTTCCATTGGGGAATGGCTGAATAAATTGTGGTATCTGATGGTGATGGAATACTATTGTGCTATAAGGAATGATGAACTGCTTGATTTCTATATGAACTGGAAAGACCTCCATGAACTGATGTGGAATGAAATAATCAGAACCAGGAGAACATTCTACACAGTAACACTGTGGAATGATCAAATATAATCAACTTTGCTACTAGTAGCAATGCAATGATCCAGGACAATCTTTTTTTTTTTTTAAACCCTTGTTCTTCGGTGTATTGTCTCATAGGTGGAAGATTGGTAAGGGTGGGCAATGGGGGTCAAGTGACTTGCCCAGGGTCACACAGCTGGGAAGTGTCTGAGGCCAGATTTGAACCTAGGACCTCCTGTCTCTAGGCCTGACTCTCAATCCACTGAGCTACCCTGCTGCCCCTCCAGGACAATCTTGAAGGACTTTTGAGAAAGAATTGTGGGAGTAGAAATGCAAAAGAAAACCTTGTGTTTTATTGCTTATTTATATAGGTATAAGATGTGGGGTTTTGGTTTTAAAAAATGACTCTATGACAAAAATGAATAATATGGAAATAGATATCAAGTGATAACACATGTATAGCCCAGTGGAATTGTTTGTTGGCTCCAGGAGTGGGGAGGGAAGAGGAGAAGGAAAGAATATGAATCATGTAACTATGGAAAAATATTAAAAACAAACAAACCAAAAAAATAGAATGGTGGGATCAGATCACAACTCCACCAACAGTGCATTTGTATTCCCACGTCCCTTCCAACATTTATCATTTTCATTTTTTATTATTATTATTTTATTTTATTATTAGCCTGGGGGAATAAAGTGGTACCTCAAAGTTGTTAATAGTAATGATTTGGAACATTTTTTTCCATATGATTCCAGATAGTCCTCTTAGCATATTTTAAATACTCTAGTTAAATACACTGTTGCAATGAAAACATTCTATTTCTGGACTAGAGGCCAACATCCCACTTATCCATCTTTTTAGCCCTCTATATACAGGACTTTAGGGCTCACTTCTGGGTGCGTAGGACTGAGGTCTATCCTCAACCTCTCTCCTCCTTGTACTGTCCCCACAATAATGTTCCTTGTGCCTACAGTCGGGGTTCCCTCTGCACCTTTTCCAAGGGGCCATGTGGCATGGTCTTGTAGCTCCTGTGAAGGAGAGGCTGTGATAGGAATGTATAGGTGGAGTCACCAGGAGCATTAGTCCATGGAACTGGGAAAAGAGAAGGCTGAGGGAAGACCTGACAGCTGCTGGAGCAAAGCCCATCCTTTGGGAGGATTAGCCTTCTTCTCTTTGGCCCCACAGGGTAGAATCAGAAGCAATAAGAGGAAATTATACAAAAACCAGTCTTGGCAGGATGGAAAGAAACCCACAATGAGAGCTGCCCAGAAGTGGGATGGGCCACCTTTGAGGAGAATGGGTTCTTCCTACCTGGAGGTCTTTGGGTAAAGGCAAGATGATCACTGGTTGGGTGTGGTGTAATAGGATTTCTTTGGCAGGTACGGCTTGGGCTCTAGGGTCCCTGAAGTCCCATCCAAAAATGAATTTTCCTTTCTTAATTTTTTGTCAAGGTTACTAAGTGGGCAGTTGAGGGAAATTTCTTGAACACAGTTACCTACATTTTTTTAAAACCCTTAACTTCTGTGTATTGGCTCCTAGGTGGAAGAGTGGTAAGGGTGGGCAATGGGGGTCAAGTGACTAGCCCAGGGTCACACAGCTGGGAAGTTCTGAGGTCAGATTTGAACCTAGGACCTCCCATCTCTAGGCCAGACTCTCAATCCACTGAGCTACCCAGCTGCCCCGTTACCTACATTTTTAAGAAAAATAAAATACCTTATATTATTCTTGCAGGAAAAATGAAGGAATGTGGATTAGATTCTATTAAAATCAAGTAGATTTATAAGAACTGAATAGCCAAACTTAAAGATCAATCATTAATAGCTTAATGATAGCTTGGTAGAAAATTTACAGTATAGTACCCAAGGATCTTGTACCTTGGCCCTTGGGCTATTTACACTTTTTGTTATTCATCTGGCTAAAGCCCTAGATGATATCCTTGCCAAATTGACAATTGAGAAATTCAAACTAAATCACCAGATTTCAAAAAATGTCAGTGGGCTACAATACAGGACTGAATCTAATGAGATAAAGCCAGAGAGTAGGAGTAGAGCCTCCTTTGCTGGTGGATCAATGCCAGCTTTTAATCCTGCTGCGTTAGAACTGATTGTTCTTTAGGTGGGAGGAAAGGTCTGTGAGAGAGGAGAGAAAAGGAGCAAGTTTGTCCTTTAAAAGAAGAGTTGATCCTAATCGTGGCAAAGAATTGGAAATTGAAAGGATGCCATCAATTGGGAAAAGGCTGAATGAGTTGTGGTACATGATGGTGATGGAATACTATTGTGCTGTAAGAAGTGATGAGCAGGAGGATTTCAGAAAAAGCTGGAAAGACCTACATTGACTGATGCAGAGTGAAATAAGCAGAACCAGGGGTACATTGTATACAGCAATGGCAATATTGTGGAATGATCAACTGTGAAAGACTTGATTACTCTGATTGAGACATGAAAAAAATATTATTCATTTCCAGAGAGGAAACTGATGAATTCTGAACACACAGACTGAAGTAGGATTTTTAACAACTTTCTTTTTGTTTTCGTGCGTTTTATTTTGCCACATGGACAATATGAAAATGTATTTTACATGACCTCACATTTATATCAAATTATCTTTTCAAGAGAGGGGAAGTTGGGAGGGAAGGAGAGAATCTGGAACTCCAAATTTATAAAATAATTATTGTTTAAAAATTTATTTACATGCACTTGGGAAATATTTGATGAAATAAATAAAAATATTTACTTTTATTTTAGTTTTCAATATTTTATTTTCCTAATTATATGTAATAATTCTCAATGTACATTTTTTCAATGTACATCTCAATGTACAATTATAAGATCTAAATTGTCTCCCTCCCCCTTCCAAGAGATGGTGGACAATTTGATCTAGGTTACACATGTATTAGCAAGCAAAACTTATTTCCATATTGGTTATTGTTATAAGAGAATACTCATATAAAAATAAAAGCCCCAAACAAAAATACAAATAAACTAAAGTGAAAAACAGTATACTTTGATCTTCATTTTGAGTCTAATGGTTCTTTCTCTGGAGATGGATAGTATTCTTTGCATAAATCTTTCAGAATTATCCTGGTTTGTTGTTTTTTGACAGTGGCTAAGCCTTTCACAATTCATCATTCCACAATATTGCTATTACTGTATACAGTGTTCTGGTTCTGCTTATTTCATTCTACATCATTTCATATAGGTCTTTCCAGCTTTTTCTGAAATCATCCTGTTCATCATTTCTAGTAATACAATAGTATTCCATCACCATCACATGCCACAATTTGTTCAGCCATTCCCCAATTGATGGACATCCCCTCAATTTCCAATTCTTTGCTAACACAAAAAGAGGTGCTATAAATATTTTTGTACAAATAGGTCCTCCCTATCCCTTTAAAAAAATCTCTCTAGAATACAGACCTGGTGGTGGTATCACTGGATCAAACAAAGGACATGCACAGTTTTATAGCCTCTTGGGCATAGTTCCCAATTGTACTCTGGAATGTTTTCGCAACTCCACCAACAATGCATTAGTGTACTTATTTTTACCACATCCTCATTTTCCTTTATTGCCAGATTGGCCAATAAGATAGATGTGAGGTGCTACCTCAGTTGTTTTAATTTGCATTTCTCTAATCAACAGGGATTTAGGTTTTTTCATATGATTATTGATAGTTTTGACTTCTTCATCTGAACACTTGTTCATATCCTTTGACCATTTGTCACTTGGGAAAGGATTTGAATTCTTATAAATTTTATTTAGGTCTCTATAGATTTGAGAAATGAGAACTTTATCAGCAATATCTGCTGCAATCCATCTCCTCCTCCCCACCCCAGTTTGTTTTCTTTCTAATCTTGGTTGTATTGGTTTTGTTGGTACAAAAATTTTTTTAATTTAATATAATCAAAATTATTCATTTTACATCTTATAATATTCTCTGTCTCTTGTTTGGTCATAAATTCTTCCCTTCTCCATATATCTGACAGGTAAACTATTCTATGTTCTCCCAATTTACTTATGGTATTACCCTTTATGTCTAAATTATCTATCCATTTTGGCTCTATCTTCATATGTTGTGTAAGATATTGGTCTATATCTAGTTTCTACCATACTGTTTTCCAGTCTTCCTAGAAGTTTTTGTCAAATAGTGAGTTCTTCCCCCCCAAACATGGTATCTTTGGGTTTGTCCAACGCTAGATTATTAAGGTCACTTACCCCTAGCCTGTTCCACTGATCCGCCATTCTATTTCTTAGCCAGTACCAGAATGTTGGATGGTTACTGCTTTCTAGTACAGTTGGAGATATGGTATTAGTAGCCACCTTCCTTCACATTTTTTCCTTTGGTTCTTTTGATATTCTTGATCTTTTCTTCTTCTAGAGGAATTTTTTAAATTATTTTTTTAGTTCCATAAAATATTTTTTTAGTATTTCAGTTGGTCTGGCACTGAAGAAGTAAATTAATGTGGGTAGAATTGCCATTTTTAGTATATTAGTTTGGCTTATCCATGAGCAATTAAATCTTTTCCAATTGTTTAGATCTGACTTTATTTGTGTGAAAAGTATATTGTAGTTGTGTTCATATAATTCCTGTGTTTACTTGGCAAATAGATTCCCAAGTATTTTATATTGTCTAGAACAATGATGGGCAAACTACAGCCCAGGGGCCAGATTTAGCCCCTGAAATGTTCTATTCTGCCTGAGCCATTATTCCTAATCTTATGAATACAATGAATAGGATACAATACAATGAAACTTCGAAAGAGTTGCCTTAGAAACAGACTGACAGATGAGCATTTCCTTTCCTTTGGTCCCCTCTTTAAAAAAGTTTGCCCATCACTGGTCTAGAGTGATTTTATTTATTTATTTATTTGTTTGTTTGTTTGTTTTTTTATTTTTGGGCTTTTTTTTTAAGCCCTCACTTTCCATCTTGGAGTCAACACTGTGTATTGGCTCCAAGGCAGAAGAATGGTAAGGGTAGGCAATGGAGGTTAAGTGACTTGCCCAGGGTCACACAGCTAGGAAGTATCTGAGGCCAGATTTGAACCTAAGACCTTCCTTCTCTAGGCCTGGCTCTCAATCCACTGAGTTACCCAGCTGCCTCTGAGAGTGATTTTAAGTGGAATTTATCTTCCTCTCTTGCTCTGGACTTTGTTGGCAATATATAGAATTGCTGATGATTTACGCGGGTTTATTTTGTATCCTGCAACCTTGCTAAAGTTATTCATTGTTTCAACTAGTTTTTTAGTTGATTGGCTCAGATTCTCCAAGTATACCATCCTATCATCAAATAAAAATAATTATAAAAAATAGAGAGGAATAAAGAGATAGTGATTAAGTCCTGGGATGCATGGAGTGGGCTGACACTGTAAAAGTGCTATGGGTGCAAGATAAAGCTGGTAACCACTGGCAGGATGGCCTGGAAGGCAGAAACCAAGGCTTGGAGCATGGGGGCCATATCAGGGAAGAAATGTATGTTAAAAAAAAGTGATCTTGAGAAACTGATTTGGGGTTAAGAATATCAGTTTATTGATGATGTCTGCTTTTCTGTGAGGCCAGCATCACAACTGATGAAGTGGCTTGGGTCGGTGGCCATCTCTAATGACCAGAGATCCCAGTCTTTGCCAGACAGCTCAATGAATAGAGTTTTAGGAGTTCATTATTCAGCCCCTCCTTGAACGTCCCAGTGCATCCCTGATTGGTGAATAGCTCCGGAGAAGAGTTCCAAAGAAGCAGATTTAATGACCAGCTAAAGGCAAACTTCTCAACTATTTAGCTGAAAAAGCATGAAGCACCCATAGAAAGGTGTTCTCCTGGAAAACTTCAATTGAGGTTGGAAATCTGGTCATCCAGTATGCTGGAGAGGAGATTCTTGTTCAAATATAGGCTGTACTAGATGGTCCCTGAGATATCTCTCTGTTCAGAGATGCTCTGACAGAGATGGATGGGCCAGTGGTGAAGATGAGCCTGGATAAAGGGGAGAAGGAGGTGAGTCCTGGTTGAGATACAGAGATGAGTGAATAGGAAGAAGCCATGGATAAGAAAACATGTTCCAAATTGCTAGTAATGAGTTGTATAAATGATAATAACTATGAAGTTTTGTGTCATCGCTAGCAAATTGGCAAAGGTGAAGAAGAATGGGAATAGTCCACTCTGAGGGGGCCGAGGAAAGACAGACACACATACATTGTTGGTGGAATTGGGAATTGACATAAAGGTTCTGGAAAAAGACTTGGAATTATGCAAGAAAATCTAACTAATGATTTTTGCCCTTTGGACTAGTGACTTCGCTGCTCCACACATACCTGAAGAAGATCAGAAGGAAAGAATCTTCCCACATCCATCCAAATGGCCACCCAGGCCATTATCTCCACTTCACAGATAAGAAAACTAAAGTAGAGCAAATTGTTGGAGGTAGGATTGGAACTCTGGCCTCGCTAATTCTAATCTCATCGTTTTATCCAGTGTACTACCCAGGAAGATTCCAGCAATTCCACCCATCAAGCTAAGCAAGGCCAGCTCTCTTTTTGGCCTTTTACTAGAGGAAAGACTAGAACTGCAAATATCAAGGGCTTTTGTTTAATTCTCCCTTCCCTTCCCTTCCCTTCCTCTCCTGTTCAGTCTCTCTCTATTCTGGCCCGGGGGGGGGGTGGGGGGGGCCGCCCCTCGCTGTCACCTAAACTCCGGGGACCCCAACAGAAGCTTTTTTTTTCCTTAGAACAAGAAGGGCCCTGAAGGAAGAGCGCGTGAGCAGAGCGGAGGCAGGATGGGAGAGGCGGGGGTGTCCCGCGCAGACGGCTCCCCTGCACCCGCCCCTCCCCTCTGCGATCCCCCCCGGGGCCACGGAGCCAGAGCGAGCCGCCCTCCCCGCAGTCCCAGGCTCCGGGCAGGACCAGATCTGAACCGAGAGCGGCTGGTCTGGCAGCTCGTCCCCGCAGCCTTCCGGGCGGGCTTCCCAAGGCAGCAGGGTGCTGGCCCGGCGCCCCAGGCCTCCCGGGCCAAGCGGGGAGAGGGAAGCCCTTCCCCCCGGGGCGGTTCCCTCCGGGCGCCCTCCGTCCACATTGGCCTTCCCGGAGGGCGGAGGCCAGCCCGGGCCCTATTTAGGCGGGGAGGGCAGGCCAGCCGGGCCCCATCCCCCGCCGCCAGCCTGCAGCCGCGCAGCCATGGGCCTCGAGCTCTACCTGGACCTCATCTCCCAGCCGTGCCGCGCCGTCTACCTGTTTGCCAAGGCTAATGGCCTCCCCTTCGAGGTGCGGAGCGTAGAGCTGCTGAAAGGTGAGCAGCCCGCCCAGCCCCCTCCTCTCGGGCCTGGAGGGGGGA
>NC_058130.1:789355395-789392702 GCF_016433145.1 Gracilinanus agilis | reverse complement strand
GACCCGGGAAGCCATCCGCAAACTCTGCGCAGAGCCTAAAGCCTTCCAGAACATCCCTTCGATCATGAAGGAGAGGATGAAGCTTCGTCTTGCGAGGATTCCCTAATGCAAGGTGACATGGAGGGCTCTGGGATGAAGGGTGGCTATCAAGGTGAGAATAAGGGAAAGAAAGGAAAGGATTTCTGGTGCCTTGCCTCTGTTCCCTGGAAATATAATCTGTGTGTCCAGTGAGAGCTTCACAAGCCTTGCTCACAAAAAGCCCATGTTACGTTCAGGGCTAAGCTTGGTTCTCCTGCCCTCACATCTTGCTCTTCTGCCCACCGAGGACCAGCCAGCTGCCCTGCATGCCCTACTCGAAGGGTATTCCCAGACGAGGGAATCTGGGAGCCTTTTAAGGTCAGAGTCCTCAGTTCCTACTTTCTTAGACAGCCTCAGACCCTCCTAGAAGCTGATGGAGCAGAGGCCCAGCCAGTGAAGAATAAAATGAATCAAGTTCTGATTCTGATGTGCTTCTAGAGGTTATGCTTGGAGCCGGGGAGTGGATTTCTCCCCAGGCTGAATCCTCAACATGAGCCCCCATGATGACAAATCCAGTGCAGACACGTACGTGCCTGACTATCACCTCCTCCAGAAATCGATAGCCAGCACCCACCTCCTCCTTGCACGCCTTTGGCACGAGGGTCTAACGCGATTCCTCCACTTAAAGACACTGAGAAGTTCTCATCCAGACCAATCGTGTTTGAGGAAAGAGATCTCCCTCGGCAGCCTGGAATCCCCATTCTGGGTCTGCAGGTTCATAGGTTTTATACAAACAAATGTACAGTCTTACACCTGGGCTCCAAACAATCTGTGACACTAACTGAATACTTGTCTGGATGGGAAAGAAAGATGGAGAAAAGGTCGGAGGGCTTTCAACGAGCCAAGAGCTCAGAAGGGGCAACAGCAGCAGAGCCTGGGCAGTCCCCAAAGGCCGTGCCGGCTTCGGTTTCATTGGTAGAGGCAACCTGTGAAGCGTGGAGAGGCTGGCCTTGGAGACAGAGCTCGTCCGGTCTGGAATACGCCCTCTCCCTGTCAAAGGGATGTTCGTTCATCCAGGTCCAGATTAGCAATAGCTAGGGATGGGGAGCTCACTCCCTTTGGACCCAGCCTAGCCAACGTTTCAGATAAGCTCCGAGAGGAGACAACCTTCTCATTCTGCTGACCCTAAATCTGCCTTTTGGCAGCATCGCCTCATTGCTCCTATCTGCCCTCTGAGGCCCAGAAGAACACGTGTAATTACTCTTCCCCAAGACAGGCTCTCAGATATTTGAAGACAGATGACTCAAGAGTAATTCAACATTTATTAATAATAGCACCCACTAGGGACTGGAAGAAGCAGAGATGTGGGCATCTAATTCCATTCTAATCCAGCCAGCGGCTGTGTTCTGCTGTTTTCCCAGACATTTCTGAACAACGCCACGAGTACTGGGGCCGTCCTTCTTCCTCATCATATTCCCTCCAGATCCTGGACCCTGAGCGTGTGGGACACCAGTGTCTGGGAGAGTCTGGTGGGTGAGCTTTCTCCGTGATTCCATTCCACTTCCCAGCGATTCCCAATTTCTGTGACTCCAAATGTGCCACCACCACTTCTCCTCAAGTGCTAGCTCCCTTTTCCCCATGAGAATATAAGCTCTTTGGTGGAAGGGACTGACTTGTTTATTTTTGTATTCTGAGCCCTCAGAATAGTGCCTGTCCTATTCAGTAAGACCTGAATAAATGCTCTTTCATTCATTTTCTTAGTCACCTGTTCATTAATTCATTGCTATCTTTGTAATTCATAGAAATGCACCATCTCATTGCTTAATAAATCAGCTCCAAGCCCCTATTCCAGTTCATTAAATAAACCAGAGCAACATCTTCCCCATTCTCAGCCCACTAGTCTCGAGGACTTAAAATAACCAGCAGAGTCCCAGGCTTTACAGTTTCCCATTAATTGGATCATGTAAAATGGGGATAATAATAACACCTATTTCTAAGGATTGATAATGATAACTAAGAATGGCTAACCTTTCTGTAGTGCTTCCTAAGTGTCAGGCACTGTACCAAGCTCTTCATAATTTTCATATCATTTGAATTTCACAACAACCATGGGAGTTAGATGCTGTTATTTCTATTTTACAGTTTAAGAAACTGAGACAAACAGAAATTGTGATTTTCCCAGGGTCACACAGCTAGTAAGATCCCAAGGCTGAATTTGAATTTAGGTCTTCTTGATTCCAGAGCAATGTTCTATGAAGGGAGAGTTCATGTGAATTGACAACTGATTGGATAAAGGAAAGAGGGAGAGGAAAGACTGATTTTGAGGTTCTGAATGTGGGTAACTATCTATCTATCTATCTATCTATCTATCTATCTATCTATCTATCTATCTATATACCTATATATATATATAGATATTTATATAGGTGGTAGGTTATTCACAGAAACAAATATTTGTGGAGCAGAGCATGGGAACTAATTCCAGTTTGAACATGTTGACTTTGAGAAGCTGTTAATCATTTAGGTAGATGTCTAGAAGGCCACTGAAGATGTGGAAGATGAATTCCCTCAGAGAACTGGAGGTGGGAATAAAGATTTGCAAATGAATGATAACTGAATTATGGGAAGGATTGCAGTCCCTCAGAGAGAAAGTAGTGAGAGAAGGCCAGTTTCAGAATCTTGGCGGGGGGCACCCACACTTGGTGATAGCAAGAGATGAGCCAGTGAAGACAAAGCAGACAGATGGGTAAGGAAAAGAGAACCAAAGACAGCTATGCCATCCCACAGAGGAGGGACGATGGAGGAGGGTTGTTGGCACTCTCAAATGTCACAGAGAAGTCAAGTGGAGTGAGGCATGAGGAAAGGCCATTAGATTTAGAGATTAAGCAATCTTGGGAACTCTGGAGAGAAATTTAAGGAGAGTGGCAGGATCAAAGGTCAGATTTCAGGGAACTAGGAGTGAATAGGCAGTGAGGCAGAAGAGCTAATAAGGGTTGGCCAAGTGGGCAGGGAAGCAATCTAGTGAGAGTGTGAAGAGATGGCAGAATAAAATCAAAGATTCCTTGGTTCTGTTTCAGGGATTAAGGAGACTTTCACATATTTGTGGGCAGAAGGCAAGGAGTCAGTAAAGAGAGATGACTGAAAAAATACTCTGAAACATTACTGATTAGAGAAATGCAAACCAAAACAACTTGTACCTAACAGATTGGCTAATGTGACAGAAAAGGAAAATGATAAATGTTGGAGTGGATGTGGAAAAATTGGGACACTAAGACATGGTTGGTGGAACTGTGAACTGATCCAACCATCACGGAGGACAATTTGGAACTATGCCCAAAAGGCTTTAAAACTGCATACT
Source organism: Gracilinanus agilis (assembly GCF_016433145.1). Classification (NCBI taxonomy): domain Eukaryota; kingdom Metazoa; phylum Chordata; class Mammalia; order Didelphimorphia; family Didelphidae; genus Gracilinanus; species Gracilinanus agilis. The sequence goes on along the minus strand of NC_058130.1, from coordinate 789,389,326 downwards.
CTTTGACCCAGCAATACCACTACCAGGTTTGTATTCTAAAGAGATCAAATTAAAAAGAAAAGCATCTAAATATTTATAGCTGCTCTTTTTATGATGACAAAAAATCAGAAGTGGAAGGGATGTCCATTATTGGGGAATGGTTGAACATATTATGGTATATGATTGTGGTGGAATACTATGGTGCTATGAGAAATGATGAGCAAGATGGTTTCAGAAAAACCTAGAAAGACCAGTGAACTGATGCAAAGCCAGGAGGGCATTGTACACAGTGACAGCAATACTATACGGTGATCAACTGTGAATGATGGCTATTCTCAGCAGTGCAGTGATCCAAGATGGTTCTGAAGGACTTAGTATAAAAGATGTCATCTACCTATGGAGAAAGAATTTGAATAAAGTTTGAAACTTTTTTTTACTTTATTATTCTCGGTTTTTTGGGACTCTATTTTCTTTTGTAACATGGCTAATATGGAACTGTTTTCCTGACTGCTCATGTATGATTTATCTCAAATTGCTTGCATTCTCAAGGAGGGGGAAAGGGTGAGTGGTAGGGAGAGAATTTGGAAGTCAAAGTTTTATGAAAGGAATATTAAACAGTTTTGTTTACATATCATTGAGAAAAAAAGAGATAAAAATTAAATAGAAAATGCTGGAAGGGATGAGGGAAGATTGATACATTCATGAAATGTTGGTAGAATAGTGACCTGGCACAACCATTCTGGAGAAAAATCTGGACCTATACCCAAAGATCTATAAAACTATGCATAATCTTTGATCTATCAATAACACTGCTAGGTCTGTAGCCCCCAAAATAAAAGAAGTGCAAAAAAAGTACAAAAACATTTACAGCAGCTCTTTTTGTATTGGCAAAAAATTGGAAATCGAGGGGATGTCCATCAATTGGGGAATGAACAAATTATGGTTTATTATTGTGATGGAGTGTTAATGTGCTGTAAGAAATAACAAGGGGGTAGTTTCAGAAAAAAATATAAGACCTCTATGAACTGATACAAAGTGAAATGAGAAGAACCGGGAAGTCTTTGTAACAGTAACAGCTGCGGCAATGATGATCAACTCTGAAAGAGTTGGCTACCCTGATCAATACAATGGTCCAAGACGATTCCAAAGGACAAATGACGAAAAATGTTCTCCACCTCAAGAGTGGAAACTGATGAACTCTGAATGCAAATCAGAGTATAATTTTCTTGCATTCTTAAATTATTTTTGATGAAATGGCTAATACGGAAATAGGTTTTGCATGATTTCACATGTATAATTGATTTCAGATTGTTTGCCTTCTCAGTGGGTGGAAGAAGGATGAGAGGGAAGGAGAGGACTTGGAACTCAAAATCTAAAAAGAAAAGAATGTTAAAAGTAAATAAATTGAAGATCAAACAATTCCCTGCTAGTTTCCTTCAAGCCCTTTGGAATGTGACTTTCTTTCCAAACTCCGTTTTCCAGAGGAAGGAAGCAATTTCTTTTGCTCCAAGCCTGGAGTTACACTAGAAGAGAATGAATCTAGGAATATGTTTGATCTGAGATGATTTGTTGGGATTGGAAGAGTCAAAGATAGGCTCCACCATTTGGCTCTTTAAAAATAAAATGAATCCAATTGCCCCTAGCCCATCTTGTTTAGTAAGCATTTAATAAGTGCTTTTCCCTACCTTTCTTAGCCCCCAACATCAGGGCAGGGGCAAAATGTAGGAGCTAGATCACTGCCTGTTCATCAAGCCAGTTCCCTTCTCCAGTGCTTCTTGTGGCCATGGCCAGAGAAGTCTAAGAAAATCAGAGTGAACTACTGAGCCTACAGTGGTCTCATCTGAGTCTTTTTTTTTTTTAAACCCTTAATTTCTGTATATTGGCTCCAAGGCAGAAGAGTGGTAAGGGTGGGCAATGGGGGTCAAGTGACTTGCCCAGGGTCACCCAGCTGGGAAGTGTCTGAGGCCGGATTTGAACCTAGGACCTTCATCTGAGTCTTTTTAGACACTTCTCCTCTTTGGATCATTTCTCTGTGGCCTTTCACAATTTCATTGTTGAGAGCTAACTATTGCTTAGTCCCGCTGCCTTTCCTTGCAGATTGCTAGTTCTGGAGATGCTGCCACACTTCTCCTGAACCTGCTTTCCCCAGAGTCAGGATGTGCAGAAGGCTCTGCCCACTTTGCATGGATGCAGCCCAAAATGAGGTGGAACGGTCACTCGCCCCTCAGGTTCCACCGTTTCCACTTCAGCAACCAGTTTTTCTTTGTTGGCCAGAATCAGACAGAGCATGAGAGTTCCCTTGTCGCTTCTGGAGGAAGGCGTTTGGGCTAGCTGGGCTCTGGGAGCCCCTCAAGCTCTTCTCCCTCTCTTTACCCCGAGCTGGCCATGTTCACGATCTCGGCCTCTGGCTCTCTTCCTCGGACAAGCCTTTCCCCCACGATCGTGTGAGGCTCAGACTCCGTCTCCTTCTGAATTGTGACTTTTCCCATCCAGGTTTCCATGTATGATGGGTCGGCATAAGAAATTAAGTGAAATTGGGGGGGGGGGGGAAGGTTGTTTTCTGGATGCCACAGATGATCCTTGAAGGCAGCAGATGATACAAAAACGTTTAGAAACTCAGGAATGTATAAAATACTTATGGGACTGGAGAGGAACTTCTCTTCTCTTCTCAGACCAGAAGCATACGTGGTTTCTTTTTATGCGAAAGCCAGCCATAGAGGTTCCGATGGAACAGATCATGAGGACATTGAAGCTGTATTCAAAAGCCGGTGCCCAGGAGCAGGGCGTTCCTGGATCAGACTCGTCTGGGTATATGATTAATAATTCGCATGATTGACTTGTCCTGGAGCCTTCTAACTGCTTCAGAGAACTTGGCTGGGGCTAAAACATCAAACTTCTGGGAGCTGCACCGGCGGCCTGGAAGAGATCCTTCAACTTTACCGTCTGAATGAGCAGGAAGCGGGAAGGGTTTCTGAGCAGGCTTCCAGGAAGAGGGAGGTTTTCAGGAGGGACGTCCAAACAGCTTCTTCCTTGCCACCTCGATGAGCCATAATTGTTTTTCTCCCTGTTTCATTATTTTCGTAAGCAGACGTATTCACTTCTGTAAAACTCGTGCTGCTTTCCTTTGTCTGGAAACCTCCCTGAAACCCCAGTGATTAAGAGTCTCTCTCAGTCTTGCCCTGGGTGTGCTTCCACTCTACATTCCTCTCTGTGTCTTACTTCTCGAGGCTCCATCTTAAGCCTTTTCCCACCTCTTTTCCAGTCCTTGGCTTCCCTTTTCGGTCCAGAAGAATCCACGCAGATTTGTGGGCCAGCAAACAACACACAAAGGCCAGCCATGTAGAGATAGTTTAACACGGACCCAGGGCCAAGCCCATTCCCCAGATTTTACAAGAAGGCAGTGTAGACACCCCCTAAGAGAAAAAAGTCAAACCTTCTCGGGTATCACAATTTTACGCAGATTTTCCAGACGGCGGGGCCCTGTGCCCCTAACCCCATCCACGAGGAGGGATACCTAGACGTGAAACAGTGCCGACCCGGAAGCCCTCGTCCATGCCTCACATCATTCAAGGCTGCCCAAATCCTAAGCACTGGCCGGCTTCCTGAGCATCTTGGCTGGTGTAGAGGGAAGGTTCTGTGATTACGCCCCACATCCCCCCCGGCCCAGAACGGCACCCATTGGCTTCCTGGCCATCAGAGGCAAAAGCAGAAACCAAACCGAAAATCCCTTTGGGATAAGGCAGCCCTTTAATGACCTTGAATTTCCCAGGATAACGAGGTCCAGAGAAGAATAGTGTACCCTGGACACAGACACAGACACAGACACACAGACACACAGCATTTCCTGGAAGAACTGAAAGGGACATCCTTTAACCCCTTGAAGATGCCTTTGGTTAATTAGTATTTCCCAGGTATCCACCACGTGCCACGAACCGTGCTGAGAGCTGGATAGGAGTCCCGGGGGCTCGAGCACTTCTAGCTCAGGTGGCACAGGATGGCCCTACTTGGGGGTGAGAAGACGGCTTCTGGGAATTCCCTTTCTTCGAGGCTCTTCCTCAATAGTCTTCCTCCTGGGCAGTCGCCTCATGAATTGCCATCCACAGGGTTCTCTTTTGCCTTTGGATCCGGGCTCTTCCCACAATGTTCCACTGGCCACCTCCTCGAAGCCCCTGCTTCCTTCCCCTCCTCTATTTTATGATCCTTGTGAATCCCTTTCCCCAATTCCTCTGATGGGAACGAGGTGGGTCTCCTGGAAGCCGGGAGTCACCCCTCGGCCTTCGGGATGGCTGCACAGCACGGGGACCAGTACCGGCTCTGGCTCTCCCAGCACGGTACGGAGGACTCACCCATAGCCTCGGAGGTGCAGCTTAGAGGTTTAGAAGGAAAATCTTTTTGCTTTAAAACTAAGAGGTTGTTTCGGGGTGCCCCAAAGGGAGACTAATTAAGAATGAATTTCCGAAACAGAACGATGCAAAGGGAATGGATTCCAAGGAGGAGGAAATATGGGATTATTCCGAAGAAATTAAATGTCTGTGCACAGGGAACTGGCCGACCAACTTGGATTTCCATCAGGAATCACTAAGCATGGCGTAAGTCCTTGCTTCGTGTCAAGCTCTGGGCTACCGGACACGGGCAAGCCGACCGGGGGACCGGAGGAAGAGAAGAGAGCCAAGTCCTAGAGACGGCAGGTGGGGATGCTGGGGGTCCAAAGAGCTCGGGCTGGGGACGAAGGGAAGGACAACAAAAGGTAGCTGCCTCTTCCAGCTCTGCTGAGAGAAAAGGGACCCGGAGAGGCGGAACGGGCAGCAGGAGGAGGGCTCCGTGAGGCCGTGCTGTGTGTGACAGCCACGCGGGGAGCCTGCAATAAGGACGAGGCTGCCGGGACTCGGAGGTGATGGGCGAGTCCCGTCCGGAACATCTTCCGTCCTCTCAGTCTCTCGCTACCTGCCGCGCTGCATTCCTGGCCCTACAAGCCTGGCAGTCAGCAAAAGCAAGTGTCGTTCCACCAACACGGAGACTTTGGATGCCTCGAAGGAGAAACCCTTTTGTTTTGTCGCTCCCTTTACAAGCGGTGAATGGCCCTGGGTGGAGCCATAGTTCCCCCTGTGAGATGCGCTGGTGGCTTCCCAGGCAGGACAAGCGGACCCAAAGCCAAGTGGCCTCTGTTTCCCGTGGACTCGATGAACCTGCCCCCACTGGGTCGGAGGGCCTCCTTGGCGAAGGGGAGGATCTCTTTTCCCTCATCTTCCCCAGGCAAGGAAAGCTTTCCTGGTTTGGGTTTGGATGAGGGACCTGGAGGAAGAGAGGAAGTAAGGCTGGCAGGGACCCTGGGGCAGCCCCATCCCTGGAATGCCCGGGGCAGAGGCTTTTGGGGCAGCTTCCTCTCCCAGAGACCGGAGGGGAGGAGGGTTAGAACGGATGCCATCCCCAAAGGTGGGCACAGGAAGGGCCCCACCGGGGTCTGAAGCCCCCACACGGTGAGGCGGGTCCGTGGCCGCAGCTCTCCCTGGAGTTCTCGGAAGGCACTTGGCCGGGGCGCTGGGACAGAGACAAGGAGGCCAGGCAGAGCCCAGCCGTCCTCTGCCCTCTCTGTTGTCCGGCTCCAGACGGGCTATTAGAGAAGCCTGGGAGCTGCCCCCGAGCCCGTGTAGCCCTTTCCTTCCTGTCTGTGGGCTCACGTCCTTGGCAGCCGCGTTCCCCACGTGCAGGATGCCAGGGGCCCCGGGTGGCGGCGTCCCTGGGCCAGTCTCTGTCTTTGCAGTAAAAGCCGCTCGGTGTTCGTCTGTTACGGAACCGAGTCTGGAACACGGGCAGGGAACTGGCTTTGGGGGCACGTGCTGGCCGTGAACATGTGAACAAGCCCTAGCACCGGAGGAAGTGGGCCTCATCCTGCTTTTCCGTGAGGGCAGTCACTTCCTGAGCCCTCGGAGCTGGGTGGAAGATGCTGGAAGAGGCCTCGAAGGAGCCTTCTTGGACGTCTACACTCGCCCTTGTAAGTAGAACTGAAACCCCTCCTCCATCTTAGAACCCATCCTGTGTACTGACTCAAGGCAGACTCGACGGGGGTTCGGGGCCCTGCCCAGGGTCACGCGTTAGGAGGACCTGAGGCCAGCTTGGCTCTCGGCCACGGAGCCATCCAGCTGCCTCCTAAGTTCGCTTCGTTTTTAAAGCTCACCTGAACGTGGTAGGCTGGCTACCGTGGGGCCAGATAACCCCATTCTCCACCACAGCACAGCCCGCGGGGCAGCCCTGCCGGGTTAGGGGTCAGGAAGTGCCCAGGAGGGCAGGGCACGGGGCGAAGGCCAAACAGCCCAGCAGCCCCACTCCCTGCACCTGTGGCCCTGTGAGCCATACAGGTTAAACAGGAAATAACCAACAAAAGGCAAGTTCCAGAATGGAGAGGGATTAGTGAAGGCTTCTGGCAGCCGACATGAAGGCACCCCAGCCAGGCTGCCGAGAGGAGATGAGGGCAGAGTATTCTAGGAGCCAGGAGGCTGGTCACAGACATGGCAGTAAAGAGGCCTCCTCTTTGGGTGATTTGGGTCATTTGGCTTTGGGGAAATTGGTGAAAACATCTGAATGCCAGTTGTTTATCAAAACGTATCTCCATATCTCCATGAGCTTAACGTGTCACGCCTGAGACACTTGAAATCTTTTCAGAAAACCCTCCGAGGGACTTAGGAGAAAGAACGGCATCCACACTCAGAGGAAGAACTGTGGGAGCAGAAACAGAAGAAAAACAACAGCTTGATCACATGGGTTGATGGGGATCCGATTGGGGATGCAGACTCTAAACCAGTGACGAGAAACCTTTGGAGCTTGGTGTCAAAATTTGCCCCCAAACCAAGCGTAACTGAGAAAAAAATAGCATAACTCAGCATTCAGCCCCGTGTCAGTGCTGACACACGCCATAGGTTTGCCATCAGGGGTCTATCCCCCCAGTGTAAATACTAATAATACAGAAATAGGTCTGGATCAATGACACATGTAAAACCCAGTGGAATGGCTCATTGGCTATGGGGGGCGGGGAAGGGGAGGGAAAGAAATGAATCATGTAACCATGGGAAAATATTTTAAACCAAATAATTAAACTTTTCAAAGTGCAAAAAACCCCCAAAAAAAACCTTCTGAAGCACCAAACTGGGAAAGCAAACTTGGGTTCAAAGAGTGTATGCTAACTTGGAGCATCTTTGACAATGGCACACTTGGTCGTACATTAAGAGAACGTCATGGCTCTGACTCTTCCCTAAACTGCTGAATTCAAAATCCTGCCGCCATTTTGGTGAGCCATCCAAACTTGACTGGGGTGTAGGAACGACTTCCTAAGAACAATCTGGATGGACTTCGCGGCAGTGTGCCACGTTTACCCAGATGGCCTCCTGGTGGGCCTGAGGGTCCCGTTGTTTACATTTCATCCTTCCCTTTGGGGTGTCCTTAGTCTTTTCTCACACTCTCCCTCTAGAAAAGCAGTGAGCTTTTTTTTTTTTTCAAGCCCTCCCCTTCCATCTTAGAATCAATTCTGTGTATTGGCTCCAAGGCAGAAGAGTGGTAAGGAGTAAGCAATGGGGGTTAAGTGACTTGCCCAGGATCACACAGTTAGGAAGTGTCTGGGGCCAAATTTGAACCTAGGACCTCCCATCTCTAGGCCTGGCTCTCCATCCACTGAGCCACCCGGCCGCCCCCTCAGTGAGCTTTTAAAGCTATTTCCTTTTTCAGTAGGGACCGCTGTGCCCTGATGGTAGCTTTGGGAGACGCCACTGTTTATGATCTCTGGCATTGAGAACTCCAAAGCGCTCAGCGGCGATGCCTGGCCTTAAAGCACCTGTAAGAAGACTGCTGGAAATGTGGGGGGTATTCCGGGAAGAGAGCCCTGAACTTTGTAAGGATCATGAAGTGTTTTATGGACACCGTCTGACTGTTCCATGGCAAGGACATGCGAGCATGTTATCAGGCTGCCTGCCTCGGCGCTGGGTTCAAAAAGAGCAATTCAGAAGCAAGTACACAAGGCCAAGTTATTGCATGAAGTGTGGTTTATTGCAGGCAGGAGCAGAACCCAGCAGTTCCATCACCAGTGAATGAGTCCCCTGCAGGTATGAGCCCAAACAAGTCCACTCGGCTTCACGGGCGCGGGACTCGCTCCACTGACAGGGCCAAGTCGGAGTGGTCGGAACACTACTCTGCTTCGCACACCCACCGAGGAGGGATGGGACGGGTGGACGGCACTGACCAAGGCGAGTTTGTTTGGTTCGAATCGTTGTTTCCACTGCAGGGTCCAAGAGGACGGGGAACCCGAGTCCTGGGAAACCCACTTAAGGGGACGTGCAGCCTGTCTACTAGCACAAGGTAAACAGAGTCAGTCCTGGAACAGGCCAATGACTGTGGTCCTCTGTGGTTCACTCCTTGGCCTTCCACACTTGCATCGTATTGATGTAACAGTATTAGGGAAGCATGTGCTGTTGACAGCACTAAGGCTGCCTTTGCTATTTCAACAAAATACAAAGAAAGAAAACGTTCTATCAACTGGTCAGCCCCGCTGGAGTCCAGAAAGCTCTGAGTGGCCACCTCGGACACTGCCCAGGTGCTCTAAAGGCCTGTGGAAGCCAATCGTGGCTGTTTAGAAGTAGGCCCTAAGGGTGAGGGAATAAGAGAACTTCCTTTTCAGGACAATTGGGAGGGCATTCTCAGGAAAAATGCTACTGGCCCAGGGAGCTAGAAAACGCATACTATAACCAAAGGAGACAAACGGGGGGAAAAGGACATCACGGGAATTTGGGAATTGTAGCAACTTTTGAGTTGGTTTTAGAGATCACTTTCAGGCATCTCACAGAGCCCAAATAGATGTTCCCCTTTTCTAGCACATCCTTACTTCCCTTTCATTTTCAGCCCTGGCATTACAAGCATTTGCAGACACAAGTTAGATAAGTGAAGAGTTATGGAGAAGGTGGGTACCTTTTTTAGAACCGAACAATTTACCAGTGACAAGAAGGCCCTCTCACAGTGCCACCAAATTACAGGCGATTCTTACAACTTTTCTGAGCCTAAATTCTTCTAGGCCTACCTAAATTTTGGGTGAATAGGCAACTTCCCCTTTAAGTGAAGGAAAAGAACAAATTCTTCCACAATCAACGCGGGTCTACTTCTCCACTGCTGCCATAAAGCCCTCAAAGGGCAGCTGATACTCAGATATGCTACTCAAAACCATCATCAGGGCTTCAAACTGTCTTCTGTATGGACTACTGTAAGCAGCCGGCTGTGAGAGGGCAATTTATCCCATCAGTCATTTCTAGAACCAATCTGGCTTTCTCTTGTTAATGAGACAACTACTAAGCCAGTATTACATGGAATGGAGGGCCCAATTCCCAAGTGAAAACAGGGGCATAAGGAAATCATAAGCTGTAACGTGGCCCAATGCAATGCATGCTACCCTACCTACACAGTAAAGCTGCTGCTCTTCAATCATTTTAAGAAACAGCAAACTATCTATATGAACTTGGTTAAATATATCATCGATATTAGCTAGCACCTAGTTGTGGTGTGAAGCTGGAACAGAGCATGTGATTAATTCCGATGACCCACCCTTTGTCCTTATAAGACCTTTCACCATTTCTCAAGTTTGCATGACTTTCCTCCTCTTCCTAAGATTCCAGCCCCATCTCTCATCCTTAGGATCATAGATTTACAGCTGAAAAGAAACTCATAGATTATGGAACCCAATCTCTTCACTGAATGGAAGAAGAAAGGTCACATGGGCATTTACAGGACCAGAATTCCAGGTCAGGTCCTCTGAATTCGAACCTTGCACCCAGACATAACCAATGAACCAAGCATCAACAGGACATATAACAGATACAATGAAATAGGGGTTTAACATAGGATGTACCAATATAGAGAAATAAATCAAAATAATTAAATCTATAAGTGAGATCCTCCAACCACGCAAGTCACCTGCTCACTCACTCTCAAAAGCCCATGTTGTAAAAGTTCTCCAAAGGTCCAGTTATCAGCTGATCTGCATTCATGTTTCTAGGAAGCAGATTATGAAGTTTATCGTATTTACTTTTCAGTCCACAGTACAGGAAGGTTCTTTTGGAGAAATGTCACCACAGGTGACAATCGACTGCCAGAGTTCAATTTCAGAGCAGGCGTCAGGTGAATTTTCCTAACCTGCATTATTACGATTTTCTTATTTTCCAGATATTTCTTGGTGTTCTTGACCTTTTGCTTTCCAAATGAACATTACTGTCTAATTTTATGAGTGCCCCGTAGTATGGTAAGGCATCAAATCAGAAATTTGGCTCTTACTCCATCATAACTGCAATGTGTCTGTCTGTCCAAGAACACTGAATTGCTCTGCAATTATTTTTCCAGATCTTCTTTTATTCCTGTAAAAAGTCTTGTAGTTCTATTTTTATAAGTCCTCTGTCTGTGTGTGTCTTTGTAGGTTAGTCCCTAGTTATTTCATCTTTAACAGAATTTCTCTTCCAATCTCTTCTCCTCCTGACTTTTATTAATATACATAAAAGCTGATGAATTCAATGGATTTCTTTTGTGTCCAGCTACTGTACTCAAGTTATTGGCTGTTTTGATTACAAATATTTTTTCATTCAGCCTCTAGGCTTCTCTGAGAAAACCATAATATAATATAATAATCTGCTCTGAGGAGAGAGAAACTACAAATGTAATCATTGTGAAAAGGAACACATTGTGAAAACCAACAGGATTAGAGGAAGATGGGGATTGCCCAATCTCAAAGGCTATTAAGCAAATACACGAAGGCTCTCTGTCTATATCAAAGCAGTGATTCTCAAAACAATCTGAGATGAGACAAAAATACAGAAAAGTAGATCAATGAAACAGTAGATAACCAAAACTTAGGAACAAATGTACATAGTAGAGTTTGGTAAACTAAAAAATATATAAACTACTAGGAAAGGAATCGTATTTGTCAAGAGAAACCAGGGAAAATAGAAAGCAGAATGGTTTAAAACAAAGTTTAGATGAGTACGTTATGCCAAATTCCACAAAAAATTCCCAAAGGATATGACCTAAATATAAAAGTCACACCATTAAAAAAATACACCCACCAAAAAACTAGAGAATTGAAGTCTACTTATTTCACAACTATGGAGAGGGGGGAAAACTATCGATCATTCACAGGGCAGGTCACAAAAGAAAAAATGCAATTAGAAGTATGTAAAGTTAAAAAGCTTTTGCAGAAACAAAACAATGCAGCTAGACTCAAAAGAAAAAAATCCTGGAAAAAAAAGTCTTTGCATTGAATACCTTTAAACACAGTCTAACATTTAAAACCCCAAGGTTTTAGGATTGTAGGTTAACACCTATTCCCAAAAGTGGCCAAAGAATATGAAAAATCTTTAAAAGAAATACAAATGAAGTACTCGAAAAGAATATTCAAAATATTCTAGCAGCCAGAGAAATGGAAATGAAAATGATCTTCAGTATTACCCTTTCATGCAAAAGCTGGGACATAATTAGAGGGGTTATAAGAAGGCAAACATGTTGCATGGAGTTGTCAAGGAGCTCAACCACTCCAGAAAATAATGAGGAATTAGTAAGGTCTCTTACTAAATTGTTGATACCTCTTTAACCCACACATTCCACCGGTGGAACCATCCTCAAGGAAGAGATTGATGGGACCAACGTGAATACACAAGCTCTGAGCTGTATTAACAAAAGCGGGAAACAAACTATATATCCTCAGTGCCTGGGGAATGACTGAAAGAACCGCAGTATAACAATACAGTGGAATATTACTGGGCTGCAAAGGATGGCAAAATGAATTCAAAGAAACTTGGGGATGTGCATGAAGAGTGGCAGAGTGAAGAAAGCTGGGTCAAAGCAACATCAGACATAAATACCTCAATGATGTCAATAAATGAGCCCTAAGAAGAAATAAAGCCCCTGTCAAATAGAGTAGTCAATGTTAGTAAATATTATATAAAACATGAGCACAAATCTCTCCTGTTAACAAGTGAAAAACTTTTGAAAATGTATGTTATAAGGGGATGTAGGTCTATTAAGGACAGCTCTATCAGGTAAAAAGATGTAGCAATAATTTTTAAAGGTGAAAAAAACTCCCACCCCATATATTCATCAGGTTTTTCTCCTCACAAGAATTGGTGCCGAGAAAGATGTCTGCTCTGGGGCAAAGCCTCCCTCAAAGTTTCTCTCAATTATGCAGCCTTTGGTGTCTGGTGAGACCGGCGCTCAAGCGGAAGCACCTCCCACATTCACTACATTCAAAAGGTTTCTCTCCAGTGTGAATTTTCTGATGGCGACTAAGCTGGGCACTCTGGCGGAAACACATGCCACATTCATGGCACTCATAAGGTTTCTCTCCAGTATGGATTCTCTCATGTTGGATAAGATGGGTCCTCTTGCAAAAGGCCTTCCCACACTCACGACATTTGTGAGGTTTCTCTCCAGTATGAATTCTCTGATGGGCAGCAAGGGAGGAGTTGTAGTTGAAGGTCTTCCCACATTCATTACACTCATAAGGTTTCTCTCCAGTATGAATTCTCTGGTGGCAAATAAGCTGTGAGTTCTGGTGGAAGGCCTTTCCACATTCGTTACATACATATATCTCTCCTGTATGAACTTTCTGATGTCGAGTCAACTCTGTGCTCTGGCGGAAGGCCTTGCCACATTCATTACATTCATAAGGCTTCTCTCCGGTATGGATTCTCTGATGGGCAGCAAGAGATGCACTGTGGTTGAAGGCTCTCCCACATTCATTACACTCATAAGGTTTCTCACCAGTATGAATTCTCTGATGCGATGCAAGGGATGAGCTATGGTTAAAGGCTCTTCCACATTCACTGCATTCATAAGGTTTCTCTCCAGTATGAATTCTCTGATGGCGAGTAAGATGGGCACTCTGTCGAAAGGTCTTGCCACATTCGGTACATTCATAAGGTTTCTCTCCGGTATGAATTCTCCAGTGTTGAGTAAGCTGGGTCCTCTTGTAGAAGGCCTTTCCACATTCATCACATTCATAATGTTTCTCTTTAGTATGAATTTTTTGTTGTTGAGTAATTTGAGTTCTCCATTGGAAGGCTTTCCCACATTCAAAAGGTTTCTTTTCAGTATTTAGACTATGATAGTCAATAAGGTCTGAATTATAACTGAAGGATTTCCCACAATCGTTGTACTTAGAAAATATCATTTTTGAGCTGAATCTATTATTATTATTACTTTTTTCTGCCTAAATAATCTAGAGTTCTTTCTGTGTATTACATTTGTGAAGATGCACTTTGTGCTGTAGACAAAAGACTTGTCCTACACTAAAGACTCTATTTTCTTTTTGATCTTCCCATAGGTTTCCTTTGACTGATTTATTTGCCAAGAATGTTTTTCCTTGTTGCTCTGCTACCTCTATAACCTGAGGCTTCCTTCTAATTTAAACACAGGAAGTCTGAGTCTTTCCCTGGATGGTTCTTCTACAGAAAAGCCAAATTTGAAGTGGACTCCTTGCTTCCAGGTCTAGTCTCCAAATCTGAAAGAGAGAAAAACTGTTAATGTCCTCTGTTTTCTAGTTATAGCCTTGTTTTGTTTCATATATCGAGAAAAATAATGGTCAAACTTTTCAGAGTGAGCCAAATATCAATACAATCTTAGGTGTTGTGAGGACACTTTCTCAAACTTTAAAGCCCTATATAGATGTAAATTAATATACAGCGTATAAAATGCTTCCAATGGAAATAATTTATGATGAAGGCATCTTTTTTAAACTGAGGAAACTGAAGTTTAGAGTGCTTTAGCAATTTTGGTAAAATGTTCCCCAAGTCACATAAATATAAGTATAAAATATGGTACATGACCTAGTACTCTTTTCACTAAACAAACTATACATAACAAAGGAAATATATATGTATATATTTTTAATGTACAGTTCTGAAGAGAAAAACTAGAAAAACCAAGGTAGGTAGAAGTTATAGGAAGGCTGTTTTCTGCTCATTATCAAGGAAGGCTACAGTTATAGCTGTCTAAAATCAGAGCAGCAGAAGCGTAGAACATTAGAAATCATGAAGATCAGCTACTATAAACCCCTTATTTTGCAGAAGACATCGACTCTATCTAGTTTTTTGCAAATAAGAGGGTTCTTTCTCCTGAATAAATCTCACATCTCCATTTGGACTTTTGATCTACTCAAGCAGACCACCCCAACAATCAGCCTTTCGCTCTCTACTACTCTTGCACCTCTCCTTGTCTACACATTTAATCTCTGCCACTTACAAACTTATCCAGGTCTCTCTAGTCCTTAAAACATTCTCACTTGATCAAAACATTCCTCAAGGAATCATCATCACTTTTCTCTGAGCCCTTCCAGTCAAAATTCTGGAAAAAGTTGTTTACTCTCATCCCTTGGGACTCCTACAAAGTTGTTCAATAATTCCATCACCCCTATTATTTCTCTTCCACTCTCTCTTCATATAGTAACTTCTTCCCTGCCATTTCCAACCAACCCATGACCCCATCTTTCAGAAAACTTGCCCTTGATCCTACTATCTTCAATAATTGTCCTGCTATATCTCCTTCCTTTCATGGCTGGGATTCTTGGTCAAATCCTCAAGGTTTCTATTTCCTCTCATTCCTTTCTAAACCCTCTCCAAAGCAACCGATGATTTCTTGGTGGCCAAAACTAACGTTTTTTTTTTTTTTCAAACTTGAAGAATTTGAAACTGTCAGTTACCATGTCCTCCTAAATACTCTCCCCTTTGTAGGTTTTTAATGACACTGCTCTCTTCTCGTTCTCCTATCTGCACAATTATTCCTCCTAATCTCCTTTGTTGAGTCTTCATCCATGTTGTGCCCACAAGGCTCTGTTCTGGGTCCCCTTCTCTTTTTTATCTATACACTGAAATTATTTGGCAATCTCATCAACTTCCATGAGTTCAATGATCATTTCTATGCAGATGGTTCTGGGACATCTATAGCTACCCTTAGTGTCCCTTTTGAGCTACAGTCACCCACCTTCAATTGCCCATTCCATATTTCAACTCGATGCCCCACGGACATCCAAAGTCAACATATCTGTAACAGAAAATCCTCTTCCCCTCCCCACAAACCATACCAGTTTCCAAGCTTTCCTATTTCTGTTGAGGTTGTCACTCCTCCTAGCCACCAAAGTTCAGAACTTCAGTGTCACCCTCAACACTTTACTACACTTACCCCACATGTCTCATGCCACTTCTATCTTTATAACATCTCTTCATCCTCTTCTTTTTTTCATTCATATAACAGCAAACCTCATTTGGACCCTTATCACCTCTCAGCTAGACTACTACAAGTCTTTGATAGCCTTCTAACTGGTTTTCCAGCCCTGAGTCACTCCCCACTTGATTCCATGTTCCACTCTCAGGGGATTTTTTGAAAGCTCAGGCCTGATCATATCACTCTCTTCTCCAAAAACTCCAATGGCTCTTTATGACCTTTCCCAGTATTAAGAGTTTTTGTTTGTTTGACACTTAAAGCTCTTCAGAATTTGGCACTTTCCTACTAGTTCTACTTGCATTTTCCTCTTGGGTGACACTTCATTTCTGACCTCTCTACTCCCTCCTTTCTACCTTCAGCTCAAATTCTACCTTCTGAGGAAGGTATTTCCTCAATTAATCAGCTGGGAATGCTTTCCTCTTTCAGATTACCTTCCACTAGAGGGGCTTACATGGCCCAGGAAGCAGAGGAGATAGTCAGGAATGAAGGGGAGCTGTCCTTGACTATGGCATCAAGTTTGGGAGGAGGGAGTGAGGGGGGGAGGGGGCATGTTAGCCATAAGGCAAATTACCCATTTCTCTACTGCCCAGTTTTCGGCAGAGATGCAGACAGAGCCTTTGGGGCACACACTATTCTCTGTGCCTGGTGGTCAAAATACAGCCCCTTGGATAATTAAGGGAAGGCTCTCCTTTTTCTCCTTCCATTTTGGGACTGACTCATTGCTACTCTTTTAATTTTTAATTTGCTATGCTCTTTTTATTGCTTGTTCTCAACCAGGCACATACCCTCCCCAAAGCCAAATTTCAGCCTACCAATCTACCAAGCCTCAGGGACCCCTACTGAGAGCGGACTCTTCAATTCACTGGCCATATGAGCTCATGGCACTTCCTGAGGATCTCAGCAGCTTTCTAATGGAACCTAACCCTGAGAATGGTGATCCAGCCTTTGCTTAAAGATGCTCCATGTCTCTCCTCCAATGTGGGGGACCCCCCCCAAGAAGACAATAGTGCTGATGCTGACTGGCCACATTCCAGGTTCAAGTCTGAACCTAGAAACTCAGAAGACTTTGGAGTTTTCTTCTAATTTTCAGAAACTATGACTCCATTGGTGCTTAACTGAGCATAGTGGCTGGCACACAGGCACTTGGGAAATGGGAACCTTGGCTGACTGATCCTGTAGGCAGTAAGACATGGGAAATGTGGATGGACTGTGACAGTCTGAACCATAACCTCACCACAGGCTCTCCCTCCAATGATCCGGCCCAGGCCTTTGCCATCTTTCATCGGTCCAGGGCTATCTTCCTTCTATTTCACTCCCTGAGGACACCCTCTGGATAATGCTTCTGGGTTGGGCTACTAAATAAGCACATTCTTTAAAAGGTGTTTTAACACCCCTAACTTTACTTTGCTTTGGGATCCTCTACAAGCCTAAGACTGGAGTTGGAGGGGAAATGGTCTTGGAAGACTCAATGTTAAACAGTATAAAAAGAGGTCCCCACTAAGTACTTTACAAATATCTTTTCATTTCATCCTTGTAACAAATGTGAGACAGGAGTTATTACTATCCCTCTTTTTACAGTTGAGAAAACATAGGCAGATGGAGGCAAAGTGCTATAGCTAGGAAGTATTTGAGAGGATCTGGTCTTCTTGACTCCAGGCCCAGAACACTATCCACTGTGCCACCATTCTGATCCCCCCCAAACAGGATGACATCTTTCCCTGACCACACATCTAAGTGCCAAGGCACAGCCATGGCCTCTAGGACCTCCATGCATTCTCCTCTTCTGGATCAAATGGTTTTACTGTCTTTTGACTAAGCAAAGGTTAAGAGATTTCTTTCTCAATAGCAAATATGAAACCACAGTGCCTGGGAGGCATGTTTGAGGATGAAAGGGAACACTCACCAATGATTATACTCTGGAAGTCAGTCTATTGGTCATGCTGGAGAGTTCTGGCTATTTCATCAGAGAGAGCCTATCAGGACAAGAAACAGCATGTGAGAAGAGGTTCTACTGTGGACCAGGTCCTGGCTAGGTGTTGTCAAGTTAAAGCAGTCTCCGGTTATATGATAGTCTCATTCAGGAAAACGAAAACTAAAGAAACTCTTAGCCAGATCTGCTCACAGCGAAGGCATTTCTCTTGGCACAAAGGCCAACTCTTCAACTAGCATAAGATTCTTTGGGTCCCCGGAAGCCTGCTATGTAAAGAAGACTCTCACATCGCGCAATAAAGAATGTCAGCACTTCCCAGACTGGCTAAAGTATCTATTATGGGAGGAGGAGGCTGGACACAGACATTCTGATCCATCTGTTGCTGCCCATTCTCTAGCACTGAAAGTTCTGAAATGTAGCACCCTCGTTTTGGAGGTGGGGTAACCCCCATCAAGTCAGTGGCACACCAGAGGGTCGCTAGACTGAAGTTAAGGACAGTGAATGCGAAGCCTTCAGCAAGCCCACATACTAGCTGTGTGACCCCGAGTAAGCCACTGAACTCGTGGCTAATAAGAGCAATTGCTTCAAATGGCTGCTGGGAGAACCACCCAGCATAATATATGCAAAGTTCTTTGCAAGCCTTTTAGTGCTCCCCCAGCTAAGGTTGTCCTCATTTTTATTACAGCGAGTTTGGAGAACTAAGAACTACATTTTCTCACTCACAGTTTAGGGCTCTCTATCTCCCACTTCTCTGCTTTGACCAAAGATTTTGAGGACATCCCAGCAGGGACATGAAATTTAAACCACAAAATTCTAACCCAAATCACATCCCTCAGCACTACGCCCCCACCCCCCCACCCCCAAATTAGGGATCTGCTACTTCCTGCTTACTGAGTTCCTACATAATTAACTGTTCTCAAGTTTCACATAAGACAAGAACCATCTTTTCAAGCAGATTGTGGGGCTTTTAAAGAAAGCCCCCCCCCCCAGCCTCTTTGTCATTTCATCTGTATTCAAAATTCTAAATCTCCACAAGAACTCACTCACAACTTGAGTTTGGGAGACAGTCTTGGGAAATGCTTTCTTGGGTTACTCAGTCAGACCTTGAAGGGAAGAACATTCCATTATCAAATAGGTAAGAGGATCTGAATTCAAATCCCAACTCAGTCTCTGGCATAACTCTGGCTGGCCCTGCCCTTCTCAACCCTGCCTCATAGGGGCCTAGGAAGGTTCAATGAGATGGCATGTACTCGTGTACTGGAGCACTTCACAAATGCTGGCTCTAAATTACTTAAGAGTGGAGATCTGTGTGGGTGGAGGGAGTTTTCCTACATAGCTGAAATACCTGGGGGAGGGAGGTGGCAATGTAATGTTCATCTTATTTACATGTTTTACCCAGTGGAGGATAAACAAATCCTCCAGAAAGGAGGCGTCCTCCCCAGGGCCCAAGAGAACACATAATCATCAAGCCTAGAAAGTATTTCCTGAAACAGCTGACTCTGAAAGAAAGTGAGTGAAGTAACCTACTAGCTAGACCTGAAGCCCGAAGGGAAGGAAGGGCAAGTGGACCCTCAAAGAGTCAAGAAGTCCAGACTGCTGGGATGGGAGGTAGAAGGGATGTGCAAGGGCTACAAGGCTGACTGGGGACAGTAATTTGCTGCAGACCCTGGGCTGCTGTGCTCAGATCTCCATTTGGGGAAGCAGATTCTACAAGAGCCCCTCGACATCCTTATCAAAGCAGCCCCCTAACCTGATCTAACGACTAGTCCAGAAAGGAGACAAATGGCAGCCTCCCCTCCCCCCAGCCCACTGAAGTTAAGAAAGGGGCATAAGGAAAAACGAGAGCCAGCTGGCACAGAGCTCAAGGTTCCTCTCTCTGCACACTGTAACTCCTTGGATGTAATCTCTGCAGGAGGTGCCATTAAAACCCCAAAAGAACCCAAAGAAGGGGGGGAAGGGGAGAATGCTATTTTCAAGAAGTTGAGTGAGGAAGGTGCTAAGTTCGGAGGCCAGAGAGCAGAGATGGAAAAGGCAAAGAGGCAGGAGATGGGGGAGGTGGGAGGAAGAGAGCAGTGGCCAAAATGTGTGTAACAGTAAATCCTGGCCTAGGGTTTTATTTGTCACTCCTGAACTTCCAGAACACCTCAAGCAGGCCTGGCTTTTCTTATGGCTCTGAACCTCCAGAGAGATTCTGGCCTCCTCTTCTGTTACAGAGAGAACAGCCTTTTGGGAGGATTTGTTTATCCTCTACAGGGTAAAATAAGTAAATAAAAAGAACATTACAGCCAGCCAATACCTCCCTCTTCCCCTCAGGGATTTCACCAGGGAAGGAAAAGTCCCTCTACCCACACAGATCTCAACTGGTAGGTAATTTAGACTGGTCGTTGCCTGGGGCACTGAGGAGAGATGAGTCAGGAGGCAGGGCAGGGAATGCCATCTTCAGCCTACTGGGTCACTCAGCCTTCAATTACCTGTAACTTTCTCAACAAGGAAACAAATGGAAAGCTACCCAATTAGACCAAATGCACAGTTAACAGAATGCAGCCCTGATTACTTCCCAAGAAATGCCAAGCTCTTACTGAGCCCAAGTACCAGCACAGGCTGCCATCTTTACTTTCTGGTCACTCCCTCCAAGGTGCTCTCTCTCCTGCTCCCAGCTCTGTCTTTCCAAAGCAGCCCAGGGCTCTCAGTTCTATGGTAGCAAGCCTTCTCCAGGACTTTTCTCCCTTGAATGCCTTTATTATTCCCTTCTGTGCTGGCTGCTTTCTTGGTCCAAAGATCAATTAAAATGCTCAGGGAGAGAAAGAACTGTTTCACAGATGATGGGACAAAGGCAGGGGGCAGTGCACTGTCCCAACACTATGTTATACAAGGCAGTTCTTAGGTAGCGAGCTGGCACAGTGGACTGAGTACTCAGCCAGGAGCGCTGAGTTCAAACCCAGCCTCAGACATTAATGAGCTGTGTGATTCTGGGATTTCTGTCTCAGTTTCCAACTGTAAAAATGGAGATCATAATAGTACAACTTCCCCTCTGCCCCCGTATGAAAATCAAATGAGGTCATATTGGCAGAGACAGGCATAAAGTAGGTGCAAGAACACCCTACGGCTTCTTAAGGCTTGTTCCCTTTCCCATTAAAGATGAGTTTTTACTCATCTCCACAGCCAGCCTTGACCAGGGACTGCCTTTAGAACTCAGTGGCGACCCCACTAAAAGCCTTCCTTGGAACTCTAGAGTTCCTGCCCTGCTAGTTTCCACTAACAAATTTCTCCTCCCCAGGGGTGAGCATCACTGGAAAGTCACACAGTTGAGCTGATTTTTAATCAATTCAGGGTGCATCGCCTCAATAGAACCCTCATTGCTACCTGACGAATCTTTCTACTACTGATTTCTGGGTTGCCTGACCTTGGGTGAGAAAAAAAATGACCACTTTCTATCCACTAACTTGTAAGTGAAATTTCATACTTCCTTCAATTATGGATCTTTTTAAAAGTCTAGTTTTCAGGTGGGTTCCCTGGGTGGGTTCCTGCCTCAACCCCCCTTCCCCCCTTCCCCCCCCCCCCCGCCAGCTCCAGGCTTGGAGGGACTCCCTAAATCATTTCTCCATGGTGACATGCCTCCAAATACATCCTGAACCTGTTTGTCCAGTGGGTAGGGCCTCAGAGGCCAATGAGAGAGTCTATCGGAATAGCCATCACCCACTCTAGTGTCCTGTTTGAATGTGTCCAGTAAAGGGGTCCCCTTTTGAGGCTCCCCATTTCACTTTTCAGTAGCTCTAAATGCCAGGTGGTTTTTCTTTCATCTGAACTTAAATGTACCCCCTGGCAACTTCCTTCTTCTTTCTGCCTTCTGGTTCCTCAGTGACAACCTTCTTGGAGGCACTGAAGACTGGCTTAGAAGTACTCTTTTCTCATTGCAGGGGAAGAGGGTCTTCACTTCTTCCAAAGGCTAGTCCTCCTCCCAGTGCCCTTGATTTTATTCCCACCTTTCTTGGCCAAGCCCTCTAGTCTCTCACCCCAGGGGAATCTTCTGCCTCTCCCATTCTGGTTCCCATTAACTGCCTGCATATACATCCACTCCTCAATCCTAGAAAAGGTAACTCAGCTTACTTGATTCAGTGACCAGGCTAATGGCTGTGCCTGCCAGTGTTCTATCACAGTCCCCGAGAAAGCTGACCACTGCTCCTGCCACCATTCTCTCTTCAACCTCTGGCCACCTACTGGCTTCAGTCTCTACTGCTAGGAGCTCTCAATCACCAACTACCTTTTTCATTGCTAAAACTTTTAATACTCATATTCCTCGATCTACTCACAACAAATGACACTGAAGATATTGTTAGATGTTTTTATCTTGGTATCCCCAGTGCCTAGCAGAGTACTTGAGAAATAATGGGCTCTTAATAACTGCTTGATGGGTTACCTAGGAAGCACAGTGTCTTGTCTGAAGTTGGGAGGTCCTGAGTTCAAATGTGATCTCAGACACTTCCCAGCTGTGTGATCCCAGGCAAGTCACTTAACATTCATTGCCCAGCCCTTGTGGCTCTTCTCTCTTAGAAATGATACTAGACAGAAGGTGAGGGTTTAAAGAAAACGATTGCTGGGTGAATTAAATGGAAGAAAGCGCTATCTTCTGCTTCTTTGCTCTTCCCTGGGTTTTCAGGCTGGGGCCTCCTGTTTCTCTACTGGATCCCTTCTGGGATTTCTCTGCTCCCTTCCTAAAGTCTTACCACGCCTTAACTTCTGAGTGTTCTCCAAGGTTCTCTCCTAATTTCTGCTCACTCCTTGACACTTCAGTCACTTCTAGAGCTTCAGGTATTACCTTGAAACCTGCGAACAGCTGTTTTCATTTTCCCTGTGTGGTTTTTTTTTTTGGGGGGGGGTAGAGAGGGCTGGGAGGTGGGAACCTGAAGGGCTGTCACTTAAAAAAAAGGATTGGCCAGGGGAAGAGCTAGAAGTAATGGGCAAAGGCTGCAAAGAAATAGTTTAGGTTTTATGTTAGGAAAAACTTTCTAACAATTGGAGTTCTCTGAAGATAGTTCAGGCTTCTTCAGTCACTGGAGGTCTGCGAGCAGAGGCCCAGGGAGATTGTTTTCCAGCTCAACTTTGGACTTTAAGGCCTAGGGCTCTCCCAGCTCTGGTCTCCTCCAGCCCTAATGGAGGCTGTGGAATCTCTAACTGCCTACAGGACCCCGAGGTAGCAAGGTGGTGCCACAGTGGAGAGCCTTGAGCCTGAGTTCAAATCTTGTCTTACACTTACTGAGCTGTGGGGTTTGCAAAGCCCCTTCCTTCAAATCTACACAAGGGAGCCAACAAGGACAGAGGAAGAGGTTTCATTAGGGAACTCCCAGGTGGGAAACCTTCAGAAATCAGTTCGGATTGCACCGCCTCACCGTCTTACACACACCCCATGCACATACGTGTTTACATGACACACGCTTCCACACACGTGTACTTCCACATCCGCCCTGATCCCGAGTGTAGGGGTCAGGGGCTGCTGGGTGCACCAGCTGGGCATCCGCACCCCGTCATTCTCGGACCCCGCCCAGAAGCTGATGCCTCCGGATCCCAGGCCCCAGTTATACCAAGGAATCACTCAAGTGAGTGGCTCCCGGGCATGGGAGGCAGGATTTGAATACAAATCTCCAGGCCTGCAAACCCTCCTAGACCCCCGGGCACCGGTGTCCGGTGAGATCGAGGGGGGCGGGGTCCTTCCGCCTCGGGAGACACAGCTAACGCTACGAGAACTGGCGCTTCCAAAGCGCTTTATGACAGAGGCGCCGGGCCCCTCCCCCCGAGGTCGGGCTAGGACTACGCCCATAGCTGGCGGTGGGGGCGGCGGTAGCCCGCCAGGTTGGGCCTGCTCTGGTGGGCTCCCGGACGGTGCCTCAGTTTCCTCCAGGGGAGGCCACAGTGGCCCTCAGTTTCCCCACCCAGCAGCGGCGCAGGGGCCTAGACCCGGTTCTGAGGCGGGCCCGGGGTGGGGTGGGGCTCGCCGGAGCCCCGGGCGACCCGACCCGGGCAAGACGCCCCTCAGGCCCCCCGGACTCACCAGCTCCCTTCTCTTGGGGCGGCGGCCTTTCCTCAGGCCCAGACACACAGGGAGGGAACTCAGGCCGCAGCGGCTGAGGCGGCGGTGGCGGCGGCGGCGGCAGCTACCACGACCAGTGCGACCTCGGGCCAAGCACCGCGAGAGCTCAGCGCACGCGAGCGCTGAAACTCCGCCCTCGGGGCGCGCTCCCGGTGAATCCCCGCCCCTTTACCAGAGGCTGCCAATAAGAGAGAGAGAAAGAGCCCTCACACATCCCCGCCCCCACTCCCCGAGGTCCCCTTCCTCAGCGCCTCAGCGTCCGGCCCCGCCCTCTCCCGCTCCTTTACCGAATCGCGCTGGATTGCCGCCCTCCCTCCCCACCCGGGGGGAGTGTGGACCCCCTTATCTCTTCGCGACGTGGGCCGTGCCCCTTCGCTCTCGTCTTTCCTGCCTCCACTTCAGCGTGACAGCCCCCGGAGACTTGGGGGGGGGGGGCGGTGACTCTTGGTCCCGGTGCCTGTACGGGCGGTGGGTGTAGGTGGGGGTGCAGCTGGGGATGGGGGTGCAGCTCGGCACTCACCCGCTCCGGAGTGCCGAAGGGAGGGAGGGAGTTTCCGATCCGGATTCCTGGCCTGTGGAGGGAGTTTCCGTAAGGAACCTCCCTCCTCCCCGCTGCAGGGCGGGGAGTTTCCACCCCGGGGGTTCCCCGCCTCTGGAGAGGGAATTTCCACACTGGGATTCCCCGACACAGATGCAACATTCCAAGATGTGCCCGGAGAGGGTCGCGAAGATCCTGCGGAGCCCCTCTGCGAGCTCCCGAGCACCTCATCCTCCACTCGGGCATTCACACCCGACCTGGGGAGTTAGGGATGGGCGGGAGAGAGGGGGCTCTACAGCATTCGGGGCGGGACACGGCTGATCTGGAGCCGGGGACCCGGCCCCACGATGGGCAGCCCGCCCCAGGCCGCGCGTGGATGGCCAGGGAAGAGGCAGCAGCGGCCTCATCGCCTTTGGCCAGAGAACTATGAAGAGGGAGGGCCACGTATGGATGAGAGAGAGACAGACCGAGACTCAGCTGAGAGAGAGGAGACATTCTCTCCCCCTTATAATTAGCTCCTGATAATTAGGGCTTAACTCAAGGAAGCCCCAGCCATTTCCCTGTCAAAAGCCTTCCTCAGGAAAAGATGGTAGCTTCGGGTCAGTTTCTAAAGGGGACAAGAAATTGCAGACACCTGAAGCCCACCCTTTTCCCCTAGAAAAGCGTGGCTGTCCACACACATCCCTGTTACCTGGAAGTGGAGGTTCTGAAGCTCCCATTACATTGATTTCTATTGGATTTCTTCAGGGTCCTCAGCCAACGTGGAGGTGCATCTGCTGCTTGAAAATTGACCAAGTCCATTTTTTCTCCTCCTATAAACCCACTTGATCCTCACAGCACATCTGTGAGGTTGGCATAAGCAACCCAGATACCCTGGTGGGCACTTCCACAGTGAGTTCTATGGCTAGGTACCCCCTCCCCCCCCCCCCCCCCCTGTCTTCCTCCTCTGTGCCCTGAACACACTCCCTTCTTTAATAAAAGAGGCTGTTTTTTTGGTGGGAGATCTGGGGCAGCAGCATCCAAATGGCCTCTTCCCTTTTGAATTGAGGTCCAAGAGCTTGGCCTATACAGGGGCCTCAGTGTCCCCAGTACTTAGCACAGTGCCTGGCACATGGTAGGCGCTTAATAAATGTTCTTTCATTGACCTGAGTGTAGGTAAGAGTGTGACATCCCCATGTAGAGAAAGAGGGATGCTCTTCCCCCAAATCCTGGGGTCCTTGAGTACATAATCTTGTGTCATCCTGCCTGTGGCTTTACAATATTTGAGTTGTTTCTTTCTGATTGTTCGTAGCATTTTCTTTTTCTTTTTAACCCTTACCTTCAGTTCCAAGGCAGAAGAGCAGTAAGAGCTAGACAATTGGGGTTAAGTGGCTTAACCAGAGCTAGAAAGTCTGAGGCCAGATACAAACCTAGGACCTCCCATCTCTAGGCCTGGCTCTCTATCTCCTGAGCCTCCTAGATGCCTCTGTTTGCTGTATTTTCTACTTGACCTGGGAACTCTGAAAATTGGTTATAATATTCCTGGGAGTTTTTTTCTGGGAGCGTTGAGCGGATTCTTTCCATTTCTATTTTACTCTCTGGATCTGAGATACTGGAGCTATTTTTCTTGGTAATTTCTTGGAATATGATGCATAGGCTCTTTTAAAAAATCATAGCTTTCAAGTAATCCAAGAATTCTTTAATGATCTCTCCTCAATCTATCTTCCAGGTCAGTTGTTTTTCCTATAAGATATTTCATACCCTCTTGTATTTTGTCATTATTTTGTCTTTGTTTTATTGTTTCTTGATGTTTTGTGGAATTATTAGCTTCCAATTACCCAATTCCAGTTTTAAAGGAATTGTTTTCTTCAGTGATCTTTTGTAACACATTCCATCTGACTTATTCTGCTTTTCAAGGAGTTATTTCTTCAGTGAATTTTTGTGCCCTTCCTATCTACCAGGCTGTTGATTTTCTTTTCATATTTTTCTTGCATCATTCCAATTTCTTTTCCTAATTCTTCCTCTACTACTCATCTCTTTCTCTAGCTCTTCCAGGAATTCTTGTTGGGTTTGTATCCAGTTAGTGTCTGTCTTTGGGGCTTTGGTTGCGGTGTTTTTGAATTATTGTCTTTGGAATTGGTTTTGGTTTTCCTTACCAACATAGCAGACTTTTAAAGTGAAGTTCTTGTTGTTGTTTGCTCATTTTTCCAGCTAATTTTTGACTTTGAACTTTATGTTAAAGTTGGACTTAGCTCTCCTTGGGGTATGAAGACATTGTCTCAAGCTTCAGATTTCTTGTGTTGCTGTTTTCAGAGCTGCTTCTGAGAGTCTACAAGTTTTTGATGCTTCTAACTATGGGTGATCTAGGGAGAGGTGTGGTCATTGCTCTCCTGATCTTCTCTCTAGTGCTTACCCAGGAAGGGCCTTATTTAGCTAAAAATGCTAGAGCTTGTCCTGACCCTGGAACTGTGTGTGACCGGGTTCCTGCTCTCCTGTAGTCACAAATGCTATGGGAACTTGCACCAGGGCCCCCCTGTTCTTGTGACCAACCACAAACATGCCTCTCTTTGCTGGAACTGTGACCTAGAACTTCATATGGGCAATAAACTTCTAAGGGTACCTGTCAGTAAGGGATCCTAGGGCTTACCCTAATGCCATTGGTTCAAACTCCAATTCCAAATGTGTCCCCCCCTACCCTAAGTGTGATAGCACTAGTGAATTGCACCCCAGTTCCATTTAATTCTAACTATATAAGTTTACTTTTATAAGGGAACATTTAAATATTTTTGTTGAGTTGTTTTCAGTCCTGTCAGACTCTGTGACCCCATTTGGAGCTTTCTTGGCATAGACACTGAGTGTTTTGCCATTTCCTTTTCCAGCTCATTTTATAGATGGAGAAACTGAGGGGTTAAGTGACAGCCAGTAAGTGTTTGAAGCTAGATTTGAACTCATGAAGATGAGTCTTCCTGCTTCCAAGCCCAGTGCTCTACCATTGGGCCACTTAGCTGTCTACTTTAAAGATAGAACAATAACAAAAGTTTGTACTTCCTCCCCTCCCCAACACTTCAAGGACACACTGGTCTTAGACCCATTCAGCCCTTGTGGAATGTGGGCTCAGCCTTAATACAGTGTCTACACAAGTCCCATCAGTTTCATGTTCAAATGGGGTCTCACTGTTGGAAGAGTCTTCATCTCAGTGACTGCTGGGCTGGGTCTTGAAGGTTACTCCCTGATCCTTGGTTCATTGATGCTCTGCTAACTACAAAACCCAGTGCGGACTTGATTCCTGACACCAGGACCCACCGAGGCTTGTTCTCTTGGCCTTTTGAAATTTGCAAGATTGTAGTGTCCAGATAAATATCCTTTAACCATAGAAAGAACAAACACGGGGTCAAAGGATCCTTAAGGCCTGGATTCATGGTGGCCACATGTCAACCTCTGATGGAAAGAAGGTCCAAAGCTTCTCCCATTGCAGTCTGCCTCTCACAGAGCACCATCTGCTAGGAGAGAATCTGCTGAAGAGATGAAATCAAACCAAGGGAAGAGTGTAAACCAATAGAAGTCATAGCCATCTGATGCTTCCTGAATTTTCTCAGTCTTAGCTAGACAGTCATAGCTAATCCAAGAGGTTCCTCTTCACCATGGGGTTAGCAGACTGGACCCGATGACCAGATATCTTTTCATGCTTGAAAGCTCCTCCAAGGCATTTTTGTGACACATTCCTGTGCCCTATCCAGCCTTTTCCACATGAGAAACTTCCTCAGTGACAATCTGTACATGCTTTTAAAGATTGGGCACATTGGTTAGTTTGATCCTCCCCCAGAATTTCCTAAGTGCCTCTCTGTGCCAAGCACTGTGCCAAGTGTTGGGAGTTGGGGAGTGGTACAAAGAAAGGCAAAAATATGGGCCCTATTCACTAGGAGCACCCAGTCTAATGGAGGGGACAACTTGCAAACAACTATGCAAACAAAATATTTGCCAGACAAGTTGGAGGGGAGCCTTAGAGGGAAGGTACTAGAATCGAGGAAGTCTGGGAAAGGCTTCTTACAGAAGGTCTGACTGTAGCTGAGACCTGAAGGAGAACAGAGAAGCCAGGAAAGTTAGGAGGAAGAGATAGGGAGGGAGTTAGTGCAAGGAACAGCAAGGAGGCCAGTGCCATTGGATGACAGAATACGTGGAAGGAAGTGAGCTTATATTCCCCATGCACACTCATTTTGGGTAGCCAGCAGTAGCTGAGATTCTGAATGTGTTGATTTAGACATACTGGGGAGTAGCCAGCTCCACTGATTGAAGGCCAGCCCTTCCCAGGCTTACTACCTACTACTGCATGATCATTTCCTCCATCTATCTATCAGTCAGTCAGCATTTATTAAGCACCTACTATGTGTCAGGCATGGCAGTATTGGGTTCTGGATCCAGGAAAAGTCACTTCATCTTTCAATTTCTTTAATTTAAAGAGAGCTTAAGTGACTTAATATTCTAGCAATCAAGCTCAAAGGGAATCAGAAGTCATCTAGTCTAGTCCCCTCATTTTATAGCCTGTGAAGCTGCTCCTATGTATGGCTTTGGGCAAGACTGCCCTGGGCCTCAGTTTCCTCTGTAAAATAGGTTGCCCTAGATGGCCTCTGAGGTTTTTCCAGATCCAACTCTGTGATCCTACAAAGAATCCTTTCCCTCTGCTTATTTTCAGGATTTTTCCTTTTCCCACCTTTTATTAACCCCAATGGAATCCCTGAAAATCCATCCAAGTCCCTGAGCTCCCTTGAGTTCCTGACCCCTGAGCTGGCCTGGCTGACCAGGTTCAGAGAACTGACTTGTTTGGATCTTACTTACCTGTCCCCCTGATCCTGCCTATCAGCTTCTAACAAAATGTCATCCATTTCCCTTTCCCAGTCTCCTAATAATCCATATACATTTTCTAGGGTTTATTTATAAGGGAAAATAGAAGGCACTAACTCCCATATTGTGTAGCCAGGTGGTCCACTGGATAGTCAGGACAACTCATCTCCCTGAGTTAAAATCTGGCCTCAGACACTTACTAGCTGGGTGATCTTGGGCAAGTCATTTAACCTTGTTTGCCTCTATAAAATGGAGAAGGAAATAGCAAACCATTCTAGTATCTCTCCTAAGAAAACCCCAAATGAGGTCTCAAAGAATCATTCACAATTGAAAATGACATAACAAAAACTCCCACATCAACTGAAGGTCTTTAGAATTTCTTGTAAGAGAGAGCTGTCCTTGAATGGACTAAGACAATAAAACACCTCTTTTTGCAGATGATGTGATGGCATATGTAGAAAATCTTGGAGATTCAATTAAAAAAGGTAATTAAAACAATTAGTAATGTTAGCAATGTAGCAGGAGATAAAATAAACCCACATAAAGCATTGGCATTTCTATGTATCACTAACAATGCTCTGTAAGAAGAGATAGTAAAAGATAACCCCATTTAAAATAGCCACAACTGGAGTAGAATGCTTGGGAATATGCCTGCCAAAACAAACCCAGGAACTACATGAACATAAGTATAAAATACTCGTTATACGAATAAAGTCAGATTTAAATAATTGCAGAAATGTTAATTGTTCATGGGTGGGTAGAGCTAATGTAATAAAAATGACAATTCTACCTAAACTAATCTGCTTATTCAGTACCTTCCTAATTAAGTTATCCCCCACAAAAATGTAGAAAAAGTAACAAAATTCATTTGGAAAAACAAAAAGTTAAGAATATCAAAGGAATTAATGTAAAAAAAAATAAGGGAAGGAGGTCAAGCAATACCAGATTTTAAACTGAATATATAAATATATTCAAAACTCTCTAGTACTGGTTAAGAAATAGAAAGATTGATCAGTGGAACAAAACAATCATACTACAAACAGTAGTAAAAGAGTAGAATAACCTTTTGGGATAAAATTTCACTGTTTGGTTAAAATTGTTGTGAAAACTGGAAAGGAGAACTGGCAGAAACTAGATATAGACCAATATCTTATACCATTTACTAAGATAAGATCAAAATAGACACATGATCTGGACATAAAGGGAACTATCATAAACAATTTAGAAGAATACATATTTTCTAATAGATTTATAGATAGAAGAATTTATGAATAAATAAGAGATAGCATTGTGAAATGTAAAATGGGTAATTTTGATTAAATTTAATGAAAAATGTAGTACAAATAAAATTAAGGTAGCCAAGATTAGAAGGAAAGCAGAAAATTGGTAAAAAAAAAATGTATAGGCAATTTCTCAGATAGAGGTCTCCTATCTCAAATATATAGTCAAATTTATAACAATACAAGATTTCCCAGTTGATAAATGGTCAAGGGATATGAACAGAGTTTTTGGATAAAGAAATCAGAGCTACATATAGCCATATGAAATATTGTTATTATTACAGATTAGAGAATTGCAAATTAAAAAACTCTGAGAAATCACCTCACACTTATTAGATTAATTATAAAAGGGCAAAATGACAAATGTTGGAAGGGATATGGAACAATGGGAACACTAATACATTGTTGGTAGAACTGTGAATTGATCCTACATTTTGGAAAGCACTCTGCAATTAAGCCCAAAGAGTTATAAAACAGCATTTGCTTTGTTTTGACCCTCTGACCTAACAATAGCACTATTAGATCTGTTTCTTAAGGTAATCAGGACAAAAGGAAAAGAACCCACATATATTCCACACTATAGCAGTTCTCTTTGTGGTAGCAAAGAACTGGAAATTAAGAGTATACCCATCCATTGGGGAATAGCTAAACAAGTTGTGGCATACAATTTTGATGGAATACTACTGTCATTAGAAATGATGAGCAGGTTAATTAAAAAAAAAAACAACCAAATAAACGTGGAAAGACCTACATGAAATTATGAAGAGCAAAACCAGTAGGACCAACAGAACATTTTAGACAGCAACAGAAATATTGTTTGAAGAATACCTCTAAATGTCCAGCTCCAGAAAAATTTGAGAAATAGAAACATTCATCATGTAGTTTTATACACACACACACACACATATATATACATGTACATATATATAAATAAAACATAAATATACTATACTTGTCAAATGATGCTCTCCCTGTGATGGAGTAGGGAGGAAAGGAGGGAGATGCCAGGAAATTTTATTTTTTTATTTTTAATTTTTTCTAATTTATTTTTATTTTATTGATTATGAAAATTTTTCCATGGTTACATGATTCATATTTTTCCCTCCCTCCTCCCTCGCCCTTCCCATAACCATCGTGCAATTCCATTGGGTTTTACATGTGTTATTGATCAAGACCTATTTCCATATTATTAATATCTACACTAGGGTGATTGTTTAGCATCTACAACCCCGCTCATATCCCCATCGACCCATGTGATCAAGCAGTTGTTTTTCTTTTATGTTTCCGCTCCCACAGTTCTTTCTCTGGATTCAGATAGCGTTCTTTCTCCCAAGTCCCTCAGAAATGTTTTGGATAAGTGCACTGCTGCTAGTAGAGAAGTGCCAGGAAACTTTAATGTAACAAAACAGATTTAAAATTAAAATTTTTAAAGGGGAAAAAAGATCCCTGTCCAATTACAGATGCAAGGCTGTTATGAGGTCTCCCCAGCTGGCTTTGGCAATATCCTCCTAATACATAACAGTGCGCTATTCCTGAGAGGGGACAGGAGGCATCTCCTACCTTAAATGGAGTCAACCAGTTCAAGAATGTTCCCGAAAGGGTCCCTGATTAAAGGGGTGGGCTTGGATCACGAAGAGATAAGATCGTCCACGAGCCAAATGGTGGTCCCCAATGACCCACGGGAATTGGGTCAAGGAGGAGGCTTGCTATTCATGAATGGGAACTTGCCAAGCTGGATTTTAAAAAAAGCGACTCCTTTGCTAGCAGAGCTCAGAAGGAAGAGAAGGTGTTGCCTCATCGTTGGGGGAGAAGCTGAGGAGCAGGCTTGGAGCCTAGCAAGAAGGAACATGACAGAGGGCACCGGTCTGACGAAGCGCTAGTGAGGCTTGGCTGGGAACAGGTCCGGCCAGATTCGCCAAGCTTCTTACTGGCTTGGGATCCTGCCCAGCCACTGTCCAGGCTTGGCCTCTGGAGACCAGGTTGCTCATTCCTCCTCCCCCAGACCTTCCCCTCTGGAATTCCCGTGTGGTCTGAGCGGTCCTGGCTGGTGATGGAGTTAGGAGGAACACAACTGCCAGGAGCATGAACGAGCTAACCCAAACCCGTGAGAGCGGATGGCTACATTGTCATTGCGTTCTGGGGGTTGTCTAGATTTAAGAAAGCGATAGAGAAAATGGGAATAATGCAGATGAAGCTTAAACGTGTGGCGGACATCCATCTCCCCCCTGGAAAGCTGATTGCTAAACATTTACCACAATAACTCTACACCTGATTGACTGAACCTAGCTGGTTCCAGATCATGTTTTATATCCCGTTTAGTCTCAGAAAGCATCTTGCCATGCTCTTGGCAACTTCCAGCCTTTTCATCTCTTGCTCTGGGAGTTAGTCAAACCCAAACACTTCCTACTACTAGAAAAGACACAACCATCAACTCTCCTAGGACTCCGCTTAACGTCCCTGTGACTATTCAGTTCAGAATTCATTCCCCTTACTAACTAACACTCCCCACTCTAAGCTATCTCCTCCACTAGAATGTAAGCTCCTCAGGGGTGGTGGCTAGGTGGCTTGAGAACCACATCTAGTGCCTGGGAGGTCCTGGGTTCAAATCAGACCTCAGACTCTTCCTAGTTATATGACCCTGGGCAAGTCACTTAACCTCCTCTGCCTAGTTCTTATGGCTCTTCTGCCTTGGAACCAATACACAGTTTTGATTCTAAGATAGAAGATAAATTTTTAATTTATTTTAAAATTTATTTAAATTGTTTTATTTAAATTACTTTAGTTATTATATAATTATTCAAGATCACATATCACATATAACATTTTATTATATAATATATAACAATTTACTACATATAACAAATAATTATTTATTATTATTATTTTTATCCAAATAAAATAAATAAATAATAGACATTTTAAATTTAAAAAAAGTAAGCTTCTCGAGGTCAAAGAATATCTTCCATTGGCGTTTATGTCCCTCAAGCCTAGTAAAGTGCTTGACACCTGGTGGGGTGTTCGTCCATCCTTTTGCACTCATTCATTCCTAAGGGTCATCTGCTCATGCCATTATCTAGATTTTCGCAAAGCCATTCCGGAGGCATGCATAGATGAGCTGAACCTTTAACAGGTTCAGGATGGGTTGAACAAATGGATTTAAGTGGTTCTTTGAAAACGTGGTAGGTTTCCAGTGCAGCACCCCAGGGAGCTGTTGTTTTTTAAATCGATATTTCCAGTTTTGTTTTTTTGTTTTGTTTTTAACCCCTTAACTTCTGTGTATTGGCTCCTAGGTGGAAGAGTGGTAAAGGTGGGCAATGGGGGTCAAGTGACTTGACCAGGGTCACAAAGTTGGGAAGTATCTGAGGCCGGATTTGAACCCAGGTCCTCCTGTCTCTAGGCCTGACTCTCAATCCACTGATCTACCCAGCTGCCCCCTCCAGTTTTGTTTGTTTTTATTTTTATTGACATTGAATTTATGTTTTTAAATTTTTTATCAATGACTTGGATATTGTCATGGGTGTCGTGGTGGCTTCCCTGGGTATGTGTTTTGTGTGTAGGTCTGAGTGTGTCTGTGTGTCTAGGTCTGCCTCAGCTTTCTTTTGGGAGATGGAGAGATATCAGTCTTTTCCTTTCTTTTCCATTCTGCTCTTTTTCCTATGATGGCAGTTGAGGCGACTTCGTGACTTTGTATCCAGACAAGCTCTTTGGAACCAGAATGTGTGTTTCTTGCTAATCCATC
The DNA here is from genome assembly GCF_016433145.1 of Gracilinanus agilis. Lineage (NCBI taxonomy): Eukaryota > Metazoa > Chordata > Mammalia > Didelphimorphia > Didelphidae > Gracilinanus > Gracilinanus agilis. The sequence continues at coordinate 789,355,723 of NC_058130.1, read as the reverse complement.
ACCATTTTCTCTCCAGGAATAATTGTGGGTCTTGTATTTTTAGGATTATGCTTCTAAATGGCTACTGTCATTCGATAAGTAAGTAAATAGCAATTTCCCACAACTGACATGTTGGTACTGAGCTAGGGATCCCCACTGGTCATTCCTGTGTTTTCTTATTCCCATTGAATCTCTCTCGGGAGCAAAATTGGGTCTCTATTTTGTAGGGTTGGGTTCTGGGAGCTGGAATGGTCAATGACAAGAAGATGGGGGTGGAGAGAGAAGGGATTAGCCTCCAGAAGATCTGGGGTACCCCGGCCTGCCTCAGGCCAGGCCCCTAGTAGTTTTG
>NC_058130.1:789297576-789321782 GCF_016433145.1 Gracilinanus agilis | reverse complement strand
GAGAATCTGTATATCCCCATCTTCAATGAGCACCTCATGCATCTATCCTAACCATTTTCCTATTCATTATTGTTTTTTCCATTGAAAAATATTCCCATTTATCTACATAGTCGTCAAAATATATACATCATGGGGGTAGCTGGGTGGCTCAGTGGATGGAGATCCAGGCCTAGAGATGGGAGGTCCTGGGTTCAAATCTGACCTCAGATACTTCCTAGCTGTGTGACCCTGGGCAAATCACTTAACCTCCATTGTCTAGCCCATAGTGCTCTTCTGCCTTGGAGCCAAAACACAGTATTGACTCCAAAATGGAAGGTAGGGTGTTTCTCTGTTGCTCTCTGTCTTTCATTTTTCACTGGAGGACCAATGGCGGTACTAGGTGATGTCTGACTTGTACATGACTTGTGTTTTAGTGAGTTGGATTTGTACAAAGTCATTGACTTCATTTTTTCTTTCACAGTCACTGAAGTCCACAGATAAGGCAAACCTTAAGAGGACTGGAGATGGCCAAGGACACAGTGGATGACTTTGGCTTCCATGATGTCTGACCAACTTCTAATCTCTGGACAGAACCTGCTTCACCTGACTTCATAGTCTATGAAACAGATTCTTCTCATCCACCCATTCCAGGGGAGAAGCTGAATAGGTTTGGGGAAACCCCCATCCCCACCTCACCAGGGCTGTGTGGCACAAAATTACCTCTTTGTCAGATGATTTTACTGGGGTGTGGTTGCTATATATGTAATAACTTCTTGGAGCCACAGGTGAGATTTGGGTGAAAAGTGGACCCAAAAAGGTGTCTCCCATTTTGTTGTTCCCTTTCTAATGTTGGTTACATTGATTTTGTTTGTACAAAAACTTTGAAATTTTACATATTCAAAGCTATCATTTTTGCATTGTGAATGATTTCTGTCTCTTGTTTGTTCATAAAGTCTTCCCCTTTCTATAGATCTGACAGATAAGCTATTCTTTGTTCTCCTAATTTACTTATATAAACAGCCTTTATGTCTACATCATATACCCATTTTGACCTTAACTAGGTATAAGGTGTGAGATGTTGGTACAAACCTAATCATTTGCCATACCGGTATCCAATTTTCTGAGCAGTTTTTGCCAAATTGTGGATCTTTATCCAAAAAAGGTGGGATTGTTGCGTTTATCAAACATGAAACTGCTGATGTCATTCACCCCTTATCTAGTCCATTGATCCTCCCTTCTATTTCTTAGATGGTACCAGATTATTTTAATTAATGCTGCTTTATAGTTAATAGATCTGACCCCACTAGGCCACCATTCTCACACAAACCTAATACCAATCCTAGGAGGCAGAACTATTATTAGGCTTATTTTTCAGATGGGGAAATTGGGGCAAACAGAGATCAAATGATTTACTCGGGGTCACAAATCTTTCAGTGTCTGCAGCAGCATTTGAATACAACCATTCTAAAGAACATTCCCAGCACTCTATGCATTGGGGCCCCAGGGTGCCACCATGGTCTGATTTTGGGGGATGGGCAAGGGTCTGCTCTCCCACTGCTTTGGCACCATCCCTTCATATGGGTCCCCTCTTCTTTTCTCTGTCTCTTGCTCTCTTCTTCCCATTTTCTAATCTCTACGACTATCCTTTACTGCTCACCAGCCCTGAGACTGTCCTTCATTGCCCTCTTCTGGAGGCTGGGAAAGCTTCATTGAACAGCTTAGGCTTGAGCAAGAGACCCATGAATGACTTCATCCAAAATGGGAATTTCCTGGTGTTGAGGAGGACTTTCCCTGGGAGAGTCAGGGACTTGGTACCTGCAGCCAATAGCTAATGAAGACTCACTAATGTGCTCTGAGCTTGTGACAATGTTGTTCAGATCATGGGGTGGGACCGAAGGGACCATGAAATCCTCCTGCTGACTCCTGACCAGGAAAGTCAGTACTGGACAAGGGTGTGAAGACCTTCATCCCACCTCCCCCATCCCCAGAAGAGTCTTTCTTTTCTCTCTTTATCCTGGGGTTTTCCCTGAGTCTTAGACTTACCTTTTTCTACTTGTAATGGCTCAGACTCTCATTCTGCTCTGGCTCCCCTCTGTAACAGATCTATGAATGAATGAATAAACCAAATTCATATTAACAAAATGATATTTATTGAGTTAATATAGAAAATGAAGAGGTTCCAAATATTTCCCCTCAATATCTAGGGGCTCAGGCTCTCCCCTCTACACTCTCACACTTGGGGAGAATGGGCTCCACCTGGAAACCCTTTGGAAATTATGGCAATCCCCCTTAGTTTCCTTCCAAATCACGTCTGGCCCAGGCTCAGTCCTCTCCCCAAGGATCCCTGGCCGGTATCCCTGGGCTCCTTTCTTGCTTCTAGTCTGGCTTTCAATCTGGTCTGGCCTCACACGGGGAAGCCTGTGTCCTCCCTGGCCCAAAGAAGAGAGTTTCCTGTAGGTCCAGGAGCACCACCAGGCTGGGATGGGGCAGCAGGCAGGGGCTGGATTCTGGCAAGGCTCTATGGCCCCAGGAAGGAGAACCTTTGCCCAGTGAGAGGCCGTGATTTCTTGCCCTGGAACCTGTGCCTGGATCACTGTCTGCCGGCAGAGTGTGGTGAGTGCAAGAGCCCAGGCCAGGGAAGGGACTGAGGACAGGGGCTGCTCTGGGTGCCCCAGGCTATGGCTCAAGGGAGGCTCCACCTTTGGGTGGGATGAACAGAAAAGGCAGCAGGGACCTTCCTCTGCTTGGGGGCCCCTAAGATCAGCCTCCTTGTGGGCTGTATGTGGGTCCTGAAGCCAGCAGGGGATGCTGTGGGGGCTAGTCCTGGGCAGGCAGTGAAGGTCTGGGGAACCTGAAGGTGTCCAGCGGGATGAGCCCAGCTGGCTGTGCCTGTGGCTTCTCTGATCCCTGTGATCACTCCTGGGACGTCTCATATGGGCTGGGCCAAGTTACCCCGAGGACCCTCCTGCCATGAAGGGCTGCCCCTCTGGGACCCTGAGAGAGGATGCAGGTGTGGTCTAGAGGAGGCTGGACCAGGCCCAGATTTGCATCCATCCCCACCTGCCCTGCAGCCACCATCACATGGTAACCAGGAGAGGATAAGAGGGAGCTGAGGGTGGCCAGGCTCAGCTGTGAGCTCTTGGGGTTCTCTCACCATGGCTTGGCCTCTTGTTAGCCTCCTGCTGCTCACCTTCAGCTCAGATCAGGACTGCTCCAAGAACTCCCCTTGCCTTCCTCCTCCAGCCCTGTTCTTGCCTCTCAGGAGGATCTCAAAGCACCTTCTAGCTTTCTCCTTGTTCAGGGTCACTAATGAGTTTCTCTGTTTGCAGGCTCCCTCTCCCAGCGTGTGGTGACTCAGCCTCCCTCTGCCTCTGCATCCCTGGGGAGCACAGCCAGACTCTCTTGCACCCTGAACAGTGCCAACAGTGGTAATTATGTTTATTGGCACCAGCAGAGCCCAGGAAAAGCCCCTCGGTACCTCATTCAGATCAGCAGCAGTGGAGGTACAAGCAGGGCCAATGGGCTCCCTGAGCGTTTCTCAGGCTCTGGCTCTGGGGCCAATAGAGTCCTGTCCATCAGCAACGTCCAGCCTGAGGATGAAGCCGATTATTACTGTCAGTCATATTAATACCCTAGTGGTGGTTATGCTCACACACATTGATGCAATCAGTGAGGAAGTCAGACAAAAACCTCCTTCTCAGGTCTGTAGCTGCTTCTTGCTTGTCCCCAGCCTCCTGAGGAAGCCCAAAATGCTACTGAGGCAAGTCAGCTTTTCTTTCTGTTTTTCTCTCTGTCTCTTTTCCCAGCTATAGCTCCCTCTGTCCCTCCTAGTCTCTGTCCTTCTCTTTAAGTGATGAGGATACAAATACAAAAGGAAGACGTTTCATGACCTCAATGAGCTCCCAATTCTAATGGGGAAAGAGAGCAGGTAAAAATGGAGCTGAAAAGGCTAGGGGGAGAGGCAGCAGAGGAAAGGCCCCTGGCCCATGCAGGAACAAGTTCTGAAGCTCAGAGGAAATCAGAAATGGGATCTGGAGGAGAAGGAGGATGGGCCAGCCTCAGCCCCATCACAAAAAGGCAGCCTTCTTGTTTCCTCTCTAAGACATCTGTAATATATTTGATAACACAACCCCTTCTCTTCCATTCATCTTCAAGCATTTCATTCCTTCAACCTTCTCTCTCTGTCTAAAAAGGGACTTGAAGCTCCTTCTGTCCAATAACAAAAGAAAAGAAACACTCCTACAAGGAACAGGGGGTAAATCCACTATAGAGAGGCAGCTCTATATTTTTGGGGGTCCTGAGTGGCTTTTAGTGCCACCAGATTGAAAAGACCAGAAACAGAAAGCTGAGAACAGCGAGACTAATTGTTTACCTCATAGCTGTTCCAACTTCTTGGACTTTTGAGTATATGTATATATATATATATATATATATATACACTGGTTTCACAAAAAGAACACAAAGAAAAAATCAAAGCTGTGAAGTGGTTACAAATCATACAAAACCCATTAAAGTCTAAAAAGTAGAGAGATAGGTACAGGGTCAAGGGCCAAATTCCAACCACCAGTTAGTAGGGGGCTAATTCTGGGAGCAGAGATATTTTTCATAGAGATTTTTACTAATTGGGTTCTGTCCCCTAGATTTACAGGACTGCATCTGGTCAGATAAGGTCTTGTCTATCTTTGTCTGTGTCTGGCCTTGACTATATATTTTAGAGTTCAGGCTTTTTAATTATCAAGGAGAAAAATAACTCAGTAGCTGCTGGTCTGCTAAGGACTCAAAGTTTCCAATAAATCTATAATGTTTCTCCAATAAGAAAAGGTATGGATCATAGGTCAAAAGAGGGGTCTCGGATTTTTATCTATTCTCATTTTGGCTTCCCACAATCCACCAAGTCCTGAGTAGCTCTTTGGGCAGCAGTGGCCAGGGTTTTATCATCCTAGGATTCTTCTCTTTGTGTCAACTTGACATTCTTTGTATTTCTCCTGTGATGATACAGTAGGATGCCCCCTATACTATGTGTAGGGACCACATTGGGTGACTGAGTGAGGAAAGTCTCTGGAAGAGCCTGAGGAAAGACTGATGAAGGAGCTGGTGGTCAAATAAATCATCCAATGGAGAAGTCCTAGAGCTGGGCAGAGCCTTCATCAGGGAGGTGGGTCCCCTATATTCCATAAGGCGCAAGCACCACCCCTGAGGACAGAGAAAGACCCTGAGATGGCAACCTCCAAAGACCCTCTGAGACCCAAGGACTTTCCTCCAGTTCAGGGACACTTGTAACCATTTGGCAAGAATTTTGCTGTCAAGTCTTGACATCAATAACTTTTACCCAATGGGCTGACTACTGAATGAGGAAGGAGGTGTGGGAGAATGAGAGAGAATTTGGAACTGAAATGGTACAAAACAAAGGGTAAACCTTGTTTTTACATGTAATTGGAAAAAACAAAAAAAAATAAAATGGGAGAATTAAAAACTAAAGAATTATGTTGTTATTCCCAACCCACCAGATGTCCTTCCTGGAGTATATAGAACTGAAGAAGCAGTGAAGAAGAGCCACTTTGGACTGAAAACCAGCCAAACTCTTGGATGACTGTTTGACAGTCAAGGCTTCAAGACCTGTATTATCCTCCTCACTCATGGACAAGGTTGTCCTCTCCTGAGCCAAGTCAAGTTTTTGTCCCATTGAGAGGTCAACTTGGAATGCTAAGGAGTGGGGGGAAGGGACACTCTTGTACCAAGTGATTGATAGATGCATAAAATTCATTATATTTGCCTGGAGATGCTTGGGCAAATGATGACAATATGGTTCCCATGCCTTGGAGTTTCTGGATAGTAGTTGAGCTGTCCCTGAGAAATGCAAAGGCTCATTGCAAGTATGGACTGAGTTATTCTGACCCTTGCAAGTGAGGTGATGTTTGCAGAGATGGGAAGGGCCCAAAGGGTCTGGGAATTCAGAAGGATCACTCCTGATCAGGAAAGCTCTGAACCCCCTCTCCTAACTACAGCCCCATGAAGCTCATTTCAGACCTGATGGTCTGTATCCTGACTCTCCCTCTCACAGAGAAGTCTCCAACTGAGACTTTCTTCCCTTGGGATTCCAGGGGGTGCTCTCAGTTTTTGGAGGTGTCTTTTTCTATGGCTGCTTCCCATTCTTCTGTGCTCTCCCTATTCTAAATCACATGTGATAAGAACTCAGGTTTAGTTATCAATGAACTAATTTGCTTTAATACAATGATATTCACCAAGATGTTATAGTAAATCCAGGAGCTGCTAATGGGTTTCTGTTTTTGCTGGTAAATGTTTAACTGACTCTGAAAAAACTATTTACACATGACACACATCTAAGGTTTCTCAGTGTTATGAAATCTCCTCCATCACTTTCTTAAGCCCAGATAATTCACAAAACCAGAAACCAAGACATGAAGCATTTACTGGTTTCTCTGGTGTAAAATTCACATTGAAAACTAGATAATTGCCTCTTTGTATTGTCTGAGGTGATTTTGTTTTATTTAAATTTTATTTAGTTTTTCATTTTAATAACACATTTCCATGTAAGTTTTTGAAGTTATTGTCTCTCTCCCTTCTTCCCTCCCAACTTCTGGAGCTGACAAACAATTCAGACTGGATCCTGCATGGATTATTAAGAAAATATCTTTCTATACAGTTCATTTTTGTGAGTCATCCGATAAACCCAAACCCTAAATGTTCTCCCAAATACCAAGTTTTTCCCTCCATATTGAGGCACCCATCCTCCCCTTGACCACTCCATATCTTATGGAGAATGGGATCATATTGAAGAGAGGTTATAGACTGTGTTCACCCCAGCCAGCTCATTTCCCCACATCCCCCTGTCCTGGGTGTCTTGGGTCATTCCTGGGGACCTCCTTACTGCTCTGGCCACAAGTCATAGCGTGGACTCTGGGGCTCAGGTCCCTGGTGGCTCCCCATTCCTGATGTCTGCAATGAATAAAGTTGGAGTCCATTACAGCACTTCATGGGAAACAAGACAGAACCATCACAAAGAGACAAGAACTGAGCCTGGATCCTCAGGATAATGGATGGTATCAGGTGAAAGCCTGTGTCCTCCCTCCAACCTGGGACTCCCAGAAACTCCCTCCCAACCCACATCCAGGGAGGAAGGACAAGAGCCCCAAACTCTCTTTGGCTAAGGATACCTGGGGATGGGCTCCCCGACTCTGGCTCCTCAGCCAATCACAAAGGTTCTCTTCTTCCTCATCTGTCAGGGGAGGGAACCAGTGACAGAACATGGGCTCAGGCTCCAATCAGGAGGCAGGACCCAGCCAGGACACTCCTTTGGGCATGAAAGAGGTTCTCCAAGGTCTTAGCCAGGGGATGGCCATATGCTGAGCCTGTGCTCAGGCCCTCCAAACCCTAAGGAGTCCCTTCATGCTCTATGAGGCTCTGAGCCTTCCCAGCCAGCTCAGAGGAGGGGACCACACAAAGGAGGAAGGCTCAGGAGGGAAATGGAGATCCGTGGCCTGGACTTAGCCAAGCGACTGTGGCCAGGGCCCCAGATGAACACCCAAAGGAGGCCTTGTGGTCTTGTGCTCCATGGTTAAGTGGGGCAGAGACACAAAAGGCTTTTCTGGCCTCAGAACTACACAGAGAGCTCTAGGAGGGCCTCTGGGCATTAGCAGGCTGCAGTCAGGAATGGAGGGATTGGACTCTGGGAGGTTCTAGGGCTCTAGGATGGCTGAAAGTGTGCCAAGTGAGAGCCCAAGATTTCTATTCCTGGAGCCAAGGAATGGATCCCTGCCTGCTAGATGAGGAGGGTCAGTACAAGGCCCCAGCCCAGAGAAGGGGGCAAAGCACAAGGGTGGGTCCAGGTGCTTAAAGCTCTAGATCAAGGGATGATGGCTCTACCTTTGGGTGGGGTGGATAGAAGAACCAGAGGAGCCTGGGGGGCCCCTGAGGTTCTCCTCCAAGCATGGGATGAAGGAAGCTCCTGCAGGCAGCAGGGGGTGCTGTGGAACTGGTCCTGGGTAGGCAGTGAGTGCCTCGGGAGCCTGGAGGTGGAGGTGGTGAGGTTGGGGTGGTGCACCCAGCTGGCTGGGACTGAGGATGCTCTGAGCTCTGTGATCACTCTTGGGTGGTGTCTCAGCTGGGCTGGGTCAAGTTACCCCAAGGACCCTCCTGCCATGAAGGGCTGCCCCCCTGGGACCTGGGAAGGCAAGAGAGGATGCAGGTGTGGTCTAGAGGAGGCTGGACCAGGCCCAGATTTGCATCCATCCCCACCTGCCCTGCAGCCACCATCACATGGTAATCAGGAGAGGATAAGAGGGAGCTGAGAGTGGCCAGGCTCAGCTGTGAGCTCTTGGGGTCCTCTCACCATGGCTTGGCCTCTTGTTTGCCTCCTGCTGCTCACCTTCTGCTCAGGTCAGCACTGCTCCCAGACCTCCCCTTGTCTCCTCCTCCAGCCCTGTTCTTGTCTGTCATGAGGATCTCAAAGCACCTTCTAGCTTTCTCCTTGTTCAGGGTCATTCATGAGTTTCTCTGTTTGCAGGCTCCCTCTCCCAGCCTGTGGTGCCTCAGCCTCCCTCTGTGTCTGCATCCCTGGGGAGCACAGCCAGACTCTCCTGCACCCTGAGCAGTGCTAGCAGTGGTTATGCTGTTGGTTGGCACCAGCAGAGCCCAGGAAAGGCCCCTCGGTATCTCCTGTATGTCAGCAGCGGTGGAAGTGTAGGAAAGGCCGATGGGCTCCCTGAGCGCTTCTCAGGCTCTGGCTCTGCGGCCAATAGAGTCCTGTCCATCAGCAACATCCAGCCTGAGGATGAAGCCGATTATTACTGTCAGTCATATAGGAGTGGTTATGTTTATACACAGTGATGCATTCAGTGAGGAAGTGGGACAAAAACCTCCTTGTCAGGCCTTTAGCAGCTTCTCACTTTTTCCCAGCCTCCTGTGGAAGCCCCAAATGCTACTGAGGCAAGTCAGCTTTTCTTTCTGTTTCTCTCTCTCTCTGTCTCTTTTTCCTAGCTATAGCTCCCTCTCCCCATCCCAGTCTCTGTCCTTCTCTTTTTGTCTCTTTCTCTGTCTCTGTTGGTTTCTGTCTCCTTTTATTTCTCTTTCTCTCCTCATCTCTTTCTCTCTGTCTCTGTCTTTCTCCCTATTGTCTCTCCCAGTGTGTGTCCTTCCTTTCCTACCTCTTTCTCCCTCCCTGCCTTCCTCCTTCCTCTACTTCCCCATTTCTGTCTCTCTGTCTATGAGAGTCTCTGCTCTGAGTCTAGAAAATCAGCCACATCCTTCCCAGGGGGTGGAGAGGCTCTCAAGGCATCACTCTGTGCAGCCCAATATCTAGTCTGTTTGGGCAGGGTTAGAAACTGGTTACATCTGACTAGAGAGAACTTGTCTGACCCAGTGTGGCAGCCTCTGCCCAACTTTTCATGGCCCCCATCACACGACTCTTGTTTTAACAGGAAGGATGAAGCACCGTTTGGGTGGATTCATGCCGGTTACCATCTGACTCAGGCACAGAAGCCTCAAGTTTTCCAGGAGAGCTGCTGTGTGAGGCTCCTGAGGGAGGAGGAGATTCCTTGTAGAATCCCAAACCACTGAGGGAGGACTGAGATCCCCAACTGGAGAAGTTCAAAGTAAATAATAATAAATAATGGAAGTGAGAGAATGATGGAAGGGAAAGTTTCCTAAGAAAGCTACAAAGACCAGATGATGCCATACAGACGTGTCTGTGCCAGATCTGCTTCTGATCATTTCTAAGGCTCTGATCAGGCTCTAATGCAAAGCTGGAAACACTTTGGGAAAGTCTCAGCTTTGCTTCTGTCACCTTGTTATGGACAGTTTTCAGCAGCAGGAATTAGGAAGAGAGAAGCACAACCGTCCAAAGTATAAGAAATGTGGATTCTCTAGTGCAGAGCTCCATGGCTGGGTCTCCTTTACAGGAAGAACATCAGAATCGTGAGGCTAAAGTTTGCTCTCACCATCTGACCCACCTACTGACAAAACACATTTTCAGTTGTTGTGTTGAATTGCATTAGCTTCTATTTTTGAATGGAATTTAGGGAAAGAGGCGATCATTGACCCTGGAGAGGAGAAGGAGATCAGCCAGAGGAGCTGAACTAAGGACCAGCATGACAGCAGGTGGTCCAAGAAGATGACAGCAATAACAGAGGACCCAGAAGTCAGCCTGCTGCATCCTGGGACTTTGAGTCCTTGGACATAGCAGTGTGGACAGTGCAGGGTGAGTCATCAATCGTTTTCATGTCTCTCTCATGTTCTGTTGGGTTTTTTTTTGCTTGTAGAATTCTTATGCCACAAGCAGGGATACCACCTTAATGACTACCCGTGAGGGGCGCCCCTATCACTGCTCTATCCAGGCATCTAATAATCATTTTTAATATTTTGTTGAACAACACCCCAGCATCCTAGGTAAGCCTTCCATGTCATGTCTAGTCATCACAGCGGGGAATCTCACTTGGGAAACTGAGGCATAGTTTCCCCAAGAAGGAGAGGAGGTGTAAGAATGCATTTTTCATATATCATATAAACCCAAAGGGAGGGGCTACTTCTTAAAGAAACAGGAATAAAGACAAGATATCACGTTTTTGCTCATGAACAATACATTAGGCAGAACAATATTTATAACAATTGGCTGTAGTGCCTTAATATACAGCTTTTGGTACATGCTGTGCAATCTTTGGTTCTTTTTAACCCCAGAATATGTGCTTGTCTTCATAATATTATACGATAATTACAACTGGCTGAAATTGGAATTAGACCACTTATGTTCATATCTACCAATGTTGTCCAGATCATGGGGTGGGACCCGAGGGACCAGGAATTCCTCCTGCTGGCTCCTGACCAGGAAAGCCAGTCCTGGACAAGGGTGTGAAGACCTTTATGCCACCTCCCACATTCCCAGAGGAGTCTCTATTTTCTCTCTGGATTCTGGGAGTTTCCCTGATTCTTGGGCTTCTCTTTTTCTGTTTACAATGGCTCAGACTCCCATTCTGCTTGGTTTTCCTCCCTGTAATGGATCTAATGAATGAATGAACAAAATTCATATTGACAAAATGATATTTGTTGAGATAATATAGAAAATAAAGAGGTTCCAAATATTCCCCCTCCCCACCTGCCCTGCAGCCACCATCACATGGTAACCAGGAGACGATAAGAGGGAGCTGAGAGAGGCCAGGCTCAGCTGTGAGCTCTTTGGGGAGCTGAGCTCTTGGGGTCCTCTCACCATGGCTTGGCCTCTCGTTAGCCTCGTCCTGTTGCTCACCTTCTGCTCAGGTCAGGACTGCTCCCAGACCTCCCCTTGCCGCCTCCTCCAGCCCTGTTCTTGCCTCTCAGGAGGATCTCAAAGCACCTTCTAGCTTTCTCCTTGTTCAGGGTCACTAATGAGTTTCTCTGTTTGCAGGCTCCCTCTCCCAGCGTGTGGTGACTCAGCCTCCCTCTGTGTCTGCATCCCCGGGGAGCACAGTTAAACTCTCCTGCACACTTAGCAGTGCCAACAGTGGTAATTATGTTGGTTGGCACCAACAGAGCCCAGGAAAGCCCCCTCGGTACCTCATGGAGATCAGCAGCAGTGGAGGTACAAGCAAGTCTGATGGGCTCCCCGAGTGCTTTTCTGGCTCTGCTTCTGGGGCCGATAGAGTCCTGTCCATCAGCAACGTCCAACCTGAGGATGAAGCCGATTATTACTGTCAGTCATATAGTGGTTATGCTAATACACAGTGATGCATTCAGTGAGGAAGTCAGACAAAAACCTCCTTGTCAGGCCTTCAGCAGCTTCTTGCTTGTCCCCAGCCTTCTGAGGAAACCCCAAATGCTCCTGGGGCAAGTCAGCTTTTCTTTCTTTTTCTCTCTCTTTCTCTTTTCCCAGCTATAGCTGCCTCTGTCCCTCCCAGTCTCTGTCCTTCTCTTTTTGTCTCTTTCTCTCGGTCTGTCTTTTTCCCTACTTTCTCTCCCAGAGTGTGTCCTTCCCTTCCCATCTCTTTCTCCCTCCCTGCTTTCCCCACTCTTTTTCCTCCCCATTTCTGTCTCTCTGTCTATGTTTTTCATGCTCTTTCTTTCTGTGTGTCTTTCTGTCTTTCTCTGTCTCTCTTATCTAGTTCAGTAAATTTCTGTGACTTACCCAAGGTCACAATAGATTAAAGTTGGAACTCAGGTCTTCTCACCCCATGACTCATATTTCCCCATGTCTCAGTCTCCTTTGGAATGACCAGCATACTAGAGGAGTGATTTAGTTGAGCCTTCAGGGCTGAGGATTCGGCTGGTGGAGAGGAGCTGAGAGGAAGCTCCCTGCCATGCTCTGGCTGTGCCTTAGTTTGTTCTCAGGGAATAGAGACTTGTTTGTGGGAGGTGATCGCTTGGACCTCTGTCAGTGCTCCTGAGGCCGTGACCAGAGACACCCTGCGGGGGAAGAAATGGAGAAATGAAGATATTAGGAAGGAAATGGGAAGAGAAGATGGCGGCAGCTCGAAGGGCATCTCTGTTTGGGCAGCGTTAGAAACTGGTTACATCTGAAGAGAGAGAACTTGCCTTCTGTCGTGTGGAGAGATGCCAGCTTGGAGAACTCTGGAGGCCAGCTTGTACCAAGAGAAGTTTGGATCCATGAAACCCTTTGCTTATCCTGTAGAAGACTGAGGAACAAGCAGACCCACCATCTCCTCCATAAACTGGAATTCCTTGCTTTGAATTAGGCTGCCCGCAAATGAGAAATTCACCCAAATACAGAGAAGTTGCAAGTTAGACTGAAAGTGATTCAATGCCTTTTATTCTGACTCTGCCAAATCAGATGGCTTTAGTCCAGTGATGGCCAAACTACAGCTTGAGGGCCAGATGTGGCCCCCTAAAATGTTCTATCCGGCTGTGCGACATTATTCCTAATCTGACAAATACAGTAAGTAGGAAACAATACAAGGAAACTTCGAAAGAGTTGCCTTAGAAACAGACTGACAGATGAGCATTTCCTTTCCTTTGGCCCTCTTGAAAAAGTTTGCTCATCACTGCTTAGTCAGAGATATGGAGCAGCCCAGGCAGCCTAGACGAATTCAAAATTCACTCCTGATTAGTTAAGCCGGTCCTGGATGAGTCTTCATCAGGAGTCCATTGAAGGGAGGATCATCCTTAGTTCAGCTCCTACTTTTACAGATGAGTTTATTTTTTCTCCAAGTAAGGCTCCATCTTCCCTTAGGAATAAAGGGATATCTCTGGGGTTGGAGGCATCTTCTGTTTCTTCTCCTCAAGCTCCTCTTCTGCTCTGTTTCCTCTGTTGCTCTTTGTCTTTCATTTTTCACTTGAGGACCAATGGCGGTACAAGGTGACGTCTGACTTGTATATGACTTTGTAATTATGTGAGTTGGATTTGTCCAAAGTCATCACCTTCATTTTCTCTTTCAGTCACTGAAGTCCACAGATAAGGCAAACCTTAAGAGGACTGGAGATGGCCAAGGACACAGTGGATGACTTTGGCTTCCCTCATGTCTGACCAACTTCTAAGCTCTGACAGAACCTGCTTCACCTACCTTCATAGTCCATGAAACAGATTCTTCTCATCCACCCATTCCAGGGGAGAAGTCTGAATAGGTTTGGGGAAAACCCCATCCCCACCTCACCAGGGCTGTGTGGCACAAAATTACCTCTTTGTCAGATGATTTTACTTTACTATACATGTTACAACTTCTTGGAGTCACAGGTGAGATTTGGGTGAAAAGTGGACCCAAAGGTGTCTCCCAGTTTGTCGTTCTCCTTCTAATCATTGACTTTGTTTGTACAAAAACTTATTTATTTGCCATATCCGTTTCCAATTTTCTGAGCAATTTTTGTCAAACAGTGAATCTTTATCCCAAAAGTTGGTACCTTTGGGATCATCAAACATGCAATCATTGAAGTCATTTCTTATCTATTCTATTGATCCACACTTGTATTTCTTGGACTGTCCCAAATTGTTTTATTACTGCCTTATAGTTAAAAGATCTGGCAGCACTTGGCCACCATTCTTTACATTCTTTTTCTCTTTCGTCAATTCCCTTGATATTCTTGATCTTCTGTTCTTCCAGTTGAAGTACAGAAGATCAAGAATATCAAAGGAATTGACAAAATTTTATTTTTTCTAGTTTTATAAAATAGATTTTTGGTAGTTTGATTGGTATGGCATGGAATAAGGAAATTAATTGAGGTAGGACTGACATTTTTATTAGCTCAGCTTACTTGAGAGCAATGAATGTTTTCCCAATTGTTTGGAACTAATTTATTTGTGTAAAACATCTTTTGTAATTGTGTCTTTACAATTCCTGTGCTATATTTGTATATATTTGTTAGTAAGGCTGCCCCATAATATATATAAACAGACTGCCTTGATGTGAGAGGATCCCGCAGTGAGGCTGGGGCTAACCACTGACTGTAGCCACATGGCCCTCAGAGGAGAGTTGAGAGCTCAAGAGTGGACAGACAAGACCCCCTGGGACATCCCCTCTTGTACCCCACTGACCTCAAGGAGGCCAGGTGATCTCCACTGCCCTTTGGGCTGCAGGCATGTGAAGGTAGATGGAGCAAGAAGAGAGCTTCCCAGCCTCTAGAACAGGGAGCTGAAGCTGCTGTTGGTCCTGGAACCTTTTGTGGGTCAGCTCAGGCCAAGGACTTCTTTCCACAATGTGGATTTTACAGGAATAAAATGAAACACACAGAAATGAAAAGGAATAAAGGCAAGTGAAACCCTGCTGACCTCAGGGTCTGAGCCCCTGCCCTAGCAGGATTGGATCCTGGGGGGTTGGAGTGACAACTTACCACCCCCCAATGTCTTGGATCCACTGAAGCAAGCTTGGAATTTCCCCAACAAACAGCTCTTCTCCCTTCATCAGGAAACTGGCCCAGGAAGCCCCATCCCTAGAGAATGAGCTGTCCAGCCATGTGGAGGCTCCAAGAGGCTGCTCTCAGTCCTGGGTGATGGAGGGACTTTGCCTCTGGCCCCAGAGCAGGCCCAAACATGCAGGGATTTGCTGATGGTTGTCAGCCTCTGGTCTGCTGTGTGGTTGGTGCTGTTCAGCCATTTCAGTTGGGTCTGATTTTTGTGACCCCATTTTGGGTTCTCCTGGTGAGGATACCAGAGTGGTTTGTCATTTCCTTGTTCTAGCTCATTTGACAGATGTGGAAACTGAGGCCAATAGGATGAAGTGACTTGCCCAGAATCACATGGCTTCTAGGGTCCAGATTTGAATTTAGGGAAATGAGTCTTCCTGAATCCAAGGTCACTTCTCCATCCACTGTGCCACCTCTCTGCCCTTCCATATCTCTTATACCCTTCACCCCCTCTTCTCTGCCTCTTCTCTAGTACAGGTCCTCATCATCTCACACATACTGTTGGGTCTGTCTGTCACAAGTCCCTCCTAACTCACACCCATCCTCCAAACAGCTCCCAAAGGAATCTCTTCCTATAGCACAAGTCTGACTTTGTCATTAAACTCCTGTGGCTCCTGTAGTGCAGGATTTCTTGCATTTACAATATTACCCTGCGTAATCCTGTCTGTCAGCAGAATGGAACTCTGGCCAGGCAGGTGCGATCCTGGGTCCTGACAGTTGGTCTGTGACTATTTAAAGCCATGCAAACCCAACCTTGAGGTTCTGATTTCCTTGACCGCACCCAGACCCCCAGCTACCCCTGACTTCCCCTTGGGGACCCCGGGAGGTTGAAGGGAGGTGAAGGGAGGTGGGTTGTGGAACATGGGCAGGATTTTAGCTGAGAGTAGCCTAGGATAGGGACACCCCTAAACCAACTTAACAACTCCATCTGTTTACCTGGTGGATCAAATAACATCAGGCAGTGTCAGAATACCTCTGGCTGAGGGCTGGTTCCCTCAGCCTGACCTGACCTTCCAGATCCATTGCCAAGACTTGCCAGTTGCCCCTAGCAACAACTTCAGAAAACATGGAACCCCCTTACTTCAGTTTCCCTTTCCTGTTTAAAATAAATCCCTTAGCCTGAATCAGCCAGTTCCTGTAATTCCTATATCATCACCAAGGCTAGAGACTGAGGAGAGGAAGGAATATCACTTAGTTGAGGTTACTGAGAAGTGCAAGCTAAGCCTCCATTGTAACCAGGAAGCTGAGCCCCAATTCCTGCTGGGTTCTGCTCTCACCCTAAAGGAAGGCAGTTACTCCAGCAAGGAGGAGCCTCCCACTCAACCCCTTAAAGGATTCTGCAGCTAGCAGTGGAGATTGACTGCGCACCACAGCTGAGGCTGCTCATCACTGAAAGCCCCAAATCTGCTAGTTTAGTTACAGGCTCCCAGGCCCCTGGTGACTCACTTTTACCCCCAGCATCATATTATCCTTCACATTATCACCCATTACACTCCCAATCACCTTCAGAGGACAAGATGAAAGGTTGTGTTTGGCATTTAAAGCTCTTCTGAAGTTGGCCCCCTCCTCCCTCTGCATTCTTCTCAGGCCTCCCTCCCTGACATGTCCTCTTTCACCCAGTGATGCTGGCCTCCTGGCTGTGGTCCACAGAAGGCTCCCCATTGCCCAATTCTGAGCATTTTCTCTGATGTCCCCCGTGCATGGAATGCTCTCCTTCTTTGCCCCCTTCTGACTTCCCTGATGTCCTTCAAGGTTCATCCAAAGTCCCACTTTCTGTGAGAAAACTTTCCCAATCTTCCTGAAATTAATGCCGATGCTCTGAGGTTATTTTGATTTACCCTGTCTAGAACTGGTTTGTATCTAGGGATTTCCATGTTCTCTCCCCTATTACAATGTGGGCTCCTTGAGGGCAGGGACCCACTTTTCTGAAGGAAAGAAGGAATGAAGGAAGAAAGCAAGGAAAGTAGGAAGGAAGGAAGAAAGAAGAAAGGAAAGAAAGATAGAAAGAAAGAAGTTAAAAAAGAAGAAAGGAAGAAGAAAGGAAGGAAGGAAAGAAGAATTAAAGAAAGAAAGAAAAAAGAAAAAGAAAAAAGAAGAAAGAATAATTTCTTAAGCACTTACTCTGGTTCAGGCACTCTGCCAAGTGCTGAGGATACAAATACAAAAGGAAGACATTTCCTGAAGTCAATGAACTTCCAATTCTAATGGGGAAAGGGCAGGTAAAAATAGAGCTGAAAAGGCTAGGGGGAGAGGTAGCAGAGGGAAAGGCCCCTGGCCCATGCAGAGACAAGTTCTGAAGCTCAGAGGAATTCAGAAATGGGATCTGGAGGAGAATGAGGATGGGCCAGTCTCTGCCCCATCACAAAAAGGCAGCCTTCTAGTTTCCTCTCTGACTCAGACATCTATAATATATTTGATAACACAACCCCTTCTCTTCCATTCATCTTCAAGCATTTCATTCCTTCAACCTTTTCTCTCTGTCTAAAAAGGGACTTGAAGCTTCCTCTGTCCAAAAAACCAAAGGAAAAAAAAAACACTCCTACAAGGAACAGGGGGTAAATCCAACAAATAATGAGTAGCTCTTTGGGCAGCAGTGCCCAGGGCTTTATCATCCTAGGATTCTTCTCTTTGTGTCAACTTGAGATTCTTTGTATTTCTCCTGTGATGGTACTATAGGATGCCCCCTATACTATGTGTAGGGACCACATAGGGTGACAGAGTGAGGAAAGTTTCTGGAAGAGCCTGAGGAAAGACTGATGAAGGAGCTGGTGGTAAACTAAATCTACCAATGGAGAAGTCCCAGAGCTGGGTAGATCCTCCATCGGGGAGGTGTGTCCCCTATATTCCATGATGTGTAAGCACCACCCCTGAGGACAGAGAAGGACCCTGAGGTGGCAACCTCCCAAGACCCTCTGACACCCAAGGACTTTCCTCTGGTTTGGTGACACTTGTAACCATTTGGTAAGGATTTTGCTGCCAAGTCTGGGCATCAATAACTTTTATCCAATGGGCTGCCTTCTGAATGAGGAAGGAGGTGTGGGAGAATGGGAGAGAATTTGGAACTGAAATGGTACAAAAAAAGTATAAGACTTGTTTTTACATGTAATTGGAAAAAACAAAAAAAATGGGGGAATTAAAAACCAAAGAATTATGTTGTTATTCCCAACCCACCAATTGTCCTTCTTAGAGTATATAGAACTGAAGAAGCAGTGGAGAAGAGCCACTTTATTCTGAAAACCAGCCAAGCTCTTGGGTGACTGTTGGGCAGTCAAGGTGTCAAGACCTTTGTCAGCTTCCTCACTCATGGACAAGGTTGTCCTCTCCTAAGGCAAGTCAAGTTTTTGTCCCATTGAGAGGTCAACTTGGAATGCTGGGGAGTGGGGGGAAGGGGCACTCTTGTACCAAGTGATTGATGGATACATAAAATTCATTATATTTGCCTGGAGATGCTTGGGCAAATGATGACAATATGGTTCCAGTGAGCTGGAGTTTCAGGATAGCAGTTGAGCTGTCCCTGAGAAATGCAAAGGCTCATTGCAAGTATGGACTGAGTTATTCTGACCCTGCAAGTGAGGTGATGTTTGCAGAGATGGGAAGGGCCCAAAAGGACTGGGAATTCAGAAGGATCACTCCTGATCAGGAAAGCTCTGACACACCTCTCCTAACCACAGCCCCATGAAGCTCATTTCAGGCCTGATGGTCTGTATCCAGACTCCCACTCTCACAGAGGAGTCTCCAACTGAGACTGTCTTCCCTTGGGATTCCAGGGGGTGCTCTGAGTTTTTGGGGGTATCTTTTTCTATGGTTGCCTCCCATTCTTCTGTGCTCTCCCTATTGTAAATCACAGGTGATAAGTACTCAGGTTTAGTTATCAATGAACTAATTTGCTTTAATACAATGATATTCACCAAGATGTTATAGTAAACCCAGGAGCTGCTAATGGGTTTCTGTTTTTGCTGGTAAATGTTTAACTGACTCTGAAAAAGCTATTTACACATGACACACATCTAAGGTCTCTCAGTGTTATGGAATCTCCTCTATCACTTTCTCAAACCTCAGATTTTCCAAGTATACCATCTTATCATCTGCAAGGAATGACAGTTTAGTTTCCTCATTGCCTACTTTAATTCCATTAATTACTTTTTCTTTTCTAATTGCTAAAGCTAGCATTCTAGCACAATATTAAATCATAGAGCTGATAATGGGCATCCTTGCTCATTCCTCATCTTTATGGGAAGCCTTCTAACTTCTAAGCCCCATTGCAAATGGTAATTGTTGCTGGTTTTAAATAAATACTACTTCTTATTTTGAGGAAAGGTACTTTTATTTCTATGCTTTATGATGTTTTTGTAGGAATGGGTGTTATGTATTATCAAAATCTTTTTCTGCATTTGTTGAGATAATCATGTGATTTCTGTTATTTTGGTTTTTGATATGGTCAATTATGCTGATTGTTTTCTTAATTTTAAACCATCCTTGCATTCATGGTATAAATCCCACCTGGTCATAGGGAATAATCCTTGTGGTATATTGCTGTAGTCTCTTTGCTAGTATTTTATTTAAGATTTTGACATCAAGGTTCATTAAGGAAATTAGTCAGTAATTTTCTTTCTCTGTTTTGGGTCTCGTTGGCTGAGATATCAGCATCATATTTGTGTAATAAAGTAATTGGCAGGACTCTTTCTTTGTTTATTTTGCTAAATATTTTATACAGTATTGAGATTAGTTATTATTTAAATGTTTGATACAATTCACTTGTGAATCCATTTGGCTCCTCAGGGAGTTCATTTATGGCTTCTTCAATTTCCTTTTTCTGAGATGGAATTTTTTAAGTATTCTATTTCCTCCTTTGTTAATCTGGGCAATTTATATTTTTGTAAAGACAGATCCATTCTACCCTACGTTGCCAAATTTGCTGTTATAGAATTGACCAAAATAGTTCCTAATGATTGCCTTTATTTCCTCTTCAATATAGGCAAATTTATTGTTTTCATTCTTGATACTGGTAATTTGATTCTCTTCTTTATTTAAAATTGAATTAACCATTGTTCTTACATTTTTATTATTTTTAATTAAACCAAACTCTAATCTTATTTATAGTTTAATAGTTTTTTAATTTCAATTTTATTAATTTCTCATTTGATTTTTAGAATTTCCAATTAGGCTTTAATTGGGGATTTAAAATTTGTTCTTTTTCTAGGTCTTTTATAAAAAAATTCTGCATGCCCAATTCATTGTTCTGTTTTTTCTCTATTTTACTAGCATAAGCATTCAGGGATATACATTTTCCTCTATGTACTACTTTGGCTATTTTCCATTCATTTTTATATGCTGTCTCCTCATTATCATTCTCTTTTAGGAAGTTTCTATGATTTGTTCCTCAACCCACCCATTTTGAAGAATTACTTTATTTAGTTTCTAATTAATTTTTAATTGCCTTTTAATGAAACCTTATTGACTATACTTTTTTTAAAATTTATGATCTCAAAAAGTTGCATTCATTATTCCTGCTTTTTTTATTTGATTTTTTATACCTAGTACAATACTGGTGAACTTTTTAGAGATTACATGCCCAAACTGCATCTTTACACTCTGAGTCAGCCCCCCTGGTATTACTCCTGATAGCTGAGGGAGGAAAGGCTTGCCCTGGGCTACAGGGTGGAGGGATGGGCAGAGCATGTGAATATTATCTTCAAGTGTGGTGAAGAGAGGGGGAATGGAGCAGCCCTCTCTGTCTAACCTAGAACATAACTGCCATGCCTTTGCCAACAGTGCTTTAGCACATGATATTATTTTTTATGTACAAGGTGCTGCTGAAAAGATTTTTTTTTCATTCCCATTCAATTTTTCTCCAGATATGTATTAAATCTAACTTTTCTAAAATTTCTTTCACTTTATTTTCTTCTTGTTTATACTTTGGTTAGGTTTAGCTACTTCTGATAAGTGAAAGGTGATCTGCCACTATTATAGTTTTACTACCTATTTCTTCCTTAAGTTCTTTTAATGTCTCCTTTGAAAAATATGGATGCTATAGCATTTGGTGCATACATGTTAAATACTGTTATTACTTCATTGTCTATATTTACCTTTAGCAAGATATAATTACCTTCCTCATCTCTTTTAATCAGATTTCTCTTTGCATTAGTTTTGTCTGAGATGATAATTGGCTCAATAGTTTCTACTCCATCCCTTTACCTTTATTCTGTGTATGTGTACTTGCCTCAAATGTGTTTCTTATAAATGACATGAATCTACACCATACAATGCTTTTGGCTAATTTACTATTCCTAATCTTGGATTTTCCCAGGAAAGAAATAGGGCAGGGTTAGGGCTTACATAATGTTTACAAAGTTTCATCATAACAAATCCTATCAGTATTACAATTTGCAACTTCTTAAAACACTAGAAGAGCAGCACAACCATTCCTAACGCGATGCTGACTGTTCCTCTAGCACTGAACGAGGACACAAATCTTTCTGTCTGTGACTATTCATGTACTAGAACAACATGTAAACTGGAACATCTTCCACTAAACACGGTTGTAGCCGAAGCTCTCACAAGAAACTTAATTTAGGGAAAAAATCTTTTCTACTAATGCAGTTTAGAACTCTGCTCTGAACAGTTCTAATAGCCTCATCGAGTTTCTACACTACATCTTAACCCTGTAGCTAAATTGTTACCATAACTTTATAACTCAGTCCTTTATCCTCTTTGGTACAAGGTCTTTCTAGAAATATGATACACACAAGCAATGTATATACACACAATTACAAGACATCTATGTTACATGTATATGTAGATACATGCAGGTCTATATACAACACTTACAAAATCTATTTCAAACCTATATATGCCCATAATATATGTTGATATATATTAATCAAATAGAAAATCTGTATATCCTCATATTAAATTAACACCTTATGCATCTATTCTAACCATTTTCTTATTTATTATTATTTTTTCCATTGAAAAAGATTCCCATTTATCTACATAGTCATCAAAATACATACATCTTGGGGGCAGCTGCGTGGCTCAGTGGATGGAGAGCCAGACCTAGAGATGGGAGGTCCTGGATTTATATTTGACCTCAGATACTTCCTAGCTGTGTGACCCTGGGCAAGTCACTTAACCTCTATTGTCTAGACTTAGCGCTCTTCTGCCTTGGAGCCAAAACACATTATTGACTCCAAGATGGCAGTTAAGGATTAAAAATATGTATATATATATAATTTTATGAATTGTGTAGTCTATTTTACGTGGAGATGGATATGAAACGATACTCCTCCTATCTCCTTGGGCCCAAAGTTCTTTTTCCATGTTTCGACGTCCAGATCATTATAAACTCTAGTTATATCTGCTTCTTCAATGATTCAAAGACTTAGGGCACTCATTGGACCTTTCCTGGCTGCAAATTTATCTGTCATGTCAGCCCTTTGGTTTCCCTTAGACACAGAGTCTGTCCCAAAGCTATGAGCTACCCTGGATCACTGCAACTTCTTTGGGCAATTCAATGGCTTCCAGAAGTTCTCCCATGATTTTGGCATAGGCGATCTCCTTTCCTTCACTCTGTAGAGACCCTGAGATCCTTTCCCTCAAGACATGCCCAAATGCAGATGTGACAACATCCTCTGGGGACAGCCTGCATGTCTGGCATCTTCTGTATGTCCCCTGTTAGTCCAGCCTGATTGTCAGCCTGCAACATGGCTAAGGAGGGAGGAGCCAGTTGAATTGAAAAGGCTGAACTCAGAAAGATAAGTCTTCTTGGGCTTCTGGGCCAGACATAGATCAGATGGACCCGGCTGTTCTGTGATGAGAAGGTCTAGGCCTTAGTTGGCTAAATGGAGTCTCTATATCTATCTTTACTTTGGAGCAACCTACCTGCAGAGTCTTTCTCTCTCTCAGAGAGTCCTCTCGTCTTTCTGCCCTTCTTCTTTCTGATTAATAAAGCATGACCGAACTCTAGCCAGACTCCCCAGTTTTAATTTATTTCACAAAAGGATTTCACCACCTCCACACAGCAGGATAGATAACAGTGTTTGCCACAGGGAGAACCATAGGAGGAAAGGAGGCATCTTAAGGAATAAAGCACTAAGGACAAGCACTAAGCACCATTATGGCAGCTCAACATGAGACCACTAATGAAGATCCATGGAAAGATATCTGAAGCTCCAGAAATAGCTCACTGAACCTCACGAGAAAAATGGAACATTTTGCCCTCTAAGAGGCAGCAAACCCCCAAAACCTGTGGAAAGAAATCCAGAAGAGCAGCCTGTGTCAAAACTGTAGATTGCCTTAATCAGAAACCAAAAGAAAAGGTCAAAGTTTCAGGTGACCCCAAAAACCAGAGTAATGCAGAAAACCAAATAACCAATTTAGAGGAGCCGAAGCCACCAGGGAGCCTGGCGGGAGAGGCTGGAGGCAGCATGTGCCAGTCAAGTGAAATCTTCACCACCAACCTGACTGTCATCTTTTCTCAGAGCTCCCTGGAGACTTACACAAAGAAGCTCAGGAACAAGCACTTCTAGAGCTGTCTATGATCATTATCCTGTAAAGCAACTTCATGGAGATGCAGCCTTCTCGCAATTATCAGACTCAATTTAGTGAACAGTTTTTAAGTTCCTACTGTGTCCCCAAACTGTGTAAGTGCAGGAGGTAGAAATGAGAAGAAGAGACATTACTTATCTGCAAGAAGGTTCTAATCTAACTGTAGATGATGATACAGCAAAATATCTGATAAGGAGAAGTCAGGGTAGAACAGAGAGTACCCTGTATTGGGCAAAGGATTTCCCTGGCTAAGTGGCAACCTTGTCTAGACGCCTGCCTTGTATCAAAGAAAGCTTTTGGGAGGAGTTTGGTCCAGCCCATGCAGTCCTTCACCAGATAGGGGAAGATCTAGAAGGACTTGGAGAACTGAGTTCTGTATCCCAAACTGAGTCAAATAGGCTGGTGAAGAGATTTCCAGTGATGAGCTCATCCTGGGAGAAGCTCCTGCCTCCTGGAGTGCAAACCAAGCAGAGCTGAAGGTGGAGAGTGGAGCCCTTCTCCCTTCTGACCAGCAAGGTCATTTCTGGACAACCAGCAACATGTAGCCTATTGAGGATCTCCTCATCTTTGTCCCTTCTTCCACTTAGAGAAGTCTGTCTTATCTCCCCCAACAGTGCTCCATTTCCCTCAGGGCTTTAGGGTCATCCCTGAAGGTTTAGAGATGGTTCTGTTTTCTTTTCCAAATTTTCAGTTCCACATTCTCTCCTTTCCTCCAGTCCTCCCACCTTCATTGATGAGGCAAGGAATGATACCCAGGATGCATGTAAAGTCATCTGAAGCATATTTACATATTAGCCAAGTTGCCCCAAAGTATAATGAAGCAGATGGTTTTAGTACTCAGA